>NW_008237436.1:371846-393711 GCF_000691975.1 Corvus brachyrhynchos
GTGTTTCAAAACAGAGCTGGAAGAAAGGATGGGAGGCTGCCAAAGCAGACAGCCAATAACACCCACGCCACAGTTGTCTTATGAGGCCCAGATCCCTGCTTGCCTGCAGGTGGGGAGGGAGAGGGGTGGCAGAGAGCAGGCTCTAAATGAATTGCTGGCAAAAAAAATCCAGTTTGATCTTAAAGTGAGCAGAGGTAGACGTAAAGAACATGAAAGAACTAATTGCATGTAAAAATAGAAATATTTAAAGATAGCTAAAATATAATTTCTGCTTGTACTTTGCAGTTCCATCTTTAGGTTTGCCCTTTTTTCTTCAGTGTACGTTTTGGAAGGGTTTTTTGCATGTCAGGGGAAGCTGAGGATATCTTTCCTGACATTTTCAAAAGCCTGACTTCTGGAATGAGAGGGTTGTAAGATCCAAAGATACTCTATTTGGGTGTTCATGATGCTGTTTTTTGGAAAGGATGCACATCTACTTGGTACATGACTAGTTACTGCTGTCAGGAGAGATAGTCAAAGCTTGTCTCTTGGGAAGGGACTGGCTAGCAATTTATGCCAATCTGGCAACAAGGGATTTGAATCTGCTGATCAAGAAGGAAAACCTCAAAGCATCTTGTGCTCTGAGTCAGTTGTACATCATTGTAATAAACATGTTTTTGTGCAGAAGCATCAACTACTATGTCACCTCAGTTGATAATCCAGTTAAAACTACAAATGACATTAGGTCTTGCAGCCATTTACTGTGCAGCTGGTGTGCAAAGATGGGATCTGTGAAGATCCTTGGAAGGAATAACTTGCAGTGATCAGTGCCTGTGGTCATGCCCACTGCTGCAATTGCACGCAAATCCCTGTTCATTACCTGATTATGTTTTGCTTGGGGTAATGTTCTGGCACGTGCCAAAATGACAGCTAGAATGAGGAGGCAGGGACAGCGCCCCATCTTATTTTATGTTCTTCTACTTGCTGTTGGACCCTGGGGCATGCAGAAATTTTGCATGTATTTTTTGCAAGTAAACTTCTTGTGGGGGTGTTTATTACTGAGATGATGGGAAAAGGGATGAGGGCTTCGTGCAGTACAACTGGAGGAGCATTGCAGGAAGCTACTGGTGGGTATAATAGGGCTGTGGAGGGAAGAATGAGACAATGAGCTCTTTCATAACTTGGAACATTTTGCATCCTTCCTGTCTGCTCATCTGCAGTTGCTCATACCATCCTTAAATGAAGAGGCTTTTCCAAGCAAGATGAGTTGAGTGTTGGTCTCTTCTCCTAAGTAACAAGAAAAAAAGAGGAAATGGCCTTATGTTGCCCCAGGAGAGATTTAGTTTGGATATTAGGAAAAATTTCTTCACCAAAAGGTTGTCAAGCATTGGAACAGGCTGTCCAGGGAAGTGGTTGAGTCACTATCCCTGGAGGTATGTAAAAGCCGTGTAGATGAGTTACTTAGGGACATGGTTTAGTGGTCGACTTGGCAGTGCTGAGTTAATGGTTGGGCTTGATGATCTTAAAGCTCTCTTCCAACCTAAATGATTCTATGGTTGTGTTTCTTTCTCAGTACCCTAGAGTGACACAACCTGAGCAGGCAGCAGCCCAGACCTTGCACAAGAGCCTTGCTGGGTTTCCAGGGAACTGTGTTTGGCAGGAATGTCTAAATTGTTTCTGAAATATTCTGTCAACATCAGTCAAGTCAGCAGAGTTCATTAAAAAGCCCATTCTGAAAGTGTATATGCATTGGAAAGAGTGGGGAGAGATGAGAAATTCTGGGATGGTGAAGCATGTTAAGTGGTTGCTTTAAAGGACGAAGAAGAGTGGATTTCTCTGGGGAAAGGGCTAATGTTGCAAATAAAAGAGGATTTCTTTTTGTTGAATTTTGAAGTTGTGTCCAGTAGCAACCACAGACAGGACAAAATCCTGGCCTGAGTTGTTGCTTCAGTTTTTTTGACCAGGTGAAAACAAGTGGTGAGCTGTGAAACCCTGTGAGTACTGGAGTTTCATTTCAGGAGTCCAAATAAGTTACCACTTCCTGCTCCTCCCTTTTGTCCTCCTTCCCCCCACCAACTTACAGCAGTTGAGTGTTCCTGTTTGGTTGGGGTTTTTTTATTCACCCTGCTCAGAGAAGTTGGACTAGGCAAGACTCTGTGTCCTTCTTTCATTCCCCACAGTGATGGCTGAGCTGTGCTAAGGAAGTTCTTTTCCTCCTCCTTTCTCAGCCCATTAAACAGATCTCTCAATTTAACACCCAAATGACCCCCAAAGCCAAAGTTCATTCCCAGGAGCCATCATCCATTCCTGGATGACTCCAGGAGCCCTTTGAGGTGGCAAGTTTTGTCTGCTTGTGGCTCTCCTACTGGGGGACTTCTGAATTGAAAATAGCCTGGAGATGACAGGGGAGTCCCTAGGAAGGTGGCTTGTCTTGGAACCATTCACTGTTTCACTGCTGGCCCTGTCTCACCCAGCCTCAGCATCCTGTAACCCTGTCACTGACCCTTGTTGGTCTGCAAGGTAAGGCTTTCACAAGAGGGCTTTCTGAGTAGGGTTTCCACGTCTTGTTCTGCTATGGCCAAATCCTTCTGGTATAAGCACATCTGTCTGGAATTTTATTTTCAGTATAGAATAAGAAAAAGAGCACTCTTTCCTACAGACTCCTTGAGCAGCTGTCTCCATCTCCATGGTCCTGGTGTGGTAGGTAGAGAAGGGCAAGAGCCTGCTGGTGACTGAGAAGAATGCCAGGCAGATGGGGCTAGTAGTGACTAATTATATTGAATATGCTGGACTCTAGCTGCTGGGGTCCTGCTGCTCAAATAGGTCCAGACGTATTAAGTTAAAAAAATGATGATGCTGGTCTTTGCAAGAGGTTTTCAGCATATTTTGTGACTAGCTGACAAGCCAGCAGATATGATTAAGTGTTGATAAATGTGGAATAGTGCACTGGGAGAAGGGGAAAGTGAGTCTAGCACATATGGATTCATAGTGAACTGTGGATGAGGCGTGAGAAAGATCTTAGAGACATTGAAAGGATTTCTTGCAAGTGTCAGCTCACAATTAGCTATGGACAAAAAAACCTGCAGGAGAAATAATAGTAGGACTTGCACAGTCCATAGCAGAGATTAAATAGCAGAAAGGATGAGTGAGGGTGGGTATAGATGAGGTGATAGGGGTTTGTAAAACTGAGTGCTGTGGAGAAGGTGAACGGGAAGTGATTAATCAGTATTTCTTGTGACACAGTTGGAGACACCCAATGAAATGATCAGGCAGCAGGTTCAAAACAAACAAGAGGAAGTACTTCTTCACACAGTACATTATTAAAATTTGGAACTCATTGCCATGGGATGTGGTGGAGGCCAAAAGTATAAATGGATTCAAAAAAAGATTATACAGATTAATAGAAGATATGTCCATGCGTGGCTACTAAAACACAATGGTCCGGATGCGGCCTCTAGCTCAGGAAGTCTCTAAATGGCCAGTTGCTGGAAGCTTGGAGCATGTACCAGGGAAGGGACTACTCAGTCTGTGGCCCATCCATTATGCTGTTTTCTCCTCTGCATCTGCTGCTGGCCACTATTAGTGACTGGATATTGTTGTAAGGTCAGATTTGATCTGATCTTACAAGGATCGTCTTCAGAGTCTTAATTGTGCTGGGAATAAGTACAGCCAGAAACAGATGCCTGACACCCTTCTGTGAAGAGGTTTCAAACATCCGCGAGTCCCTTTCCAATTCTCTGTCAGTGGTCATGGACATTGTGTTGGGTGTCTTGCTCGATACCTCTCACCGGGAGGCATCAACTGAGATTATGTTCTCAACATAATAATCTGTGATGTAATAAATGCAAAATATCTAGTTAGATTTTTAAACTTTTAGGGCAGAAAAAATTGCACAGATATTTCTCAGAGGAAGACATAGCAGGGGGAAACAAAATCTCTGTTCATCCCAAGCAGCTCTTCCCTAGCAACTCTATGGAGGCTGTTCTAAGGGCAGGGATAAGACTGTGTGTTTCAAATCCATCCTCTCTCCCACACCCATGACTAGAGCACTACTTTTTTTACTTTGTTGGCCAGTAAGGGGTTAAGTCATCCATGTGGGCATTTGAAAGCCTTTCAAATGTACTCAACAGTGATGCTGGACAGTGAGCCAAGCAGCACTGGTCTAGAAGTAGTCATGTGGCAGTGGCAGGAGGTTCTCCAGTGCTGATAGCCCCAGTCAGCCAGAAGAGAAATGTGTGTGAAATGTGCAGTTTTGCTGCTGTTTAAAGATCTAAATGATGTAGAATGGAATTCCAGTGGAGGACAGAACAGCATTTTCTTGCCAGATCCATAGTTTGAGCTCTTTCTTTTGGATGTTAAGAGAATGACACCAGACTTGTTAACTGACAGTGAGTGATTAAGAAATGCTGAACTAAAGATGAAGGGAAGGTAAGTCTTACCCTGCCCGGAGCCAAACCAGCCCATTATATGACTTCATGTGAAGAGACACTGAGTAGACATTGCAACTGAGTCTTGAATGCCAGCAGCTATAAATACTGTGTGAGGGTGAATTTATGCTGTAGCTCACCAGTCAACATGCAGGAAATCACAGACTTCACTCAAGTGTTGAAAATATAATGCTAATGGACTACCATATGCATTGCAAACGTAGCTTTCTTTCCTTAGATCTGTGTCCAAAGCTGCTTCCTCTGTGAAGCTTTGAAATGTGAAGTCTGATCAATGCTGACTGTTCTCAAAACATTCAAAAAGAATTTTTAAGAAAGCTGTCACCTCTGTATGTTCCTCTTCAAGACTGAGTGTTTATTTTCTCTAAATTTCCACTTTTAAAAGAAAAGGGAGATACCTAAACCTCCATTAAGGCAAACTGTAAGGTGTTTAAATTAACTTAATGTTTGGTACCTCAACCGACTGAAATCTGGACTTTTTAATGTATTTCAAATTGAATAATACAGAACCATGCATTTTATAAAGCACTGTTAGGCTTTATTATCAAGCAGATCCATTCCCTCTTCCCTGTCTTTTCTCCCTCTTCCCTGTCTTTTCTCCCTCACCTTCTCCTTGGTGATAGGTTTGGCAATGGTTTAGGGACACGCAAATCATGGGTGCAATGTCAGCATCTGGGCATCCAGAGTTCCTTCCTGTTTGTATTGGCATCGGCTCTTATTTAGCAGCTCTTCTTTTGTGTGCTTTGATTAGCAGTGTTTGCAAGGTGTGGAGCACTTTCCAAACAGGATGAAAACAATCCTCTTTCTGAAGAAGCTTGTAACTGACAATTTGTAGTAAGCAAGAGTTTTGTATGACTGGTTCTGAAGGCTTCTATGTCTCTCCTAAAATATTCCTAGTTTGTCCTGAGCCCTGTTTTGACTGAATTAGCCACTGGCAACGTTAAGATGTGTTGAGGTCATTATGAGAACTTCAGGAAGTTCTCTGCCGCCCACTCCAGAAGCTGCGCAGATACTCTGTGGCTGCAAATGCAAAGTGAAACATGTGAGCCTACTACCTCCGAATAAAGTTAATTAGGAGGTGATGTGTGTCAACTACTTTTTTTTAAATTTATTCTTTTTTTTTTTTCCCCCTCATATGCAATGATCTGCTGGTATTTACTCAGTCACTTACTGCAGCTTTGTGGAGGAGTTATGACTTCTTGCACCTTTGGTGGGGGGGTAAAGGGAACCCAGAACATAGCTGACCATGACAGCTCCCGTATTCACTGTTACTGTGCATCCTCATAATTTGAGGAAGGCCTCGTAATTCCATAATTTAAGAGGTAATTGCATACCAACAACACAGTTGCCTTTTGCGCATTAGTTAACTGAGTGATGATACAAAGCTGTTTCTGGCAGCCAAGGGATAAAATCCAGCTGGCAGATCTGCTGGCGCAGGGTCTCAGTCAGCCCTGCACGCTCTGCGTTCCTGGGGCTGCTGTGCTAATTGCTGGAATGTGACTCCTACCCACTGCGCAAGGGGAGAGCATGAACCCTGGCCAGCCAAGGCTTGCCTATCCCATTGCCAAACCCATGGCTGCCCCCAGCTCCGAAGGCTGCTGTGCTTTAGGTAAGTTGCTGCTGCTTCAGAAGCACCCGTGAGCTGCCCACGGAGAGCCCTGAGCCCTCCCTGCTGATAGCTGCCTGTGGGGCTCACAGTGGCACTGGTTTTATGGGGGTTTTTTAAGGGTTTGGTTTACCCACTTGGAAAATACTCATAAAAGGGAGGATGTAGGGAGGATGATCTCTGATTCTGTGTGTTCAGGTTCTTAGAGGCTTTAGTGGTGCAGACATAATAAATTGTGCTCAGCAGCTGCAAGAGCAACCTCTAACTCCAGTGGTACTGGAAACCATAGGAAGACAGCATCTGTGTTTACTAGGGGTGTTCTCTATCTGTTGAAAAGATGATCCAGTTCTCTAGGGGACTGTCATGTTTTTTACAGCAGTAGTGTTTTAAAAATTCCTAAGTGTGGTTTCTTTTAAGGTCAAGATACATTAACCATATTTGAAAATTATTTGCTAATTTCTCACTTGAGAAGGGATTCTGATATACCAATAGGAACACACATAATGACATATTTTGACTTTTTTTTCAAGGCAAGAGAAAAATATTGCTCTGATCAGTGAATTTAAATTTAAAAAATATAATCTCTATTCCTTCATGCTCTTTTAGCTTATTGAAAACTCTGAAACACATTTTATCTATACATTTGAACAAGGCACATCTTAGTCCCTAGGTTTGTGTGGAGAAATACTCGACTTGCTTTTAGTACGACACAATCCTAAAGAAATCAAATGTTGTAGAGCATAGATGTAAACATACTCCTTGACAGATGATGGAAACCAAGGAGGGCTGGGCTTCTGGGTACCTGTTTTTTAGTACATTCCTATGGTCCTTGACTCTATGAAGAGTTTTATACTCCTGCTTATCAGCATTGTATGTGGCAGAATGGGGTCCCACCTGACTGAATGTTGGAAAAAGCTTCTCCAGGAAGTCATTTCTGCTTTGCAGTCTCTATGGTCTTTGTTGTGAAAAGGGAAACAGGCTGGGAAAAGGGGAAACAAATAAATGGATGGAATAGCATACTGGCAATCAGTGTTACGATCCAAGCCTTTCATATTTGATTTTGATGGGTTTAGTAAGAAATAAGCTAAGGGGAAGGAAAACCAAAAGGACATGAGTTGCAGAAAGGAAGGAAAGTAAATGAAAGGAGATAGGGAGAGGAGGGGTAAGGGCCAGGTGGAGAAAGATATGGCAAAGGACAGACTCAGTTGCTGGTCAGTGCACAACAGAGAGACAGGGAGAGTTATCAGTCATTTGAACCAGTGGCTGGGCAAGAGGTACCTGGTCTGAGAGTCTCTATAGTGCAGAGAGCCAGCAAAAATTGCTGGGAGAGCATGTTCTCAGTCACACGTCCAGGCAAAGCAGCTTCCTGGCCCCTTTGTGCAATGTGACAGTGTGTGGTCTTTCTGCCAAAGCTGATAAAGCCAAAGCAATGAGCTTGATTGAGGTATTCATAGCTAAATGAATAACTGTGTAATACTGTGGAGTGTATTTAAGGTCTTGTATAAAATGAATTGTCTGGACTACATATGGAAAGTATTTGGCCACCAGGCTGCTGGGAAACAGCTCCTTGAGGAGTCATCAATGGAATTTGTGTAGCTGATCAGGTGTGAACCATAAACGTGAGCACATTGTCAGTCACTGCGAGAGTCTGACATCAGGTAGAGACATTGTCTGTGCAAGCTTGGAACCAGTGGAATTGAAACGAGGCGGATGGCAATAGAGATGGAGGTTTTTCAGAACGAAAAGCAGTGTTCAAAAGACAAAATGTTTCCTGAATCCCTAGGGCTACAAGCAGGCATATACCCTGGGCTTTGTTTCTAAGACATCGAATCTGTTCTCAGTTTCTGCTGAATACATCTTTGCTTGCTATATCAGCTTCTAAATCTATCACCTATTTGTGCACAGGGTTGGGGTGGGGCAGATGAATTTGTGGTGTCTAGGTAGACAGTCTCAAGAAAATGGTGGGTGCATGCACACCTCAAAGACCTGTTGTCAAGGCTGGTTTTCTTTAGGGAAACTGGAAATGGGATTCATCTAGCCAAGGGCTGAGTTTTCGGAGAAGGCTGTTAGTTGTCTGCTAACCAGCAGTCACCTGCAAAAACAAACTGCTGAGACACACCTTTCAGCTCCAGCCAAACCCAATACTGTCCGTGGCTCCACATGTTAGTGACTACAGAGCCTCAGAGACTCTGGCTACTTGTCCTGACCCTTTTGCTGACCATGCAGGGGAGCTGCTCAGGAACCAGCCCAGGGAGCTGATTCAGCCAAAACATAACATGCCAGAAAAGAGGTCTTGGAAATGACAGAGTTAGCAGCTGTGGCTAAGAGACGGAGCTGTGCTAGGTCAGTTCCCTCCAAAGAAAGGCACAGGGAAACCCAGGCATTACTATCCAGCCTAAAAGGCAGATGTTGAGACCTACACCACTGACTGCCTGTGAACACAAGTGATAGAGAGCACTGGCCAAGCAAGAAAGTTTTCACTTTTGTGAAAGCCCTGAAGGATCATGCTTTAAATATTATTTCTTCCATGTCAGTTCAATATTTTTTCTCTGCAAAGCCAGGTCCATTTGATTTACAGAACTACAAACAATGCTTCTGCACTAGAAACTTTGGAATAATTTCATCTTTTTATCCTGTTGCCAACCTATTTCTTTTGAGAGTGACCTGGCTGCAGCTAAACAAATGCTGAAGACAAAACCTTAAACCTGGAACATGGTTGTGGATTTAGCAGCTTAAAATTTCCAACAAATGCAGTAAGGCATGTCTGACTTGGGGTCTAAACTTACTCCTGGCATGGAAAGTCCCCAGTGCTTCTTTTTTCAATTCTGGTCTGAGAGGTCTAGCCCCATTTATGATTCTAGCCACCACATTCCCATTTATTTGATAGAGTTCTTGACAATTGACATATCCTCTCTATCCACTCTCCCACCCTCTGGTAGCTCTGCTTCTCAGTTTAGGCCCCTACAGAAACTAGCAGAAACCAACATATGCCTAATTTGCAGTATAGGAGGATTTCTAGGAGGCCCTTTACTTTTAGACATGGATGGATCCGTGCAAAGTAAGGCTGTCTGTACCACAGACTGATGCTCTTTAGCTCCTCGTAATACTTTTGAAGAAAAAAGTCTGTTTGGAGGAGAAGGTTGAGACTTTTTCCTTCTCCCATTATTTTCCTTTGGTTTTGGTCTGTGCAGTGTTGTTAGAATTTTTTGAGCCTGTGGTTGGTATACTGAGGATTTCACTGGCAGAGAGTTGGGGCTTCTCCTTGTAATGGACAAGGGCTTCACAGCCAGGTGTAGCAAGCTGCTGTTTCCAGTCCAACATCCTGTCCAAACTTTGGCTTTCATGGCTTTGTGATAAGGCATGAGCAAGCCCATAACACATGATACTTGAAATAGGTCACAGTTGAGATATTTTGCTGTGTTTTTATTAAACTGGCTGATGTCCCCAGTTTGAACTGTCTGGTTCTAGCAATAAAACTCAGCAGCTGCGAAGACTATCAGGTGCTGAGGGACCTTTAAGCATAGGTTAAGCCTGATGTCTTTAAGGCTGAGATGTTCAGCTTTGGAGACTTAATGCTATAAAACTGCATTTGTTGGAAAATTTAAGCTGCTAAATCCAGAAATGTGTTCCAGTTTTAAGATCTCAGCTTCCAGCCATCTCACTTTTAACTGAAATGGGCTGGTAAAAAAAAAAAAAAAAAAAAAAAAAATTACTCCAGAACTTCTATACCACGTCTCCAAACCTGTGGGGCTGCCTACCTATTTCACAGGAGATGTTAGGAGGTCAGTTAATGACAGCTTATAAATATTTTGAGTTTTTCAGAGGAAAATACATATGAATGCCTAAATGTAGTTTCTACAGAGGGTTGTGGAACAGGCAGCAACAGAGGGTGTTTACTTAGGCCAGAGCTTCCCTGTCACCTCTGTGCACACCATAAAATGGAGGTCTGTATGTACAAGAGCCTTGCATGGGAAAACTGCAGGAGCCCTTTGGCCATCCCCTGATACTTTTGAGGAACTGGGCTGGTAAACACAGCAGGTGCTTAAGCTAACTTGGAGTTTTGGAATCAGAGCAAACACAGGGTTAGAAAAGTACCTAAAAAACTCCTTGTCTTGCAATGTTTTTTTTTTGGTTTTGTTTTGTCACCTGGCACGACAGAAAGTGACCAGATGTCCTCTGAGCAACTTTTCTTAGTAACACTATCCTCTCTCCGTGTGTCAGCTTGGCCATTTGTCAGTGGATGGGATTCTTGTTAGGCAGCTGTTCTTATTTGGTTTAACAGTGACCCAACAAATCTGAGTTTTCTGCTGGACTGAAGAACAGATTTCACTTGATAGTCTGAAAATAGCCATGTCACTTTCTATTTCTTTTCCCATTGCTCTATTATCTTTGTTCCTAGGGCTGCCAGGATAGTGAGAGTCCCAGACCCAAACTAGCATGGACAGGTTAAGCTGATTGTTTACTTCTTGGTCACATATGGGACTGTAATAGCCCTTGGCTGGATTTCAGACAGCAAAGGTGTGCAATTCAGTGGCAACTCCACCCCAGACAGAGATGAGGGAATTATTCTCCCTAATTTACAGTAGCGAGAGCAAGCGTTCCCTCCCATAAAGTTGCAACACAAGATGTGAACCGGCCCAGGTAACTCCTGCCTTTCATTCGGCCTCTGCTTCTCACCAAGGTGGAAGAGCAGAAAAACAAGCAGCAGGTGTGAATGTTTTCATTAGAGATGCTAGGCCAGCATTTTTATGTATCTTCTTAAAAAATCTCCATTTCTGCCAGGAGCATGGACAAACCAAGAAGAACTGTTGGCAAGACCTTATGTCTAGTTACTGAGAAAAACAATTGAAATGGTATTTTTTGATGTGTTTCTGCTGTTGCTCCTGTCCCTCTAGGTTGAGGAAAATGGTCAACTGCTTCACTGGGGATCAGTAAAGAGTATCAACTAACTTTGCGAATTTTTTTAATACTATGTCAACAAACTGGTGACTCTTCACCACTTTAAGTGTCTTGATGTAAACTGCTGCTGTGCTAAAGCAAGGATCTACTTGGTGAATCATAGAATCACCAAGTCATGGAATGGTTTGGGTTGGAAAGGACCTTAAAGATTGTCAGGTTCCAACTCCTCTGCCATGGGCAGGGACACCTTCCACAAGACCAGGTTTCTCAGAGCCCCATCCAATCTGGCCTTGAAAACTTCCAGGGATGGGGCATGCACAACTTCTCGGGGCAACTCGTGCCAGTGTCTCACCACCTTCACAAGAATTTCTTCCTAACATCTAATCCAAACCTATCCTCTTTCAGTTTAAAGCCATTCTCCCTTGTTCTATCACTGCATGCCTTTGTCAGAAGTCCCTCTCCAACCTTCTTCTAGCCCCTCTATAAGATCTCTCCTGAGTTTTTTCAAGGCTGAATAGCCCAAAGTGTTGTCCCAAACATGGGTGTCTGTTACCTGGTGCACGGCACCAACTGACACACCAAGGCAAGCTATTTTTACTTTTTATTCTAGTTTGTGCAAAGTAGGGGGCTGGGTGGTAACCCACAAAGCATTGGCTCCCCAGTCATCAAAACTTTACACTATTTATACATTTAAACAAGTGCATCAGCATTCATTGGTTACAGATTACATAACTTTTTTATTAATTATTACTCAACTCCCCTGTTTGTAGTTATATCCCTCACTTCTCAAGCTAATTAGTTCGTGTTTGTAGTTCTTCCCTCCATCACTCTGACTGATCATCTTCATGGCCCTCCTCTGGACTTGCTCCAGCAGGCCCATATTCTTCTTTTGTTGATGGCCCCAGAGCTGGATGTAGCAGTCCAGATGGGATCTCACTAGAGCAGGGCAGCAGGGTAGAATCGTTTCCCTTGATCTGCTGGTCATCAAAGAAACCGTCAGAAAGACACCAACAGCCTCGATCCAAGTACACTGTAGTGAACAGGTATCTCCTGCTTGCTCGTTTCTGGATCAAGATCCAGTCATAAATGTAGAAACTCTATATTTGTATATCATACACGTGTTATATATTTACATATGTGTACCCAAGCACCGTACAGTGCTCATTTAAGCCTGCGTAGTATAGCCATTGTTACCTGACAGTAGTCAGTGAACCCAGACTGATGGTGTAAATATATGGGATTGCTCATGTGAAGAATTCAAGCCACCTTGCAAGAAATTTAGCCAAGCATCTATTGATGGAAATCCAGAAGGAAGCACTGCAGCAGCACTGCCTGACCACCTGCATGATGCAGGCCATGGGACAACAGCAACGCACCTTCTGCCCCCAATTTAGAAGCCTTTTCTGGAGGAAATCTACTCTGAGTCTTGGTGCGTTGTCCCAGTGCTGTCAAAAGTGAACTTGACCTCCAGTTAGGCTGGGTGGGTTATCTCCCTCCCAGCTTCAGATCTCTGCATGAGAGGTATTCAAGCTTGTTTCCCTCCACCCCAGATTCTCTCTCTGGTAAGGAAAGAACCATGGGCAGTTTTGGGCCATGACTAATCTCATCCAAAGTTAGATATCTAAAATGGGTGTAGATAAACTGCATCCTGCAAGACCCTATTTTTGTCTGTGGGCTATAATGGGAGTCCAAAGTAACCACCCCTGCTGAAGGTGCTGCATCACATGCCTCTGCCTTCAGCCTGTGAATCTTGTCCTTGTGTTTTCTGACAGTGGATAAATTCCTGTTCCTTGGTAAAGTTTTCTTTATCTTTTTGAGGAAAAAATTGGAGTGATTGGTTGTAATCTTCATAAAGCACACCTTTAAAGCCCCTTGGCCATTCTTTGAGGTCCTCTCTGATTTCCAGTGTTCCCCTCAATATCAGAAGTAGGTGCACTGAAGCAGCATTAGTCCTATGATTCCCACAATGGATTTAGTACAGATCTATTCATAGATCCAAAGTTTGCATTGGTGTTTTGGCTGAAGTGCAGCACTGCAAGTTTGCTATCAAATCGTGACCCATGGTCAGAGCCATGGATGCCTGAGGGCATCCTCTGCCTGTGGAGCATCCCTTAAGACTGTTGCTTGATGGCTATTGCCATTGACATTTTGACAATATTTTTTGATTAAACTTACCACACATTTTATTGACCTCTTCATCTTCTGTCTTTCCGGTGCAAGTGTTGGTGCCCATCAAAATCCTTTATATGTATTTAAGCTGTTCTACCACCCCTATCACTGCTATAGAAAAGCTGTCATGATAGGACATCCATTTATTTCATAGGAGTTATTTTCCATAAATATATGTTGTTTATCATTATCTATATATAATTCTACATAGTTCTCATCCTTTTGTCAATTGGGTTGATATTTTACTAGGACCAGCATTAGACTGATAGAATGGGGTTGACCTATTTATTTATCCATTAGCCTGGGGTACTAATTTGACATTACAATTTGTCCATGCTCTTCCTCTTTACCAATTTTCTTTCACCCTTGAGTGCTGAGGGTTTTTGAAATCCTGATGCACGTCTGTCTTTACTTGCCTAGTAGCTTGCCTAGCACAGCACTAATATTCTGAGTGGAGTCACGTAGAAGTTACGGTACAAATGGATCAGAAATATAAGCATTTGGACTGTCTTGATTATCCTACTCAAAAGACATGTTTATTGCTTAAGAGCAATAGCGTAGACTATAATAGGTTCACTGTAGTGTTAGAGGTTTTCTTCCTCTGGTAACCTAAAAATGCTGGGTGGGAAGCTTGGAAATCTGGCTTTAGAATGTGAGCAGTGATTGTGAGAAAAGTTGGTGTTTGTCTGCAGATCCATATAAATGAAAAGTTGAGACAAATTTTTTAAAGCCATATATGGACTGTCTGTATTATTAAAGCCTAAGTTAGCAGTTCTTAAATTGCAGTTTGTGGATCTCAATGATCTGTGCGGCCATGGTAAGTATCCTTTGTATTTCACTGGCACATCAGATTTGCCACTTGCAATGTGGCATCTTCCCTTCTGTGAACTGCGAGTAGTCCACCTTCTTCAACCCCTTTGATCACAATCTCCCACTGTTAACAGGATCACAGCATACTAATTTCTTTTCTGAAATACTCCTCAGACCACCATATATGATGGACTCTGCTGCTACACTCCTCATGACTCTGAAATAGTCCATGGGGGAAAAAAAACCATCCAGGGACCTAGGTTTGCTCCGTGGTTGTCTTAGGACCTACGGATGAACTAGAACAAGTTGAGTGTCCTTAGCTGTTTGCAGCCCAGAGACTCCTGCAAAACAGGCTTAATTATTGCAGTCACTCAGAGGCATTGAAAGGCATTGCTTTTTGCTGTAAAAAAAGGTTGTGGACCAAGATGTGCTGCTAGATTTTTGTAGAGGTAATTAAGGGGCCATCTACAATGTAAACAGTCCAAATAAATTTGGCAGAGTCTCTGCCAGAAGCTAGATAGTGAAAACTAACCTAGCTTATGTTAGCCCACTGACTACATTAGTTTATTGTCTTGAATTTAAATCCTTTGCAAAGGATTTAATGATGTTGAGGATATTGGCTTTCAGTTGTGCCTTTGGGTTATAAGGATGTATCCGGCTAAAAAAAAATTTAGAGAAAGGAATAAACCTATAGACCTGTCTGACTGGTTGATCTTGGAGACAGCACAACTATCTAAATGAAAAATATCCTTCTAAGGATATTTTTTGATGGAAATGGAGTTGTTTAGTAGGAGGAAATGGATATTATCTGGTGGAAGCTATTGCCAAGGTCCTTCTATTATTCACACAATCAACATATTCCTAGCTCTAGGGAAAGGTGCTCCACCAAGCAGGGCTATAATCCAGGAGTTAGTTCTCTGGGAACAATAGGAAATTCAAAAATGTCGAGAAACCTGTAGAGGGAATGGAACATTTGCTCTCCAGGATAGTTGTTTGTGAACAGCTTGGGTGCTCTCTGTGGGAGGATCCAGGCGTGTCTCTGCTGGCAGGAGCTAAAGCTCATGTCACCCTGAACACCTACACAGCAGGATGTTCTTGCCAGCCAGGGACTCCAAGTCTGGAGTGAAGCCACTGAAGTTGGACTTGTGTTGTGTACGTGAATCAGGTGGACTCTTCCCATGGTTTGGCAGAAAGATCGAGGGATCAGGGAGAACCTTTGGGTTTAGGGTGAGAACTTGCACCGTCTGGGTCTCTTCCAGCTCACAATGTAGAATATTGATTGCCACATCAACATCCCAAAGCAGATTTTAGCTCTGGTGAAGAGGTGATGGAAAAAGCAAACCAGGCAACGGAAAGGTCATACAGGGCCTCCAAGAATCTCCTTTGAAGTGTGTGTTGGTGTCTGGCAGGTAATACTTTGAAAGTCTACCTTCGCCTGAAGAAAAGCTTAAGACCACCTTGATGCTGATTTTCAAATAGAATATCAGCCAATAGTTCCACATTGGGAGAGGCAAAATGAAAAAAAAGCCAACTCTAAAGCACAGAAACACTTTTGAAACAGAGAGCTTGCTGGTGCACATATTGCTCTGCTGTAAATTTTATGTCTGCCTGTAGATCAGAACAGGAAGCAAGGCTTTGAGAGCTTCTGTAAGAAAACCTCAAAGCTTTTGATGGTAGTATAAATGTCAAATATGTTATAAAAAAGAGGAAAGTACCAGACTCTGTTCTGTTCAAGACAATAGGGACTTTATAACATTACAGGAAGCTGCATGTAAGAATTACAGAGAAGTTAAAGTCTGTGGTGTTAATGCACTGTAATAATGGAGGTCTCCTAGCATTCAGTTTATCCCTCTTTCAGTATATTCTCAGGCACAAGCAGTATCACACTGGTTGAACTGTGGAGTGTAGACTTGTTGTTTTCAAAAGCACTTAAAGAGAATTTTTCCCCAAGCTCCGGTCCTCCTAAGTAAAGAGGTTGAATGAAAGTAGTGAAAACCAAGCTCTTATGCTTAATTTTTCACCAGATAAGTTGGTCAGTAGAAAGCATTGTCTGTAGCATCTGATCTTGAAAAAAGGACAGAACCAGTGATATTAGAAAGATCGTGGGAAGGCAGGCTATATCTGGACCCTGCACAAGCAATGAGCTGGTAATTATTCACATCTCAAAGATGTTTGAATTAAGCAGGAAAGTAAAAACTTCTGCCTCAGACCTGAATATGTGCTGAACATAAAAGGTAAGATTACTTTATGCTTGGACACACTGTAGGAAGGTTAGAATAAGAAGTGACCCTGAAAACAGTTCAGCAGTCTTCTACTCCTTTGCTGCTAGCCTTGTACCAACCATCTGTGATTCTGTCTTGGCTGAGCTGAAGCAGAACCTATTATAGTCTACCCAAGACTAAATTGTCTGTTGATAATTAGACAGTGGAGAAACTGAATTATAAAGTACAAATATATCCATGGGAGAATATATTAAGGAGTCCCGAATGACTGTTCTATCTCATTCAGCAGCCTTTTTGTGTTTTTCTTCTGCCTTTTTTACCATAGGTTGTTGTTGGGGATTTCTGAGTTGATCATATGTATGGACCAAATGCACTATATTTAACATTTCAGGGTTTTTGTTCCCTATTTTATACCAGTAGACCAATGCTGACTACGTATAAAGATGGATATGTGAAATTTTAAAAACAATCAAGTTGTATTTGCAAGCTGACAGAGTAACATGTGATACGGACTACCAGAGCCCACTGGGGCAATTTCTAGACTTTATTTTGTTGCTGGGAAATGTTTATCCAGTCTAATGAGTAGTAGGGGGAGAAGTTATCCTGTAAACTTAAGTAACATCTTGCCTTTCTAAAAACATATATTTATGAGCCCAAGAAGAAAACCCCCTTTTTCACCTTTTTCTAGCATTATCCCTTTCCACTAGCCTTGCTAGAACATGCCAGCTCTCCCACACCAGTAAATATGAGAACAGTAGATGTGGTGAATATGAAATTTCCTGAATTACTGGTGAGCACTAGGCTAAGCTGTTGCTTACAGCTGTCTTGTGTTCTCACCGCAGGAACAAGTGCCAATCTGCGTGGCAGGCTGCACAGGGCTCTGGATCCCCAGAGCTCCTTTTCTTTGTATAAAGATTCTTCCTGATTATTGACTTCTTTCTGACCACATCCCTCTTTGTCATGGGAGATGTCTCCTTGGTGGAGACAGTTACCTGATTTGTGCTGCTTCTTGGTCACATCTCTGTCCCTCTTGCTACTCCTAGTGACCAAAGTGATGCTCAGAAGGGGAGTCGCTGACAGCTCTCTCAAAGCTTGCTTGTCTCTGCCTGCACTCATGGTAATTAATAGTATCACAGAATTGCAGAATATTCTGAGTAGGAAGGGACCCACAAGGATCATCAAATCCAACTGCCGGCCCTGCACAACACCATCCCCAAGAGTCACACCATGTGCCTGACAGAATTGTCCAAATGCTCTTGAACCCTGTCAGGATGGTGCTGTGACCACTTCCCTGGGGAGCCTGTTCCAGTGCCCAAACACCCTCTGGGTGAAGAACCTTTTCCTAATATCCAACCTAAAGAGGATCCAGGCGTGTCTCTGCTGGCAGGAGCTAAAGCTCATGTCACCCTGAACACCTACACAGCAGGATGTTCTTGCCAGCCAGGGACTCCAAGTCTGGAGTGAAGCCACTGAAGTTGGACTTGTGTTGTGTACGTGAATCAGGTGGACTCTTCCCATGGTTTGGCAGAAAGATCGAGGGATCAGGGAGAACCTTTGGGTTTAGGGTGAGAACTTGCACCGTCTGGGTCTCTTCCAGCTCACAATGTAGAATATTGATTGCCACATCAACATCCCAAAGCAGATTTTAGCTCTGGTGAAGAGGTGATGGAAAAAGCAAACCAGGCAACGGAAAGGTCATACAGGGCCTCCAAGAATCTCCTTTGAAGTGTGTGTTGGTGTCTGGCAGGTAATAATTTGAAAGTCTACCTTCGCCCGAAGAAAAGCTTAAGACCACCTTGATGCTGATTTTCAAATAGAATATCAGCCAATAGTTCCACATTGGGAGAGGCAAAATGAAAAAAAAGCCAACTCTAAAGCACAGAAACACTTTTGAAACAGAGAGCTTGCTGGTGCACATATTGCTCTGCTGTAAATTTTATGTCTGCCTGTAGATCAGAACAGGAAGCAAGGCTTTGAGAGCTTCTGTAAGAAAACCTCAAAGCTTTTGATGGTAGTATAAATGTCAAATATGTTATAAAAAAGAGGAAAGTACCAGACTCTGTTCTGTTCAAGACAATAGGGACTTTATAACATTACAGGAAGCTGCATGTAAGAATTACAGAGAAGTTAAAGTCTGTGGTGTTAATGCACTGTAATAATGGAGGTCTCCTAGCATTCAGTTTATCCCTCTTTCAGTATATTCTCAGGCACAAGCAGTATCACACTGGTTGAACTGTGGAGTGTAGACTTGTTGTTTTCAAAAGCACTTAAAGAGAATTTTTCCCCAAGCTCCGGTCCTCCTAAGTAAAGAGGTTGAATGAAAGTAGTGAAAACCAAGCTCTTATGCTTAATTTTTCACCAGATAAGTTGGTCAGTAGAAAGCATTGTCTGTAGCATCTGATCTTGAAAAAAGGACAGAACCAGTGATATTAGAAAGATCGTGGGAAGGCAGGCTATATCTGGACCCTGCACAAGCAATGAGCTGGTAATTATTCACATCTCAAAGATGTTTGAATTAAGCAGGAAAGTAAAAACTTCTGCCTCAGACCTGAATATGTGCTGAACATAAAAGGTAAGATTACTTTATGCTTGGACACACTGTAGGAAGGTTAGAATAAGAAGTGACCCTGAAAACAGTTCAGCAGTCTTCTACTCCTTTGCTGCTAGCCTTGTACCAACCATCTGTGATTCTGTCTTGGCTGAGCTGAAGCAGAACCTATTATAGTCTACCCAAGACTAAATTGTCTGTTGATAATTAGACAGTGGAGAAACTGAATTATAAAGTACAAATATATCCATGGGAGAATATATTAAGGAGTCCCGAATGACTGTTCTATCTCATTCAGCAGCCTTTTTGTGTTTTTCTTCTGCCTTTTTTACCATAGGTTGTTGTTGGGGATTTCTGAGTTGATCATATGTATGGACCAAATGCACTATATTTAACATTTCAGGGTTTTTGTTCCCTATTTTATACCAGTAGACCAATGCTGACTACGTATAAAGATGGATATGTGAAATTTTAAAAACAATCAAGTTGTATTTGCAAGCTGACAGAGTAACATGTGATACGGACTACCAGAGCCCACTGGGGCAATTTCTAGACTTTATTTTGTTGCTGGGAAATGTTTATCCAGTCTAATGAGTAGTAGGGGGAGAAGTTATCCTGTAAACTTAAGTAACATCTTGCCTTTCTAAAAACATATATTTATGAGCCCAAGAAGAAAACCCCCTTTTTCACCTTTTTCTAGCATTATCCCTTTCCACTAGCCTTGCTAGAACATGCCAGCTCTCCCACACCAGTAAATATGAGAACAGTAGATGTGGTGAATATGAAATTTCCTGAATTACTGGTGAGCACTAGGCTAAGCTGTTGCTTACAGCTGTCTTGTGTTCTCACCGCAGGAACAAGTGCCAATCTGCGTGGCAGGCTGCACAGGGCTCTGGATCCCCAGAGCTCCTTTTCTTTGTATAAAGATTCTTCCTGATTATTGACTTCTTTCTGACCACATCCCTCTTTGTCATGGGAGATGTCTCCTTGGTGGAGACAGTTACCTGATTTGTGCTGCTTCTTGGTCACATCTCTGTCCCTCTTGCTACTCCTAGTGACCAAAGTGATGCTCAGAAGGGGAGTCGCTGACAGCTCTCTCAAAGCTTGCTTGTCTCTGCCTGCACTCATGGTAATTAATAGTATCACAGAATTGCAGAATATTCTGAGTAGGAAGGGACCCACAAGGATCATCAAATCCAACTGCCGGCCCTGCACAACACCATCCCCAAGAGTCACACCATGTGCCTGACAGAATTGTCCAAATGCTCTTGAACCCTGTCAGGATGGTGCTGTGACCACTTCCCTGGGGAGCCTGTTCCAGTGCCCAAACACCCTCTGGGTGAAGAACCTTTTCCTAATATCCAACCTAAACCTCCCCTGACACAACTTCAGGACATTCCCTCGGGTCCTGTCACTGGTCACCAGAGTGAAGAGATCAGTGCCTGCCCCTCCTCTTCCCCTCACAAGGAAGTTGTACACTGTGGTGAGGTATCCCCCCAGTCTCCTCTTCTCCAGGCTGAGCAGATCAAGTGACCGTGGCTGCTCCTCACACGGCTTCCTCTCAAGGCCCATCACCATCTTTGTTGCCCTCCTTTGAACACTGTCTAATAGTTTAATGTCTTGTTTATATTGTGTCACCCAAAACTGCCCCCAGGACTTGAGCTGAGGCCACCCCAGTGCAGAGCAGAGTGGGACAATCCCTTCCCTTGCCTGGCTGGCGATGCTCTTCCCAGGTCTAAACCCAAACAGTCAAAGGGGTAATTTAGGGTGGCGAAAATTCCAATGCAGTTCCCAGCTGACACTAGTGGGACTTGATAGTGGGACTTGGTAGTGTCTTGTACATGTGTAAGTGATTCTCTGAACTGTGTCTCTTGTTGGTAGGGAAGGAAGACCAGAGAGTAGAAAAAGGAGTATAGTTTTCAAAAACTATTTTGAAGCCTTATAAAGCTAGCGTCCTTTTAAGTCCAAGAAATTTAACTTCACAGAAATATGATGATTTACACTTGTGAATTGAGATTTGTCATGTCAGCAACTTGCACTTGCTTCGTATTGCTTTCCTAACTGTGCTGAATCTCTGTGTCTTTGGTTTTTATTAGTTAGATCAAAATCCTGGTGCCTGGAGTAGGATTTGTGTAGCCAAAGAGTTAGGAAGATTGAAGTCTGGATAATCATTATTATTTCAGCTCTGCTTTCAAGCCTTCAGAGGTCATAAAAATCATCCCTTGCCACAGATATTACTTTTCACACACTAAAAGAAAAGATTAAAGTAGGGCTTCTTTGTTTTTTTTTTTTTTTTTCCTTTTTTTTGGTCCTGGACTTAGCCAAAGATTTTCAGGAAGTATGTTTCCCTTTCTTAAAACATAAACATGGGGTGATTGAAATGCAGGGTATCATTTTCATATTTTTAATTTCCTACTGCAGCTCACACTGCAGCAATCATACTTTGGAGCTCCTCAGGTCATAGAGATTTTGATAACTTTAGAGATATGCTCAAGATCTAGTCACCCTTGAGTTAAAAGGATGCAAACTGTGTCTAGCAAACATGGCATTTCCATAGAAGATTTGAATTAGTTTGCTTTTATAGTGCTGTTGCAAAACAGGCACACAGAACCACCTCACAAGCAAAACAGGGGCATCAAAAAGACAATATACTTTCCTTCCTGAGGCAGATATTTCAGGAGTTGGGGAAACACAGCTTCCTGTGTTCTCACATGGATTTAGATAATGAAACCCTTGACTGATTCAGAAAGAATGGAGCATATCACAGTTTATTACGATGTTACTGTACAATGTGCTGTAGCATTAAATAGCCAGACGTAGTGAAGCCTTCCGTGTACATGTCCTAGTAAACAATCATAGCCCTCAGGCTGTGACTGGTCTTTTCACACTGTACTCAGGCTGGGATGGGAGGAGCTGGAGATGAGTGGCAGGTAGGAAAAAAATAAAGGCATAGTAATCATGAGCATAAAGAGTTTAGAAACAGCTGGTTCATTTCTGTTCTTTCAAAGATGTGATTATAGGTGGGGCTGGTAACTTTGGTTATCATTAA
This sequence comes from Corvus brachyrhynchos, assembly GCF_000691975.1. Taxonomy (NCBI): domain Eukaryota; kingdom Metazoa; phylum Chordata; class Aves; order Passeriformes; family Corvidae; genus Corvus; species Corvus brachyrhynchos. The sequence goes on from NW_008237436.1 coordinate 393,574, forward strand.
AGTCATGTGATACCTGGCAGCTCAATATTATGCTTTTAATTATTACTCACGTTCTCAAGGCTCAACCAGGCAGGCTGAAGTTTCCAATGCAGTGTGCTGCCATAAGGTAAATGTAACAGGCAAATGAGGCCAGAATGG
>NW_008237436.1:393872-402014 GCF_000691975.1 Corvus brachyrhynchos
CCCCCCCCAAAGAAGAGTTCAAGGTAAAATTAAAAACAAATTGAAATTTATTATCACTCTAGTGTTTTTTTTTTTAATGCTCTCATTTTCATTCTTCCCTCTGCTTTGTAGGAGAGATTCAAAATACTGTAGGAAATTGTTGCTTTTCTATAAAAAATGGCTCTTTTCCATCCCCCTGAAAATCTCTCCATGTATATTCAAGTTACAGTCATGTGAAATATGCATTTTGCACAAATTTGCACGGTAGAAGCTTGCAGGTCTTTTTAGAATTCAAATCTCCTGAAGACACCTTCCTGACTGGCCAACTTCCAGCCCTGGCAATGTCCTTGTGTGCAGACTCCATCCCTGCAGAGCATCTGTGTCGGTGGTGGGCTGGAAAGCATCTCCTGTGATGGTGTCTTGAACTGCTATGGACAGCTGCTGGAAGTGAGAACAGAATGGAGAGAACAGCTCTGCTGTGCATGATCTTTTCCTGATGCCACAGTAGTATGGAGGAGAAAGCTGTCTTCGAAATATGGGGAGGTTTATATGGAGCTCAGCAGGTCAAGGTGGCAAGAGGGGAGAGAAACAGTGTCGGGAGGCTGAGAAATTCAGTGTAAGTGGACGAAGGATTTAGCAAAGACGAAGGTGGTGGGAAGACAGCTAGCATCACCTCTGTGGCGGTAGAGAAGGAGAGGGGCTGACTGAACAAGGAAAACTGTAATCAGTGAAGTCCAGTGTCCGAGGCTGGGTATGTTCTTCCCCATGTGAATGAGAAGGGTGAGAGGCTTTTCTCTTCAGACAGGATCCTGACCTGGGAAATGTTTGCTCCTTCTCAGGGTCCTGATGAAAAATGCCCTAAGCAGGCATACTGTGCTGCTTCTACTTCAATGTAACCAACTTGTTTTTCCCAAGCACGTGGGAACATGGAGAACCATAACCACTCATACTAATGTGGATTTTGCTGTATGATCTCTGAACACCTGAGGGTTTCTCAGTGCAAGATGGCAGCATTACAGTACTTGGGGAAAAGAGCAGAAAAGAAAAGGCAGTCTTTGACTGGAAATGAATTTCTAGACCTCTTGAAATATTTTCATTACTGCTGATGCATCTGTGTAAGAGAATTGGGAATTTTTGTCTTTCACTTGATTCACGTCAGAGTCTTGCTGGAAAGCAAAACACAACACAGCTGTTATCAAGAGACTGGAGTTCATATTCAGTTGGAACATTTGGTGTGCACGGGGGTGAGCAGTGCTGAGACAGCATTGCATCAATGGCACTGCTTGTCAGGCTCGCACGATGCCTCTCGGCATCAGGCCTGAGACAGCTTTCAGATAAACAATTTGTCCTGTCTTTGAGGGCATTGCCGTGTCATGTTTCTACCTGAACAGAAGCACGACCATGCTGAAAAACAGCTACTAAACTTGGGTTAATGGCAAAATCATGGAACTTTAAAGCAACTGCAATCAAAAAATTGGCTCCGAACAAGTCAGCCAAGGTGAAGTAAGGCTGCAGCAGTGATTTTCTGGTGGGAAAGTGAGTTAATTGAGAATGGGGTACCTCTAATTTTAATGGGTGGTCCCTGTTTAAATTTTCTTCTCCCATTTCCTTTTTCCCAATTTAACAGAATTAGAACTGATGTGTAAAGTGCTTATATTACTAGGAACAACAGTAGGAAACCCTTTGTTAACCTTAATTTCCCATCTAATATTTCTCTGCAGCGTCAGCCAGTCTCCAAGGCAATAGGGTTGTTGACAATAACTCCACATTGCTATGTAACTGTGCAGCTTCTAAAGAGCAATTTGTTTATTTTGCCCCTGCTCATTTGTTGATAGTTGGTGGGTTTTTTTCTTCTTTTCCCCAGAAATTGTGGAATATACTTATCATATTTCTCAAATGTTAAGTAAATGCCAGACCTGAGTTTCCTACTTAAGAAACAGCCCATTTTTATCAAGGGGTAAATCCAGTTGCTTAGGATCTACTGTAAAACACTGAGAATCCTGCACTTTTTAGGAAGCCATGAGAATGGGAGAACACTCAGTACCACAGGAGTTACAGTTACCTGAAGAATCTAGACTTTGCCATTTAAAATGAAATAATAAGTAGAAACCCTACATAGGAGCACAAACCCCTGAAAATGTCCAGCATGATACATGGATCCATTTCTGGACAGTGTGACGGTGGGTTTGAGAGCCCATGTGGCTCTACAGAATGTACCCAGAAGCAACACAAGTGTCTGTGTCTGTAGAACTCCCTTGGTAATTACAAGACTCCAAAATGTTTGTTCAGTTTTGTTGTTTTACACAGACATTTTGATGAAAGAACCACAACAGTTCATGATGGAAATGTTCAACTCAGTGAAATGTCAGCTTTTCTAAATGTATCTGGTTCATCAATTGTAGTCTTCCAACAGAGCCTGTGTCATTTTCCTCACCACCTACCTATGGCACCTGCTCTGCAGGGTTGTTGGTGTGATTTTTATTCTCCTGGCAGTGGGAAGTGTCAAGACTTTGAAACTATCATATTTATTTTTCCTTCAGGAATGGTAAGAAGGTGGTCTGCTCAAGATGTTTCACCCATTGCTAATGTATGAAAGCAAAGCAGAACAGGTTCTATCTCTGTGTCAGAAGAGCTCTTCCACCCCCTGGAAAAGTAGCAGGTGAAAGAGGAGTAAAGCATCTAAATTAAAAGTCTATATTGTAATTCAAGCTCCATCCAACTCCATGAAAAGAGTGTAGATCCACAGGAGGGACATTTGGATGAAAGAAAGCACAGCATTTTGGTATTTTACCTCTTCTTATCCATTAAATAGATTTAGGAAAGCTGGAAAATTCAAGTGTAGGTTTTGCAACATCAACAAGCTCTTGTCAAGGAGAAATAAAATAAATAACCTTAAAAGAAAAAGATTCAAGGTAATAAACATGACAAGGTTGAAATATCCCTTTGCTTCATTCCTGAAGGAAAAAAAAAGTGAGGCAATTCATAGAAACAGTGACTCAGAGCAGTAACAATTAGTGAAAGAAGTAATTAGCTTATGATTAGTCTTTTTTTCCTGTGTGTTCTCATGTTTAGGTAAAGTATATTGTTCTTACAAATGTTGAACGGACATTTATCACATCCTCTGTCATAATTACTAGTGACAAGTCAAGCCTGAATGAAAACAAATGGAAGAAGTAAGTGTTTATCTCACTGTGAATTCTTTCTGATAATGTCTCATGAAATTCTTTCCATCTTGTACGTGCGGAAACTGGAGGAGCCTTTTAACCCTGGGACATACTGACTGTACTACTGTCGTTAATTGGAAAGAGCATCCCCTTTAATTCCCTCAACAGTAGATGAAAGAGGTCAGTTTCATTCCCAGGAACTTTGCACTTCTATTGTTTTCACACATTTTTTAAACCTGAATTGCACTTAGTTGAATTGTACAAAGCACACAGTCAGTCCCTCTGATCTGCTCATAGAACACCCAAAAAGTCATCAACTTTTATACTGGGGGAACTAAGCCTGGATGAATTTCCTCCCAGTATGAACTGTTTTGTTTCAGAAGAGAAGTACAAGAGGAGATCAGATTCCCTGTGATGGGCATTCAAACTGAGAGGTGCGGAACCATGTTTTGAGGATTACTCAGTGCCCTAAAAGGTGAAACGAGCTGAAACCTCTGGAACTCCTGCTCATTCACAGCCTTTCCTTCTAGTGGTGAATTGGTGCTGTGAATTGTACTGGATATCAGCAGAGGAAGGAAACAAACCTGTTTGGCAGAAAAGGGTATTAATGATATTACCATGTGTTTGCTTCTGGAGACTAGACTGGATTAAGAAAAGGAGGTTTTAAAGGGGAGACCTTCAGAATAGCCTTACAGTGGTCACTCCTTTTGGCCCTTGAGAAAAAATGCCTGTGGATTTCAGTTACAGCTTTATCCTAAAGATCCTGAACTGAGCCTTCATTTCTGAAGCCAACTGGCCCTGTGGGGCAACCCGAATCTCAAAGAAAAGGACCCCAAAATTGCCTGAAATAGTTTTCTTAATTATTAGATGACGTGGTTGAGGATTTTTTTTTTAATATTCTAAGAAATTTTACATTAAGTACAGGCTGAAGCCACATTTCCCACAGGTTTAAGAAACATGAGCATGAGCACTAGGTAGTGTGTCTAAAAACAAGGCTATTGTGTGAGAGCCGCTGGAGACCACTGTATGGAGCACTGGGACACTGTAGGTGTTTCACTGTGGGGAGATTGAGTGTGTTCATGTGGATCCTGTGAGCCCTTCAGGGCTTTCATTAACTCTTTGTTGCAGGGCTACTCTCCAGAACATGCCTGTTGAACTGGGGGAATGCAGAGACCAGGGAGAAGAAGCAGCTTCAGGGGGACAGCTGATGGTTTGGGCAAGGCACCCCAGTGACTGGATGTTAAAGGCAGTCAGTTTGAAAGGGGAAGGACAAACTCACAGGCAGGCTTTTCACCAACGAAAGGTGCCAAAAAGGTGTGTTACTTCCATCTGCTTTGAAATCTACCAATCAATACAAAACAAATCACCAAATTAACAGATTTCTTTGGCAATTGATCTAAAGCCAAGTGCCTTAAACCCTCTGCAGTTTTAAAAGTCCCAGGAGCTTGGTTTGGGCTCCTAAATGTTGAGAATATCAATGGTAAAAAAAGGTCTCTTCTCTCCTCAGCATGTTAAGAAACGTACTTGATGTCGTTTTAGCATCTAGAAATACTGACTTTAGATGCCTTGTTATGGGATGGAGTGGTTGAGATGGGGATGAGGGAGTTGGGAGCCTGACTGTAGTCTGAAACTTCAAGGAAACCAAGCCAACAAGGCAAATGTGATTTAGATGCCAGTTTGAGCAGGTTAGGTGGAGATTCTATAACCATAGCATGAACATAAAATCTGAGTCATATCCAGCACAGTGGGCTATTGTGAGCAGCAGGATCAGGTAGGTCAGATGGTCTGTGGGTGATTGTGGTTGGACCCCATAGTGTGTCTGTGGTAAAAGGAACCACCTCTGGGACTCAGTTGCTTGTCTTGCTGTTTGGGATCTCTGTGTAACACTACCCTGTTTTGATGGGATCACTGGTTTACAGAAATTTTGTGCCATTAGTATACAAAGGTGGTGTGAACATTGTTGGAGCTGGTTCTAATATTTTTTCTTGCATGCTTTTTTATTTTTCTGCCTCTTCTTTCTTCGGCCTTGCTTGAGAGCAACTCAGAGATTCCTCCCCTGGCATCCATTTGCTCTTGTACTCAGCATCTTGAAGGTGTGTTTATGCGATCGGTCATGAAGCTTTACCAAGTCAAGGCCAGCACCTGCTTCTGGCCCATACATAGACATAGGGAGGAAATGTATGGATGAATCTCTGGATGCTGGTGTGGAAAGGGGCCCTCAAGGCTGGTAGCCAGCAGTTAGAAAGAGGTTCCAACCAAACTCCCAAGCTGTCATGTGCACCTGGAGACAGAGACTGAGCATGAAAGTCTCATCTTTAAAAGCCAGCTGCTATTTAGTTTGCTTGCTTTTTGGAGAGGTTTCCTCAGCAGATGAATTTCATTGGGAAAAGAAAACAGTCTTCTGGTTTAGGGCACAGCCACTCTGGAAAAAAGAGAAGAGAGAACTATTTGATGGTGGACTATGTGAGGCGGAACTCAAAGTAATTTGGGGAGCAACAAGTTTGGCAGTACCACTGAGTGACCTTAGGCGAGTCTGTGGAATCACACCACTTTGAAATGGACAGATCCATATTTCAGATAATTTATTACATAACAGCCCTTAGACAACTTCCCTGAGGTGAATGAACAGAGAATACTTTCAGGCCACACTGCTTTCTCATTAATTTTCCAGTCCTTGCTGAGCTGAAAATACAGTAAAAAGTAGGTTTTTTTCATGCAGTATTTCAGTATTTCCCTCCCAGTCTGAACAGAGGAAGCAAAGAAGAATGGGAAAATAAATAAAATCAAGTATGTTATTCTGGAGGATCAAAAGACTTTAATTTGAGTTTTGGGGTAGAAGTTTGAATTGCTTTTTATTTTCTATGAGTTTATTTTCCTTTCACCCTGGCTCTGAACACAGTGTACTTTCAAGATAACATTGTTCAAAACCTCATGAAATTTACACATAAAGTCTCTTAAATGAAAGGGAATATTTAAGTTTGGAGATAGTTGTAGAGTGTCATGATCTAATTACAATAGCATTTTTGAAGGATAACAAATGTCAAAAGAAATAAACTGGATGTTATGGAAAATAAAAGTAGGGCCAAGAATCTAAGGCTAACCAGAGAAATTAAACATTGAGGCTTTTCCTTTGGAAGGTTTTAAATCAATTTAGTGTTGGTGCAAAGTGCCAGATTCATAGCAGAGGAAAATGATGCCTTTTATTTATTTATAGGCAAGGCTGGCCTGCGCCTGTGACAGCATCTCTGCTTTAGACTATTGCTGTACTTTGACACTCAGCTGAATTGACCACCAGGAAAAGCAGCTGAAAAGTCCTTCTGTCTCTCTTTCCTTCTGTCCTCTAATCTTGCCAGCAGCCTGACTATACTTTGCTTTTGAAAGGTTTTGATCATGTGGATCTATCCATCAGGAGTTACACTGGGACAAATGACTCCTCGCATTCAAGTCCAGGAACAGCTGTCAAACAGTCAAAAAAAACCCCAACGTTTTTATTTTTTATTTGCACACAAGTTTGAATGCCTGTGGATCAAAAAATGGACTTAGGACAGAGTTTCACTTTTTGGAGCACACAGTTCATGCTGAAGCTTATTCATGATGTATTTCTGCCATGCTAAATACCAGACAAGGAGAACCTCCACAAATATTAGCTGCTCTCCAGTGAGGAAACATGGTGAGGGGCTAGCGAAAGAAAGTGTTGGTTTTCAAACTGATTGTGAAGAGTGTAGGTTTCTGACAGCAGTAAATTTACCTTTTCTTAGCTCTTTAGAGCAGCTTTCTTTCATGAGCCTTAGAAATTGGCTTATAAAGTAAGATATGTAAAGTTTGTACTGTGGGACTCCCTTGTGGGAGTCCTCAGGTGCTAAGTTAAGAAGTCAGATTGGAAGATCAGGAACTATTCCATAAAATACAATTTTTTATGAGGTTTTATTTCCTACTGAATGTAGAACTGAGGCTAAATAATTTTTTTTTTTGGATATTCCATGAGTAGCTGAAAAGAGAGTCCTTTCATAGGGCCCTGGTTTCCGTGGTGGGGCTTGATCACACAGTGAGCAATGGCTAGGTACCTGGAAGCCTCTCTAAAACACACAGTTCAAAGCATTCTACAGCTCATGCAGAAGGTGTTAAGACATCAAGCACATCTTTTTTTTGAAGAGGATGCTGCAGCCTTGTAGTCTTAGGCTCCACATTGCTGGCTGCTAAGAAATCAGGTCAGAGATGCTAAATACCTTCATGCCATCCGGACAGTTGCACACAGTGGAAAGGACAGGCAGTGCCTGTCTGCAGCTGCAGATTACAGAACTTTGAATCACCAGGGCTAATGGGATCCACTGACTAACTGGGTGTTTCCAAGAGGCAGCTATTTGCCAAGGAAGTGATGGAAGGGAAGGTGTCTATAAGAATCTCTCTCTCTGTGGCATGTGGTGCCACAGATGCTGTGAAATTTGGCCTGGGATAAGACAGAAGTTGCACAGAGCCAGTCTCATGTCTGGTTGTCTAGGGCCTGGTTGTTAAAACAAAGGCTGAAAAGAAATTAGTGATCTGGTCTGAAAATGAGATACAATAAGGCATGGCAAGGAAAGTCTGGAGGGAAAACTAGTACTCAGAAGGCTATTCTCAGGCATCTGAAATCAAATTCATAGGAAAGAGACAAAAATAAATGGCAGGGTGAGGAATCTCTGGGACATGTTGTGGATGAGGGGAGAGAGGTTGGCGTCAGGTTTTGTGCTGCCCACTGTAATCAGTGGAGGGGGGGATCCATGCTCCCCATGTGAGCAGCCCCCTTGGGTCACAGGCCCTTTCCAGAGAGTTTCTGTGCTGCAGCAACCCTGGTGAATTCCCTGTAACTTGCAGCTTTGGGGAATTGCTTTGCTCTTTTGAGCAGGGAGGAAGGTTTGCTGTGGGCAGCATTGTCTGCTTGGGATGGTGTTCCAGGGTGGCCAGCTACTCAGGGCTGCTGCTGGGAGCAGAAAGGGCAGAGCAGCCAGCAGTCTCCCATGGG
>NW_008237436.1:402036-408180 GCF_000691975.1 Corvus brachyrhynchos
AGTTTTCATGCAGAAATGTCACAACTGGGTCTTTCAGGAGAGATAGATGTCTCCCTGCAGAATTCAAGAGGAAAACATGAAATTACTCCTCCCGTATATGATAATAAACTTGAAATGGCCAAAGGAAAAAGTACTTAGTGCTCACAAAAACGTTTGGCTCACTGAAAAGCCCCAGAGACAGCAGCACTTCACTGGTTTGTATAGAGGCTCTGCACTGGCAAAAGAACTTGCCAGCTTTTATGCACTGCCCCACCAATCTAAATTAATTTGAGATCTTTGGGACTGACTCCAAAGGTGATAAAGTCGGTCAGCTTTCATTTCCTCTTATTCTTTGATCTCTCTCCTGAGGCTGCCTTCAATGGAACATAATGAATTGATTTTATTGTTATTCTTGATGATGAGATGACACAACCCCATTGGGAATAGAACAGAAATTGTGAGGGGTTTCTTGTTGTAGTTGCTGTTGTTTGTTTTTTTATCCAAACAAGAGTTCAAGAATTTTAATATACTGGGACTGTGTTTTAGAGAGGTTGCATTGTGCTCTGCTGATCTTCATGCCATGTGCATTTGGGAGGTGTCTATAGGTGGGCGGTGTGAATCTTTACCTCTGCAACTCTGCAGCTGCCTTTGTGATACACTCCTCCTTTAGCCTTGAAAGAAAAATTACAGAGTGATTATCAGACCCACATTTGTGTGCTTCTGTGATAGGAAAAGTATATTTTTGTTGAGAAAAGGATGATTTGTCCATGGCCTATATGCACAAAAGTAAAAATAATTTTGAACAACCTTTACATACATTTTTTCCATGCACCTTATAGAAAACCGACATTATTTTTTCATATTTCATATTTTCATGTTGTAAGGTTATTTAACAAGATCTACCTGTTCTAATCTTTGTCCTTCTTGTCGCTAGTCTGAATCTTTTGGCATTAAAGAGCCTGGTGGCTGTTTGGCAGCAGAGGTAAAGAGAGTTTCACTGCACTAGTCTTACTCTTTTGAATCAGGGTTGCCACCTTTAGTGGCAATTTAGTAAAGAAGACTTTTATTTTCCCTGCCTGTGAGACAGGATGTCTTTGAGCATATGGAAATGATCCTCCCAGTTTTCTGACTTCCCAAGAGAAAAGAAATGTCTTAAAGTTGCTTTACACCTCTCTGAAATGTGCCTGTGTTATGCCACTGTATACAATAATACCTTTGGCTAGTTAGCTTTCCAGCATGTATCCTCTAGTGTTTTAGTGATAAATCCAGTGATAAGGCAGTGATCCTGAAGAGTTCTGGCAGCTCTGTCTTTTTTTTTTTTTTTTCTCATTAGTGTGCTAGTAGTCTGAGGTTTTATAAATACTGAGACTAGTGAAAAAAAAGCACCTGAAAACTAACAAAAAAGCCCCTTATTCCAAACCAAACCAGTTTTTTTTTGTCTATGTGGTGCCTAGTTACACACTTCTGTTATCCGACCTATTACAAGCTCCAGTATTTGCAGTAATGGTTACTCCAAGATTGTCTACACAAGGAACAATAAATGAGAGGATTAGTCAATCCATAAATAATTGCTTAAATTATTTAACTATTTAATAAGTATTGAATTATTTAAATGGTTAGGGATTATGTAGCCTGATCCTCCCACCACACTGCTCTGCAGCAGGATTAATGTGGGTTTCTTACTCCCATATATCTGCTCAAGCTAATTCTTCATCTCAAAACGGCTTGTAACACTAACCAGCAGCAAGTTTTACAGTTTTCCATGCTTTCTCTGCCTTTACTTCTCTGTGAATGCTTTTGGCAGATCTCTGGATGTCTATATGCAAAGAATTGTACTCTGTCTTAAAAGGAAAGCAAGCAGCATCACCCTTGGGAAGGCCTAAATACAGCCGCAGAGGGAGCTGGTGTGAAGCACCTCATATGTTATTAAATGCATACCTAGGTGGGGCCTTCCTGTGTTATGAATCTCCCAGCACTGCAGGTAACCAACCTTCCACAAACTGACTCTGCCTCATCCTGAAACTAATTTTATTTTTTACCCTCTTTTCTGTTGAGAGGCTGTTTCAGAGTCTCCAGGCTTTGTTCTAATCAACAGTCTGATTATATTGAAGCCTCATTTACATCCAAACCGAATTTACATCTTTGTCCCAACACTGCCTTTCATTTTCAATAACTCTGCTCCTTTCCTGGTGTTTTCAGTGCTTCGTACAGAGAAGAATCATAACTTTTCTTTTAAACTCAACTCATACAACAGACTCTTCATGTCACTCATTATCTTCATTTGATTTTGTACTTCAGTTTCTCTTCAAGGTGAAGCTAATATTTCTTGGGCATGGATGACTGGATTAGGCATATTAACACTAGATTTATAGCCATCAGAAAGCAAAATAAAAATACCCATACACATCAAATACAGGAACTAATAGGAACAGAAAGAGGACATATCTTCATGACTTAACCTGTGACTTAACCAACCTTGAAAGCTGTCCTGCTCTCCTTAGCTTAGAAATGGTCTACTTAGTCTGAGAGCAGGGCTGCAGGAATGATCAGGGATATGAGCTGACTGAATGCATGGGACCTGTTTGGCCTGAAAGAGAGAAGAGTCTTGGGAACTTATGACAGGAAGATTATAAAATTTGGGAAAAGGTTGATGGGGATTGACTGCTCTGTGTTACATCCTGCAGAAGAATTAGGGGAAACATTATGAAATTATTTGAAAGTAGGCTCAAAACATAAAAAAAGGGAGTGATTATTCGATAAGCAGTAAATGTAAGGAAGTCCTTGCAGAAGGACAAAGTGGATTCAAGAAATTTACACTGGCTCATGAGTAGATTGAGAATCATTTAGCAGAAAAATCCATTGTGGATTGCTTAATAGTCAAATGACAATTAACAAAGGAAATCCCCTTAGCTGAAAATGTTTCAAGGCTGTGAGAGTATTAGAAGGAAGTCTTAGATGCACTGGTCTTATTCTTCCTGTTCTTACTCTGGCCACAGCTGAAGAAAGGGCAATGGGCTAGGAGAAGTCTTGGCCTGAGCTAGTACAGCCATTTTTATGTTATTACCATTCCTTGTTGCACCACTGCTCTATGTCATGACAACCACTACCTGTCTTCTCTGGGAATATCTTGGCTGACATATCCTAGGATCACATTTGCTTTTTCTCATAGTTGCATCACCTGGTAGTTTGTCATCCTGTAATTAACTAATGCTCCCTGCTTCTTCTCCTCAGTCATCTCTAGTTAATGAGCTCTCAGCTTATGGTAGCAGTTCTCACTATTACTCCACAAATACATGATCTTGTGTTGAGTAGCTTTGAATTTCATCCCGTTTTAGTTTCTCCTGTCACCTTGCTCCTCCAGTTCCTGGCTTTGCAAGCCTCTCCTAGAAAAATGGGGCCTGTCTCCTTTATGCTATGAGAAAATACCAGCAGCACACTTGCTTTGCATATCAAGGTCACTTGCAAAAACATTAAAGAAGACAGACCCAGGGCTGCTCCCTGAGTATTTCTGTTAGTAGCTTCTCCACAGACTGATAGTTCCCCTTTCATCAAAATTCACTTCAGTCTCTTCTTCACCTACTTCCTTCCTGCTTGAAGTTCTGCTATTTGGGCCCTGATTTTGCCCAGCCTCTGCATGTGGAGGACCGTCTGGGCAGGGTCTGGGTCTTTAAAGGCAGACAGTACAAGTTTAACCTCGCGCTACTGAAATCAGCTGCTGTCTCCCCATACCTTTGACTTCAATGATGATGGTGATGGGCCAGAATAATATCACAAAAAATGCCACTCATATTTTTTTTTTGAAAGAGCAGATCTACTTTTATAGCCAAATATTTGTTTTCTTTCATGAAAAACAAACATGGAAAATTGCATTAGTTTAGGATTTTGATGTTCGCTTCTCTCCCATTTAGAAAAATGACACAGTGACACTCATCACCTTTGATTAAAACTTCATTTGCCTCTGAACTATGTTTGCCTATGTAATATTGACTGGTGGGCTCTGGTTAAAACCAGAATGTTTTGCTATCTCATTGCTACGGTTCCATATAATGTGAAGTAAGTTACAGGGATGGTGCTATATTCCTGCAAGATAAGAGGTCTTTAGGACATCTAACCCTCAAAAAAAGAGTGACCAGATTCTGATTATTTTGCAGATGAAGATGAGGACGACACTTGTGAAGATGTCATTCCCCAGCAACTGAAGTTTGTTTAGGATCAGAGTTGCAGAAGTATCTGGTGCCTGAAGGTGCACTTGAGTACTGGAGATGATGGTTCCAAGGACCTGATTTCACTGAGCAGGGAGCCCCTCCTGTGCTTTGATACCCACTTCCTTCCTTCCAACGTTTCGGGTGCTTCTTTGTGTGGTGAGAGACATTTGAAATTGTCTAAAAGGTCTGTGTGTAGGTCTTACGCAGTTATTTTTGTGCATATGGAGTAGCGCTACTTGGGCACTGGTGTTTTATGGGTTTGTGTCAGAGGAACTGTAGACACTTCCAGATTCTGAGCCAGTATTTTCTAGAAGCTTATATCCATGTACCTCTCCTTCAGGCTTCCTCCTAGCTAAATTGCAATCCACCTTTAAGACTTTGTTTCTTAATCACCAAGACTGGGCTAAGAAGTAGTTTCAATATAAAGAAGTCTGTCAGTGTCTCTCTTTGTCTCAGCAGAACGTTCCCTGTTTCTTGAAAATCAGTGCTCTAAAAGAAGAAAGTTGGCAGACCTGGGATTTGCCATCCAGGTGCTCACTCCCCAAATCTTTATTTATGGGAACTGAATGCCTTTCTATGAAGTTGTCAAGAAAAATAATGTGGGGCAGGACAGGTGCTGTAGTCAGAGAGGAAATAGAATCCTTTAAAATTTCATCACATGTCAGCTGCTTTTTTGGCAGGAGTGTGTAACATAATTGTAGCTTTAAAAAGTGAGCTCAATAGACCTCAGTAAGGAGGTGAATGTCCCAGAAACTCTGTTTGCATGCACGAGCAGAGCTGCAGGATGGCTTCCCTCCCAGCCAGACCCTCACTGTCTTGCTGGCACTGCTCTCTCTATGGACTCAACGGTGTGGCTCCAGGGAAAACTAAATTACTTGGAACTTATCAAGAGGTTGCTCGGTTACTTAATCATTATAATGGCTCACTTGTAATTTCCTCCAACCCGTGGTATGTGTGTGTGTGTGTTTTACAGAGCCTCCAACAATGATAAGCACACTGATTATAATTGGATAGACTTCCCATTGGCATAAATGGACAGAACACCACAGGTCTTAGGATGTGCACCTTCTAGTAGCAGTACAGGGTCTATAGGTTGAAACCACCTGCTTGCAGAGAAAAGAAATTTTTCTAATGTATACACTTGGTAATCAATTGCCTGTGGCTATTCATTGAATGAGTATAAACCCATCCCTTTGAGAGTACTTGCATTTAATTTTGCATTTAATTTGCAGAATAGAAGCTGTTTAGTTACATTATCTGTCACTGCTGGTGTGCATGACAGGGACTGTAATTTTACTGTCCCCAGTTAAAAAACAACTGTTGGGAGCAGTCAGTGCTAGCGACACTGATTTCTAAGCAACTTTAGGAACAGCATTTCTTCTTCTCATGTCATCTGGTCAAGGCTGACTTACAATTATGCATTCAATGAGTGAACAAGAAGGAATTCTATTTTCTTCCTCTACTCTAAGCAATGTCTTTTCTTCATGGCTAAGGAAATTCCATCATGGTGGCAACGTCTCTTTGAAGTGTTACAATCCCTCAGCTAATACTTAGCACTTATCTCATGCTTTTGTGTTTGTAGATTTCCAAAGAGGCTAAATATTTTCACCTCTGTAAATGAGGCTGACAGAGACCTAGCCAAGTGAAGTGATTTGTGCTGGAAAGAAGACACACTCTTCCTGATGTTTATGCGGTTACCATCACCTCCATCTCATTGTGAATTGCAGCTCAACTCCTAAATGGATTAAAGGAGATGAAGCTCAGCACCTCAGAGGGAAGCAACATCTAACGGAAACAAACTTTGCAAGCCAACGCAAAAATAAATCTTGCACGTAAGGTAATACATAAGGTTTACACATCAAAATCATTTCAATTAGGAAATAAATAGAGAACTTTAGAACAGACATAGTCTCTCAACATGCTTGAGCCATAATCAGAGAAACAATGGCCACACATGAAC
>NW_008237436.1:408191-419528 GCF_000691975.1 Corvus brachyrhynchos
TGCTATTTATTGCCTGCTGAAATGGAAGGGCTGAGATCCTGCTTGTTAGTGGGCTGCTGTGTAATAAATGTCCCTTAGCATTTCCCTTTATTTGGCACAGTCTTCTCTTCCCTTTGTACTCCACTGTGACACAAAGAAAATTCTCTCTGCAACACCCTGGTGTCTGTAAAGGGCTTTCCCAACACTGTGATTCTCATGTATATCTCTTTCAGATGAAGAAGAAGGTATGGGATTTCTTGCAGCCCTTGGTGGGCTGCCTTGGCATGGTCAGAGCAGCTCACTAAGGGTGTGACACTAGAGAGAAAGTTGTGCGTCATGGGAAACACCCTAGGAGTGTCTGCAGGGGTAAGACTGAAAGCAGGTAGGTAATTCTCCCCAGCAGGTTTAGAATGGATACCTAAGGATAAGGCTACAAAAGGCAAGTCGACACTTTACTGGGAAAATTTTCCTGACTCCCAACAGTTATCTGTCTAGGTACTTCCTCAGCTGATAAAGAGGAGAATCACCTTGTACTTAATAGCTATCAATAGATCATTTCTTTTTGCCAGGCTCTGAAAGTTTTCACAAGCTGTAAAATTGTTCAGTTACCTTTTAAAGTATTTAATATCCACAGTAGTCAGTCGTGAGTAGCACAGCTAAACCCTGTGTGTGAATTATGTCCTTTCATTTGTTTGGAATCTGCCATCTGCTAGTTTAATAAAAGGCTCCCTAATTCTTTGCGTGTGAGGGTACAAATGCAAGAAAGCTCCTTGTTTCCTACATAACTCTCAAGATTTGAAGCATGTGTATTTGATAAACGTATACATTGTATACGTGTGTGTTTGATACGTATGTGATATCATGTTTCCCCTCAGTCCCTGTTTTCCATACAGTCGGAGGATAGCTTGGCTTGGTAGGGCCTGAAGGATGCTGAGGGCATTGTAACAGGAGAGTACAACACAGCCAGGGACACCTTCTTGCTCTGAATGATCACATTTGATATCATCATCAGTCTGTAGAACACTGTGGATTCTGCTCCTTTACGTCCATTTAATCTGTTGTCTAAACCAGATGAAAACTGTGCTTAGAAGTAGATAAAAGGATTTAATCCTCTCCACTGATAGTGTTGTAAAAAAGCCAAATTCTCTGTCCCTGGGTGAAATATGGTGCCCATTTGATTGATGTGTCCCACTATGGAACAACTTCCTTATTCTTTCAGCTAGTTAGAAGAGCATGCTGTGTTTGCTTTTCTTTTGAAAAAGGCAGGATAAGAGAAAGAAAGTGTCCCATGCCCATTCACAATGCTGCCAAAGCATCTTGCTAGTTTAGATTCTGTTTAATAAAAGAGACATTACTGTGCTCTTCAGCTCTGGCCTTGGAGGCGGGAACCTGACCCACTGTGCCTTGATCCTATTAAAGCTCCATTTTAATAAATTCTTGCAGTAATAACACAAATTAGGCACGCCATCTTTTCTGCAAAGTATAGGATTATCTGGAGAAAAAAAGATTAGCAATTGAAAGTCAAGAATGAGCTTTGTAATGAATCAGTTGGAACTATTCAAGGAAGTTGCAAGAATTATTGTTCCAGATTAGGTCTATGGCAAGTAATTTTCAACACTAGGATTGTTGATGCCTACTGGACCTATGCAGCAAGAGGCCTATGTATGCAGAAGAGAACATGCCCTTCACATTTCCTAGTTATGCAAAGGAAGTATTTTATGGAACAATCAATCTATTCAAAATTGTATTTGACAGAGTATTTCAGATCACTTATCAGAGCTCATTTGGTAGAAAATCTGCACTTTCAGGTACTGAAAGAGAATAGCTCCTGGCTGGTGCTATTAATATTGATTCTGCTGGTGTGTTCCCTTGAACAGAAAGTCTTGAATCACAGGAACAGATGGTGCAAGCTCTTTGCCATTTCAGATGGGTCCTAGGCCCAACTTCAGGTCAGGTGAATCAGCCCTTTTCTGTTTCTTTGTTTCTTAAATGTAAAATGGGACAAATAAATTTTTGTGCCAGAAAGAGTCAGTGCTGTTGCTCATACCAGCAGGAAGCGCCTGTTTTCTTGTCAGTTAAATCCACCCAGCTGAGGTCGTTCTTGGGTGATTCTCACAGAGCTTCTATGGCACGCAGATGGCTGAGGTGGAAAGTCTCCCTCTCAGCCCTGGGGTCTCTGCTTTCTGGTCAGTCATGCAAAGGCACTGCAGACACATCCTCAGGTGTTTGAAACAGGCCTGTCCATTTTATCACTGCAAAGAGTGGGGTTTTGTGTGCATGCAGCTGCAATTG
This sequence comes from Corvus brachyrhynchos, assembly GCF_000691975.1. Lineage (NCBI taxonomy): Eukaryota > Metazoa > Chordata > Aves > Passeriformes > Corvidae > Corvus > Corvus brachyrhynchos. The sequence continues at coordinate 410,463 of NW_008237436.1, forward strand.
CACTCTGCCTGTCGGAAATAATATGGTACTTCTTTTTTCTACTATCACATGTGTTCTCTAGACATTTATATTTCCATTTAAATACAGTTCGGTTTCTCTCACTAACAAAGACCTTGAAAGCCAAAGCAGTAACTAGGGATAAGTCATTGGGAGCTGTACTTTATTTTTCACCTCAGATGACACCTGCTGACCATGCCCTTCCTGGGTAAGAGGCAGGAAGTCTTCAGAACCCGGCACACCAGCTACACACTTATCTGCTCTGCACACTATTAGTATGACTTTCCTAAAATAACATTTTTTGGTTGTTTAGTGCAGAGACATGGGGAGGGTCTGGCTGTAGGCTGCAAGCAGCAGCCATGAGATGAGTTTTCCCACAGTATTGAGGTTTGTGATGGTGTTCTTAGCAGTCTTGCAACCTCACCTCTAGGTTACGAAAGGTTTTGCACAGTAACTTATTACAGGAGCTGGCATCAGATGTGCTGATGTTCACACAGATAGTACACCACACGTAGAAGCAGGTCCTTCACCAGACACACTTCTTTTGTAACCAGCTCATCTCTACTGCTTTTCCCAAGCATGGGTTTGGCCTCTCAAAGCAGTTTTGTTTCAGTATCATGCTGTTCTCTGACTAGACCTTCTAATTTAGCAACATCAAACAGCTGATTCCTTAATAGGGCCATTTTCTAATTTTCTCTTATTGCTGCATCTTTTGTTCCTGACAGCTGCAAAGGTGCTTCCCTTGTGTATTTCTTCTAACAGAAGTGGCTTATTCGTAGTCTCAAGAGATACAGACCCTTAACATCTCATGGCAACACATCTTTTAAGTGTCCCATATGGTGCTTCTCTCAATGTCTGTGCAGGAATTTCTGTCTCTGCTCTGACCCGGCTAGCAAAATTTGCTACAGCAGGCCACTGCCTTGCCCCCATTGCCTGAAGTGCTAAGGCAGCTGCTGGCAATTTGATGGGCAGGAGCACAGAACTGCAGACCAGGAGCTGCGCTAGGCTTCCTCTCTTGTTATTTCATGGGGATACAAAGCAGGAATAAAATCTCAGGGGAGTGAGCCCAGTGCTATCAAAGCTACAAGAGGGAAGAACACTCCGGCAGAAACCTTTTGGATAGTACAGAGCACTCTGGCAGAAACCTTTTGGATAGTACAATCTCTCACAGGAGGCTCTTGTGTTAAGTGTGGGTGCTAGATCAGTGAAGAGGTTGCTCTCACAGTCCCTCCCAGCCCCACAATTTGTGGTTTTTCAGGTTTGCTGGCAGCAAGGGAGGAAATGCTCTTGCTGCCCTGTCTGCTGCTTTTCCGGACCTTGCAGACCTGCTCCTCAGACATAAAAAGAGTGTGTGTGCTCCAGAGAGCATGATAGGATCTGGGTCCTCCAAAACTGGCCAAAGGATCACCCCAGGGCCTCGGCAGCTGCTTCTGCTCACACAAGGGCTGGGTTTCAGCTCCTAATAGTTCTCTATTAGCAGCATAGGTGTTTGTCAGAGACATGCCAATGGGAGTTCATGGTGGCAGGAGGAAAGCTTGTCTTTCCAGTAGCTGCCCTCTGTGAGATGAAACTGGTCTTGTCAATCAGGGAAGGGTGAAAAATGTGGCACAGGCCATCTTGGGAACCAGCAGCATTTGCTCCTGGGCTCCGAGGATGCAATATCAGGAAGGGAAGGAGGAAGTCTGGACAGAACTCGAGGTCTATTATGTTGACTGTCCCAGTCATACTGAGGAAATCTGGCCCTTTTGTGACAAATGGTGACTTTAATCTGCCCTGGCAGAAGAATTTGGTCATTAATTTTTATCTAACAGTGTGAGCAGTGTGGGGTCTGGGACAAAATGAGTCTTCAAGCTGGCCTGCCTCATGGCAGCAGTAAGAGACAGTGTCACAAATCAGAGGCAATAAAGGATGCTTTCCACAAAACTGCTGATGTGAGGGACAGGCTGAGATCTCCTCTCTGAGCTCAGAATGAACACCTGCAGCTGATGGCATGGAAGAAAGGGAGGCGGTAGGTCATTTGACTAGCATGGTATCTTGTACTGAGCAGGCTGCTTCCACAGGGGTACTGTTTGCCACGATCACTAGGCTTTACCATAATCTTGCTGTAGGAATGAATGAGTATGTTTATGCTAAGATGCTTAGCATATTCCAGCAGCTCTTTATAAAGATCATTATCTATAATTAGGTAAGTGTGTTTAACTGTTATTGCTCTTGTGCTAAAAATTGCTGCAAATGGAGCTGAGGAGGGAGAGGATTCTAATTTAGACATCAGATAATTGGACCTAATTTGCTTAAGAGAACTACTAGTTGTGGCCACTTGAAATAGTCTTAAGCTCAGAAATAAAATGCTTTTCTAAAAGTATTTAGTGCCACTGTTCATATTTGTGTCAATATTTCCACTAGAGATGTGGTTTTGTTACTGAAACTTAGCATATGAAAATATCAGTCAGTGCATTGCTGAACATGGTGGTTCTGATTTTGCCTTTTCTCACAGATGTCTGAAATGAGAAACAGGCTGCCATTTCCTAAGCTTTAGTCAGATCTGCTGATCTATGCTGCAGTTCATTGGTCCTGTTCACACAGATCAGGTTTCCAGGCAGGGTTTAGCAGTACATGTGCTGCTCTTGCAGTCACAAGTGTGGTAGTGATGGATTCAGATGTAATTAATAAAGGTAGCTGTGAAGCTAATGCTGCTCCCTAAAGGCTGAGCTTCACCTCTTTGCACAAGCCTGGCCCTAGGTCTAGATTTCATGATCAGTTTTGTGAAAGACTGTGCTGTGCTTACATGCTTTTGGAAAAGAACTGCTGAGTGAATGTAACCATCCCCACTCTCCTCTGCTGCACTGCACTGGTACCCAGCTGCCCTTACATTTCCTGAGCCTGCCCTGGGACCAGCACTGTTCCTGGGTAGGGTGGCTGCCATAAGTGCAGAGTGCTTGTGTTACAATACGTGTGATGGACAGTACTCAGAACTATGTGGACTGTGGGCTTCAATGCAGCCCAAATTTACTGTAGACATCTCCACAGAGTCAACTTTGCCCTTACTCTCTCTCTATCCCAGCTCTGTAGCCTGTTCAATGCCTTTTGGAGGATTCTCATATACTTTTCACTTCCAGAAAGAATGGACCCAGCTTCCGTAATTTTGAAGCAATTACTTTTAAATACCTGTACTGCGTTCTCAATTTTGTCACTGAAAATTTAACTGATTTTTTATGCTTTCTGTTTTATCTGACAAGTCTGCAGATGGAAATTGACTGCTTGTCTTAGTTGATACGTGAAATAAATAAAAAATTAGCGATGCCGCTTATACAGAGCTGTCAGTGTGCAATATTTGGGGCTCAGTGTTATTGTCGGAGTGTAAGGACCAAATAGTTGTACAGTTTCTTGGGTGTCTTTGCTGGAGCATGTGGGCAGTACAGGCTGATGGCTTCCTGGACAGGCCAGCAGTAGATGCCAGTGGCCCCCAGGGATATGGGCCTGCTGCAGACTGAATCCTCTGCAAGCTTTGTGGCAAGGGCACGTTTCCACGTGAGACTATTTCAAGGAAGAGACCTATAAGGACCTGAGCTCTGTCACTGAATAAGCAGGCAAGGCATGGCATGAAAGCTGTGGAGGTCGGAGAACTGTATTTGATGTGTGCCTTTCCCACCATTACCACAATTATGCATGAAGCCTTGAATCCAAAGGTATTTCAACAAAGTTCTCTTGGTGTCTTGACAATTATGGTGACTGAATCCAGAAAATCAAATGGTGAGCATGCACACAGGATGAGTGCTGCACTGGCTCCAGTCATTGGGGCAGATGGGCTCCAGTCAAACCTAAAGTGTGTGCTCAGACCATGTCTTGGTGAAGGCTACTTGTCCAACAGGCAGAAAGAGTGGAACCCTGACAGTCAAAAGCTTCCTCCATTAGGTTCAAATTCTCCTTGATAGCAAGGTGAACTTTTATCTGTGGAGAATTATGGTGTGAGGCTTTCTTAATCTTGGTTTTTGAATGCTGTACAAATGGGTTATGAGGAGGATCTGAGCCTCAATCTCTTGTACATCATATGAAAGCCCTGTTGATCAGATTATGAAGCCAATTACCAACTGACATGGATAAGGGAAGAAGAAGTGATGTAACTCTAGATAGAAGCCCACCCCAGAATATCTGAAAGCTTAAGAGGAGATGAATCAGGTAGAACAATTTCTAGATTGCTACTTAGTCACCAGGTAAGTAGCCACGGAGATTTATGTGCAAATGTAGGTTTTAAAATACTGTCTTCTGAGAAAATTACACAAAAGTCTTATGAGAATATATTCTGCATCATGTATGTTTTTGCTGTCTCTTTTCCCCACCCAAGCCCCCCATAAATTTTAAATCCTTTATCTATTTTCAATCAAACTAAGCAAATGGAAAGAAATCTCAAGGATGCCAGATTTCTCCAATGGTCCTTTACACTGTATAGCCTGGATACCATGTGTGGCTCCTAGAGCCACTTTTTTGCTCCGCAAGGGCAGACTTACAGGCTTAGTGGAAGTCACGAGAGAGCAACTGGGTAGCTAGAGTGTGGGAATGCTAAGTGGCCAGGAGACACATGCTGCTGATCCATTCAGCGTTTTGGCTATGCCTGTCCTGCTATCACTGTGTTGATGTTTTATCTTGTTGAATTCTACAAAAGAGATTTTGGTGTGAAGAAATATAAATGTAGTGTGGGTGCAAGAGGACCAAGATACAGAGTAAGCATGGAAGCAGAGCTATTAGATAATGAAAACAACCCTTATATACTTTAAGTACCATCTCTTTCCTTTGTGTCTTTGCTAGCGTAAGTGAATCCCAGCCTGGCTGGTTTCCAGGATCTTTTTCTTTAGATAATCCATGCTCCCTGGGAATTGCATGCACTTGGGGATGAGGATTCCACCAGGGAGTGGGGAGCTGTAGGGTCAGACATTACAAAAATAAGAATTAAGTACCTTTGAGGACTTTGTCTGAAGTGAATGGTGGAATGAAGGATGTAAACACAAACATTTAATCTAGAAAAGATGCTGCATACTCTCTTTTTTGCAGCAATGATTTTGTTATGAGTCTTAACACCCTGATTAAGTGTGGCTGTGGCACTGATTGCTTCATCAGCCAGCCTGAGGTATTGCAACCTAATAGAGAAATGACAGAAGAACAAGATGACCATCTGCTCTGGAACCACTGTGTTATTACCATCATCTGTGGAGAAGAGAGATACAACTGAGTATCCTGCAACAGTCACTGTTGGCTTATTGACTTGCTTATTCTCCTTGGATATGTATTCACTCAACAGATCACAGCAACCCCAAAGAGATTAATTACATGTATTTTTAAATTCCCTAAGTGCACATTTGCATAACTAGCATTTTTAAATATTCATAAATACATATTTGCTTGATAGATTGTAGCGGCATCATTTGCAGCTTCAAAAGGGACCTTCACTTAATCAAACCAGAAATGTTAATCATTTCTCGAGGCTCAGACATATGATCAGCATATTGTAGCACAATAAATATATTGAGTATCAGCTGGGGCACAGTAACTGAGTGCATGCTCCTGCCCTTTGGCACATGGGAGGAAATCTGAACAGTTTAGCCCCCCGTTACTGTGGTTTAGACAGGGTCTCTTTGCATTTGTTACAGACAGAAAACAGACTTATACATAACTGCCATGGATCAGCTCATTTGGGTTAAGTGGATCCTACATCCTTGCTGGCTCCTGTTTCCCAGTGACAAAAGCCTTGCACGCAGGTCACTGTGGATATTCCCAGACAGGCTGTGTGTCTGCATGGCACTCCATGCCCTTGGCCACACAGGGTATGTCCATAGTGTTAAACAGAAAAGGCCACGAAAGGATCGTGGGCACTGGAGCCATGACTGACTCTTCAGCTTGACTCATTCCCTGGCTCTCTTTTGAGATCTTTCAGTGAGCTGAGTCCAAGACACAGTCCCAGCTGAGCTCTGGGAACAGCTCCTGTTGTCCCCCAGGAGGGCAGCAGGTGTGTGTGCCTTCACCCTGCACAGTCACCCGGTGCTCTCAGAGGGCTGTGTGTCCTCAGCCATGCCCACACACCTCTTGTTGCCCCAGGAGTATGCAACATGGGCCCTCTCATAGTGCCATGACACTATACCTTGGGCTAGAGCCAAATCCCCATTACTTCAGAAATTTTCATTTAAGAAATGCATGAAAATTAATAATACTCAGTCACTGGAGCAGGCTCCCCAGGGAAGTCATCATGGCACCAAGCCTGTGAAAAGTTCAAGGACCATCTGGAAAATGCTTTTAGTCACATGCTTTAGGTAGTCCTGTGAGGATCAAGGATTTGGATCCTTATGGGTCCACTCCAAGTCGAAATATTCTATGATTCTATGGGTTTGATACTGTTATGAGGGACCACAGTGGAAGAGATCCAGGGCCATGTGCTATAAAATATAGAGTGCCTCTGCCATCGAGGGCTAGTCCCAAAACATTGTGGCTGTGGGCTGGGCGGTACATGCCACACCTGCAGTGTACAGGCAGAGCTGCTGAAGCCAATAGCAACTTGCATGTCAGACACTGAACTGCAGTTTGCCATTCCCCACTCAGCCCGGCTGGATCCTTATTTAGTTCTGGTTGCAGGGAAATAGTCCTGATCACTCAAGAGAAAGAGGAGTGTAATTTTTATTCATGCAAGCAGATTGTGGCCAGGTGTTACAACAAGAGGGGCTTCCCCCCCTCCGCCTTTTCTTTCTCATTCTTTGCAGTATCAAAGCAGGAAACCTCAAAGCAGGGTGACAAGGAAGTTAACTCCTTCTGGGTCTGCCTGTGAGGTGGTGAGTCAGATGTGAAGGGTGGTCCCTCAGCAAGTAACTGAAAAGAAAAAAGAGAGGACAGCTGTTCCCACCAGCTGAGTTTTGAGCTCAAGTTCAAGAAGAGAGGAGCATGAATTCATAACAAACCAGAAATGTCAAAATTGGCACTCACACATTACAGATCATAGCTGGGAGCTGCAGGAAGTGGGGCTATGAGAAAGGATTAAGAAATGCCTCTTGTGATGTGGGTCTCGTGAGAGCAGGGTGCAGGGGGAAGGCAGGGGGACAGTGGGTTTGGGGGAGGGAAGGAATAACGCAGAAAGAGGGAAGGAGGATTATATGATTCACATGCATCAGCATCCCTGAGCTCACAAAGAGGTCTCTGGTGTCTGGGCTGTTGGTCCCATATCCACAGGTGCACTTTGGGGTCAGTAGTGACTGGGTGCTCCCAAATCTGCTGTGCTGCCCTGTCTGTAGGCTACATGACATACATGACATGCTGAGTAGCTACATGACATGCTGAGTAGTGGACTGTTTGCCTAGGAGGAGAAAGGCCATGAAAGGGGAGCCAGTGACCTGAGCTTGTGCATGATCGTTCCTCATCAGACCACATCCGTGTAGCCCTGCTCTTCTGAGTCAGTGTGGGACACGTGCATTTTTGGGTGATATTGCATAAACTGTGACATCTACACCAAATCAGACCCTCCCTGGCTTGGTGAGTGGGAAGCAAGGCTTTGGAAGCAGAACCTGCTTGGCAGATTGCCCCAAAGCTGACCTTATGTCCCAGTGCTTGTATTTCGAAACATTTTCATAACATCCCATCTTAACGGAAGCGATTTTGTGACCTTAATTCTTCAGGGCAAATTCAGTCAGAGGTCCAAAGTTGTTTAGGGCTCAGTAGTTGATGGCTGAATATCTTATTCAGAATTATTGTGATTTGGTCCATTGTGAATAAGAGCCAAAGTACAATTACAAGTATATAATTTTATTTTAAAATGGATGCTTCTTTATGACTGGATACCAGCCTCCAACCATTAGACCATCCCCTATAGTCAGTCATTTATTTTGGAAACACACAAATTCCAGCCAATCACAACAGCAGTTTGATCACTGAGGAATAAAACTTTTTATAGCACCTGAAAGCCAATCTTAGCTTGAATATCATTTTGTCAGGAACCTACTGGCCTTTCAAACTTCACAGCAGGGAATGGTGGAAGATGCTGACACATCAAAGGTTTGGTTTTTTGTATTTCATTGCTGATAAGTCCTTTTCAGAAGGATAAAACCATCTCTATTTGTAATTTTAATGGTAAAGAAAAACTACCCCTACAGTTTTGGTTGAGTCAAGATTGTGATGGTAATGAATGCTTAATATGAATCCCTGATTCACGGGTACCAAAATAAGCCCCTTACATCAAACAGCAAAGCAGTCTGACATGGATCAAGCTTGTCTGACCTGTGTTCATTGAGAAGCAAAGGGAGGATGGAATACTGAAGTGGATTTTTGATTTGTACAGATTTTGTATCTGCAGGAGAGGAATCTGGAGGCTGAGAGTTACCAGACCCATAAATGAATCTTTGAATTCCCACTTGTCGGGCTTCCCTTTGGATGTACATTTTATAATTTGGATATATCTTAATTCATAAGGGACCATAGAGCTCTGACCTACCTCAAAGTGTCAGACCAGCAGCTGGGCTAGTTTTCACCAAGAACTTAGGAAAGTAACTTAATGTTAGTTGTTCAACATACCCTTTTGGGAAATTATGACTTTTTTTGGCCACTCTGAACCCTCCAAAGTTCCTGCCTGATCAGATTTATTTTTATCATTAGCAAGTAATCATGGCACAACATGAAAGTGTGCATACTTATTCTTTCTAAACTGAGTTATTAACTATCCCATATTAGGATAATGCATGGCTCTTCATGACCTCATGGTGGAAAGGGAAAAGAGAGATGACTTGAGTGATTTATTTTTCTTCTTTTCACAGCCATTAGTACCAGGGCAATTTTTTCTGTTGCATGGAAAACAGACCAGTTGGTAGCTCTAGGCTTATGTATTAGTTATGTTATATTTAGCTAGAATTTTCAATCAATAAAATTTAAATATCTCTGTCAAAGCATAATTTCTAGTTCTTCACTGAGAAACTGAATCTCATGACACTGTACAGATAGGTAATAAAACACTTAATTACTAGTCATGCCCAAACTAGAATTAAAGAATTCTTACATTTTTTTTTTACAGACTTAATAGTTTTGGCAAATCTATCTGTGGAAAGG
>NW_008237436.1:419540-425327 GCF_000691975.1 Corvus brachyrhynchos
AAAAAAAAAAAAAAAAAAATCAAACCTTCCAACCAAAATTGTTAAAAGCTAGGAGATTTTTGTGTGTTCACTGTCAGTTTAAAAGACACAGTCTACCTTTCTCCTAGTGCCTACTTCCCTACATTCACATCTAGTTTCTGCTCCTTTTTATGCTTCAGAGAGGTGACTGTTGTGGGATAAAGGATGGAGATGACAGGTAAGGTGATCCCAGACCTAGGGGTCCTGAATGTGGAAAGCCCTTTGGCTCAGTCAGGTGCTTGCTCCCCAGCCAGGCAGGGGAAGCTCCTTCAGGGCTGCAGGAGCAAGTGGATCTCCTGCTTCCTCCCAGGCCACAGTGCTCCAGGGCAGGAGGAGCGCTGCCCTTCTGGCAGCCCTTCTGTGAGGTAAACACCAGGGATGCTGCAGCCGAAAATACCAGCCTCAGGCTGGGCACAGTGAACAAGGGGTAGCCTAACATGCAACTGAAAAACCACAGGCTGAACCATAACCAGCCCTGCTTGTTGTTGGTAGTCCGGAAGGGTTGAGTTTAAAGGATTAGGGGATGCTGCCACAGCCTCTCCAGGACACAGCCTCAGTGCTGCAAAATGAAGGGGTCTTACAGGGAGTCTGGGCTGCAGAAAACCCTAAGCCTTTTTTAATGATCGTGTCTGCAATGTGCAAACCCTAACAATATACTAAGTTCCTACTGCCAGAAAATGAGATGTTTGATTTAAAACCTCAGATGCATTATTTTTGGACAATCTTGATTTCAGCTTTTTAGGCCCTTGGTTCTTGGTGAGGAATCCACAGGGAAAGTCACATGCAGACATGCCTTTGTGCACAAACACAGAGAGACCCGGAAAGCAGACCTTCAGCTTGGTATATTCAGTTTTGCACTAGGACCTACGCTGTTGACATATTCTAATCACAGCTACAGAAATGAACTGATCCCTTGGCCTGCCGAAATGGGGACTTTATGACCAAAATCATCCAAAGTTCCTCTGGATGCTCCGTGCCTTTGTGATTACAGCTGTCTTGTAGATGAAGTGGTCTGAAATGCCCTCAGACTGGAGGAGGGCTTGCTATGTGGTTCTGGTGTCCACGGGGAGTACTTGGGTTTCTTGCACTGCCTTTTTCCAACTGAGTCTCAAGGAGACAGGACTGCCATGTTGTCCATGTCATGGAGCATCTCAAAGGGATGAAAAGCCCTTTCTGCACTCTGGAGTCAAGCTCTAAATTTTCTCAGAGGTTATTTCTTAGAAAAACTTACAGGCCTCCCTGCTCTTTCATAGGTTCACACGTCCCTCAGATGCCTGCACATATTGCACAAGGCATGAAGTTGCCTGGATAAGATGCCCCATTGGCATTCCACTGAACTGTAAACTCTGATGACATTCTTATCTAATTTTTGCCACTTAAAGGAAGCATCTAATACAGGAACCTGAATGCTTCAAATTTCTGCCATCAACAATGGTGGAAGAGTGAGATCTCTGAGAGCAACACAGGGCCTGAGTGGGCTGGAAACATTTGTCACCTTCCACTGACTAATGAAGTGACCAAGGGTGAAGAGGCACTTCAATTATGTGCCTGAGCCAGAGGGGGTGAATTCATGTACAAGCCCCTTGGAAGTCCAGAGTGGGACCACTGAAAACCACTCCAGTGTTCATCTGCTCTCACATCTGCAGTGTTTCATGTGCCATCTGGTTCATTCTAGGGGTTGTAGGATTTTCTTCTACATCATAGCCTCTGCACGTGTTTGAGCCTCCACACAAGCACAAAGCTTGCAGATATTCTTGCCAGATAATGGAAGCAAAAAGGGAGGTGGCTCAGCCATCATTTGGATGGGGACCAAGTGAATGATAGGATCTGAATAGAATAAAATTTTAATGGAGGGTTTGTGATTGAGACTTGGAGATTCTGCTTGGCTTTTTTTCTATTTCTTTTTAGTTTTTAACTCTCATTATCTGGTTTCCATGGAAAGCCTTTTCAATGGAACAGGAGAACAGCTTCAATATTTTTCTTAAAAAATTTAATGAAGAAATAAGATTAATCTCTGTCGCTTTCTTTTTAAAGTCAAGAATCTCAGGCACTGAAAATTGGACTAGCCGAAATGGATTGGTTTCTCCTGGACTCCATTTTCCTTCTTGAAATGTAGAGAGCAAATAAGAGCTGCTAGCCAGAACACCATTGAAAATGCCCTTTCTCTTGAGTCATTAAACAACTGCTCTCTCTTTTTTTTTTTTTTTTTTGCTTTAGAACAGCCATGCATGAAATAAGCACGCATCCACGAGTCTGCCTGTTGCTAAAGTGGTTTGATTATGTTGCAGGGAGTGCCAGTTTAAATTGCAAAGTCAGTAGGCCCTCTTGGAAGCTTCTTCTTTTTGCTCATTGGCAAAACAACTTGGAAGATATATTTGGCCTAATCCAGCCTAATCTGATCTGTTTCACAATGCCATCTGGATCTCATTACAGGCTGGGTGCTTTCAGTATTTGATCCAGGCAATTTTTCCCCTCTTAATGTCTATTCTTCAAGAATTAAGTATTTTGGAGAAGTGTAGTTCCCATTTCTTTCTTATTCATTATGTGGAAGATACCCAGGAGCAGCCACTGAGATATTTATTGCCACTAAGGAGCCAATGGCTAATCGAATCTGTTGCTATCAGTTGTTGTCTTGGGAGTGGCTCAAAAACATTTCTGTATCTTTCAAGGATGGCGTATTCCTTACCAAATGTTAAGCCTGAGTAAGCACCTGGTGGATTTGGATGACAGCACAGCGTTATCTCAAAGCATTTCTCAGTGACTGATATGTCTTCCAGTAGATGATCCTACTTTCTGGGAAGAAAAACTTTCTAATGATAAGGCTAGTTATGCTCTGGCACAGGTTGCCTAGGGAAATGATGAAATCTCCATCACTGGAGGTTTTTAAGAACCGGTTAGACAAGCAGCTGCCAAGAACAGTTGATGTATAGTCAATTCTGCCTTTGGGCACTACTAGATGACCTCCTGAAAACCTTCTAAATATTTTGATCACTGAGCTTATAGCAGAACAATTAATCAATCAACAAGAAATTACAACCAGGGAATTGCAAACAATAGTTTGTTTGTGTAACATTAAAAGAACAAGTAGAATAAAATGCACTCTTTATATATGATGCTTTATTAAAAAAAAATCTGAATCATTAGAGAGACATCTACAAAGATACAGACCTAGGAAGTTAGGTGTGAATGTGGAGGATCCTCATTCCAGAAAAAGCAACCAAAAAAACCAACAAGAGAAAGCCTAATTACTGTCTAGAGATTTCATTTATAGTGCTTAAGGGAGAGATATTCATTGGAGAATGTGTTTTGAGATACTCTGTTGAAGTATATCTAAGTTACACAGGGGTACCTGCCCTTCACCTCTTACCCAGACCTTACAGATATAGAGCACTTTGTGTTCCAGAGGCTTAGACCCATGATTTAAGATACAGCATGATGGAGACAGAAATTTATTTCACACCTTCCTATATAGGAGCCCCTTATTCAAAATACGTGAAAGAAAGAAAACATTATATGGCATCCCAGCAGGTTCTGACAACTAAAGGGCACCAAAGTGTGATCTTGAAACAATAGAGCAGAGACTGTTTATGTGGCATTTGAAGTAATCTGGCATCAGGTTTGGGACATATGGGTGTAAATAATGTAAAGACAAGACAAAGTGAAGGACAGACATTTAGTAAACACCACGGTTTGTGCTATGTGTGTAATACATGTGTCTTCACAGCTCAGGAGGAGATTTTCTTCATTTTTTAATTTTATGTAGTTGCTGCTGTTGCTTGTTTTGTGTGAAGGCCACAGAATGCTGAAGAGATGTATGGGTGACAGGGTGGCTGCACCCAAGCAAACCGGAATAGGGATGAAATTCAATGTCTGTGGCTGGGGGAGGAAGGTGGCAAAACTTCATGAGGAGAGAAAGGCAAAATCTGACTCCTTTCAAATATGTTCACATGCTCACTGAGGGGATCTCCATGGTTAATGCAAGGTACTCCATGATACCTGTATGTTTCTGTTCAGTTACTAAATAGTTTTTGACATGCAGAAAGGTTTCTTTCTCATTCCGACTGGATGATATATTTATGTTGGCTACAGTGTCTGCTCACTTGCAACCACAGCCTGAGCTAAGACATTCCTTTCAAGTCAGATAGAAGTCCAGATGAGCCATTGCTTGTTTTAGAAAGCAGATATTGGACTATGAGACTTCTCTACCTCTCTCATCCTTACTGCTATTGGATTATTTTTTTTTTTTTTGACAAGCAGAAAGGATTTGAACAAAGTACCTGATTGTAGTTCAGATAGGGGCATGGTTTCATTAGCAGGGAAAAAAATCTCTCCTTTAGCATTTCTGAGATTATAATGTCTCACTGCACAGATTCTTTATTCTTTTTCATATCACTGCTTTCTTTTTTTGGGTAAAAATATCAGATTTTTTAAATCTAAAAGGCCTAATTTGAAGGGGCCAGATTAATGAACAAACTAAAGGTATAAACTTTTGTTCATAATTTAAAAGTGAAATAAGAAGAAGAAGCAAAAAGACGTTATTATTTCTGTTATGTGTTGGATCTGGGCCCAGAGCCCTTGCTGGCCTGTGTGAACAGGATATCTGTTTCACTTAGCAGGTGAATTTTTTATCTTGAATAAGGTGATGGTCCTATTCCTTTTGGTTTCACTCAGCAGGTATAACGGCACATCTGTAAAGCAGTACAGGAATTCTCAGTCAGGTTTTCTTTTTACCTCTCCATAGCTTTCAATTATAAAAAAGAAACAAACCTGAATTTATTTAAATTCAGTAATAGTTTAATTGGATAACAATTTCCATTTCAATAATTTGTCTTCCTTTCTCTTACCCACCTCCAGACCCCATGTTCCCAGAGACATAACCTCTACTCTGCCTCACTAACCCCTCCTCCAAACTTTCTACCTTTCTCTGAGTGCAGCAATCAGTAGTGTCATACACACTGCCTTCTCCTGCTGCAGTGATCCTGGTAGATCCTTATGTGGGCCTGGCCCCAGATCCCACAGAAAGGTGGGAGACTGGACTTGTAGGTCTGGGTGCAGCATCCACACTGTGCTTGCCTCTGGCTCCCCAAGGCCCAGCTAATCCCAATGGCAATAAACTGGGAGGAGCTGCTGACTCCCTCAAAGACAGAAAGGCCCTGCAGAGAAACCCTGACAAATTAGAGGGCTGGGCAATCACCAATCATATCAAGTTTAACAAGGAAAAGTGCTGTATTCTGCACCTGGGATGGGGCAGCCCTGGATGTATGGACAGACTGGGGAATGAGGGGCTGGAGAGCAGTGCTGTGGAAAGGGACCTGGAGGTCCTGGTTGATGGCAAGTTGAACATGAGTCAGCAGTGCTCTGGCAGCCAGGAGGGCCAACCCTGTCCTGGGGTGCATCAGGCACAGCATTGCCAGCTGGGCAAGGGAGGTGTTGGGGTTTTAGGAGTTCTCCTTCTATTTTCTTTTTCTCTTAATTTTTCCCATATATGTTGCCAGGGGGACAAATTACTGGATGCTTAAGAAAAACAAAAGACCTGGCCACAGAGGGAGGGTTCCAACTGGCTACTCTCTTTTGTTGGGGTCCCTTCCCCCTGCCATGGAGCCCTGGGAGAGGCGCCCTGGGGGGGAGACACGGGGTTTCCCTGCCCCTGCTCAGCTTCATTCCCCTCACTCACGGTCGCGTGGCCGGGGACCCCAAGACAGGGATGGGGTCCGCGATAAGGCGCGCGCTCCCGAGGGGGCCGGGCGCATCCAGCGCCGGCACCCCCGC
>NW_008237436.1:426811-427404 GCF_000691975.1 Corvus brachyrhynchos
TGCGAGCGGTTCTGCTCCCCCAACTCCACGCTGCTTTGAGAGCGGCCTTGTTTCTGCTCGGTGCTGTTCTGCACAGTTTCTCGTGTCGCTGTGGAAACCGCCGCTTCTCCCTCCGCAGGGCTCTCCGAGCCGTGTGCTCAGAGCGGCCTGCCACGCCGATGCCCTGTTCCTGGCTGCTTGTGGCCCACTCTTTCACCTGAGGTTTTCTTGTGTAGGGCAGGGGATTCCGTGAGATTTGAACTGGGAAAAAGGGAGGTTGGGTACATCCCCTGGCTGGCTGGTGTTCTTGGCATTTGGAGGGAGAGGAGGGCTCCCATTGTTGTGGAGGGAATTTGTCAGCGCTTCAGGCTTCTGCTTTCGGCTGCCTTCCTTCTACCGTGAGTGGAGCCTGCTCGCTGGAGCGGCTGTTGCACCAGGGCCCTAACACCCCACCTTACTGAAAGAGGCTCCTGTTCACCATCTGCTCAGGTGCCTCGGGGAGAAACCCCGGGATTCCCAAGCCCGCCTTTCCCTGCCCACTGGGAGCCGGGCTGTGGCCGCCCGGCCCCTGCTGTTGCTTCGAGCCTTCGCTACTCTGTAGACCTGCATGCCCA
>NW_008237436.1:427652-444359 GCF_000691975.1 Corvus brachyrhynchos
GGGGGAACCATCGCACCTGCCCTGCTCACCGGGAGCCGCCAGCGCCCCTGCCGGCTGCGAGCGGAACTGCACCCGAGGGGAAAGGGCCCGACAGCTGAGAAGGCTGGGACTGGGTTTGTGATTGTTCGCTGTTACTGCCATGGTTATTGTTGTTTGTTTGCCTTGTTATACACACATAGATATATAATAGTAAAGAACTGTTATTCCTATTTCCCACATCTTTGCCTGAAAGTCCCTTAATTTCAAAATTATAATGATTTGGAGGGAAGGGGGTTGCATTTTCCATTTCAAGGGAGGTTCCTGCCTTCCTCGGCAGACACCTGTCTTTCAAACCAAGACAGGAGGGGATTGTCCTGCTCTGCTCTGCACTGGGGCAGCCTCACCTTGAGGGCAGTTTTGTGCACCAAGATATAAGAAAGATATGAAGCTACTAGAGAGTGTCCAAAGGAGGGCAACCAAGATGGTGAAGGTCCTTGAGTGAAAGCTGTATGAGGTGTGGCTGAGGTCACTTGGTCTGTTCAGCCTGGAGAAAGGGAGACTGAGGGGAGACCTCGTTGCAGTCTGCAACTTCCTCATGGGGGGAAGAGGAGGGGCAGGCATTGATCTCTTCTGTGTGGTGACCAGTGACAGGACCTTCAGGAATGGCCTAAAGTTGTGTCAGGGGAGGTTTAGGTTTGATATTAGGAAAAGGTTCTTCACCCAGAGAGTTGTCAAGTTGTCAAGCACTGGAACAGGCTCCCCAGGGAAGTCACAGCACCATCCTGACAGAGTTCAGGAAGTGTTTGGACACTGCTGTCAGGCGCAGGGTGTAACTCTTGGGGATGGTCCTGTGCAGGGCCAGGAGATGGACTTCAATAATCCTTGTGGGTGCCTTCCAGCTCATGATATTCTGTGATTCTGTGATTGCTCCTCAGAGAGCTGTTAGAGAGAGGGTAAAAGGGGTGAGGGGTGAAGTCTTGATAGTCCCTCCTTCTCCATTATGAGGACCACTGAACAAGAGAATTCTTCACTGTGGTTATTTTGCTTTGACAACTTACATCCTTGGTCTTCTGTACAGAATACTTAATCTTTTTATTTGTTGCTTCTCTTCAAGTTGGAGGCACTTAAAATATTTCTCCAAAGTGTTGGTGACCCTCTTTTTATTTACTGGAATAGCATTTCTATAAAGTGACAGTGTCATCTGTATTGTGCTTATATCTCAGGTTCTTTCCTTGGCTCTTACCCAGTCTTTATTCAGAGCTCCCATTGGCTCACTGAAATCAATATGAGGTAACACTCTGTTTTTTCTTTCTTATCCTTTTGATTTACTTTTATACCTCTGAGGTCTAATTGTACAATGAAACCACTCTGATTAGCGGGAGGGTACAGGCTGAGGATTAGGCTAGGCCTAACTGACTACACAAATCTCAGAACTGTGTAGCAGCAGGTCTGATGGGAATTTAGCTAATTAGTGACTAAAAAGATGTCAGGGTTTAGCATGAAGTGGGTAATCCATCTTAATAAACGGAAGTGAAATGCAATGCAGTAGAAGCACTGTTGCAACACTGAAAAAATATTTTAGATTCTTCCTTCTTATTTGAGGAGTGTCAAGAGATAAGACAATGGGTAATATCACACATAGTAGCTCATGAGCACAGTGCTCTGATCCTGGCTTCATAGTAGATCAGCATCCTCTGGCTATAGACTGCAGTTTGTCTCATGAATCTTTATAATGTGTTCATTTGTGTACCAGCATTTTGACATCATTCATCAAATACAATTCTTAAAACTGTAAGATTTAGACCAGAAGGATCTTGGGTTTTAAAAGAGGAAATGTATTCTTTTTATACGACAGAAATTTGAAGTTCATCATTGTCAAATGTGTGGATGTATTTCCACTCAGTTTTATATCCTATACAACTTGTTGTAATCAATATGATAAGAAGGATAAGAGGTAATAGATTTTTTTAGTCTGTTGCTCTTGTAAACAAATGATCTAGTAATGCAATTTGCAAAGGCCATTAAAATTAAATCAAACTCTTTTACAGGTTATGCGTAATTATTACTTTTAATTTACAAGTAGACCTGGGCCACATTTAAGACTTAGGTCAATTGGATTATTTCTTCCATCTCGTCTTCCATATTAAATCCCAGGTCCTAAGAATCAGTTGTATCTTAAACCCATCCTTATGTTTGAAATAAATCTGCCATTGTCTATTAAGTTTTTCGCTGCCCTTCATACTTTTTACATGTAAAGCTTTCCTGGGGTGTGGAAAGCTTTGATACAATCTACTGAACCCTGCTAAGGGGATGTTTTGGGCCACAAATAGAGACCTATGGAAGTGAGGACAGTAGCAAAAGATCAAGAAGTAAATAAAAACATTAAGGAGCAGGGGAGTAATGAAACTGAAGATTTAAGCAGGAAGCAAGAAAAGAAAGCTGGTTGCAAGGACAGTAAACAAGAAACACATTGTGCAAGTATTGTGTGTGAGTGAATGGATAGAGACAGGAAAGATGGTTTTGTAGCTTGGGCCTGTACCCTGACACACACAGTTCTTAGAACAGATTCGGTCAGGTACCTAATATTTCTGTCCCTCACTTTTCTCTCTATAAAACATGGATGATAAAACCATTTCAAACTCACCAGGTTTTTATTGTGACTCATTTGTGCTATTTAGAAGCGGGGTGTGGAAGAAGGAGCACCAGTATGGCAGGAGGAAGGGAAGAAACAACCAAGATTAAACAGAGAGGAAAAAAAAGAGAGGATGAAGCTCCATGAAGACTGAATTATGGCAGGCCAGAGGAAATCTGGCTAGTTCAGCACTCTCATTTTTAATTTTTTCTCCAAAGATGTTCCACATACTCAATGTGGCTGCCTGCAGTGACATCTGCTTTGGAGGGAGAGGAAGGGTGGGAAAATCAGGGCACTCAGCACTTCAGCTTTTTTCTTTACAATACACCAAAGTCTTGTTGAAAGCAGGGATTCTTAAGAGAGCCTCCAGGATGTGGCTGTCCCTCAAAGATCTTATGGATTTAACTATTTGCAGCACTAACCCCTTGTTTCTTTTCACTGACAGCAACCAATGCCAGCTACGGTTGTTTTTCCCCTCTATCAACCCCCCTGGCTTCCCTTTCAGCTGACACTGAAGATTAGATTCAAGCTCTAAGCTTGTAAAATCTTTGAGGAAAAGCCTTAATGAGGATCTGATCCTTTTAAACTCTGATCTAATTACTGTTAGTGCAATGCTTCTATTTTAGATGCTGCAAACAGATCAAATTTGCATGTTTGAAGATGGCACTGTTTGGTGGACAAGAAGCAAACCCCACCCTGTAGGTTAAATACATTTTCATACATAAATAAAAATATGAATAGCACCTATGTAAAGCAGCTGGCATAATTTCATAAGAAGTTTGGGAACTGAGACTGGGGAACTACAGGAATACAGAAATATTTTTTCCCTTTACTGTATGTTCACTGGTCTAACGGTGGCAGAGGAGATTTGAGGCCACAGTGGTGTAATCTGTTAAGTGTATCAGTAGGGAATAAGGGCAAAGAGGACTGAAAGCTACAGACCCAACCATGAAGATTGCTCTGGAGTGCACAGAAATATTACCCAGAGCACGATTGAAACCTCATAGGCTCTAACTTAGTGACAGCAAAGGAAGGTGAGGTTGAGTTCTACAAGCCAATACTTGATCTATTTCCACAGCTCCAGTGTTTTGTGTGCTTTTATTATGTGTTTTTATCCCTGCTGGGATATGACTCTGTGTGCTGAACTTCAGACAGTGTATGAGGATGTTGTTCTTGTCACATGCAGTGGGTAGCTTTGCCCACGATGGAGCACATGTGTACATATTTCTGTACAAGGGGTGCTGACAGAGAAGACCTATCTGAGCTGTAGATACGGATGTGGTTGCTCCACATTCTGTGCCTGAAACCCCCTATGCTTTTTTCAAGAGATGGAACAATGCTGCCTGCTTTCCTGGCCGTAAAACTGCCAGTCACTGCATGGATGCCTGTGCTGCTGTTTGGCTTGGCTGGCAGCCTTTGGAGTGTGAAATGCTACCACTGACAAGCCAGGTGTGAAGTAAATTTGCCACGTACTGCTTAATGGGGTGTTACTTAACTTCAAACCCTCATGGTGACCACTTCTAGGTTAACACCCTTCAGTAACTAACCAAAAGACAAACAGTAAGCTGGAGAAATGTTAAAATGCTATTATGAGCCATGGTTTTGTCCAATTAGCAGACTCTGCTTTAGGCTTGACTCAAGTGGCTTGTCTATATAAGGATGTATTAGTCATTTTCTTTTTTTATTTTTCTTGACCATAAAAACAACAGATGTGATGCTCTGTGGTCAGCATAGACAAGAATGATTCATGGCTAGGCATATTTAAACCTCCACCAGAAAACTCTCCATCTGAGACCCTTTCCACCTCTTCCCCCTCATTTCAGATAACCAGAGCCAAAAGCACCTGTCACATAATACCTCTCAAAATTCATCAGCAATTCTCTCCATATGTCTTAGTTTTGAGGTGGCTGGGAGATATCAGCTACTCCTGCCTAGTCTCTTAGGACTGCGTGGACTTAAGGAACACGAAGATAGTGATAGAGAAGAAATTCTTGTGCAGCAATGATGTGGGTGAGCAAAGGAGCTATTACAGCTGAGCAAGGACCAACTCACACGTGGTAACTTGGTCTTGTGTAACAGGGCGAGTTTGGCTCTGATATCTGTTCTATGGCCATCTCTGAAGCACATTGGTGAAGAATTTAGAAAATGTTGGAGTCAATGTTTTCAGATGAAGATATGGAGAGGGATGGGCTCAGAAAGTAAGGAAAAGGGGCTGTGAAAGAGGTCAGCAGTGTGTGCTTCATCTATGAAGTAATTGTAGGAAGAGCTGGGAAGAAGAAATTTAGGCACTGAGGTTGTGTGTGAAGCTGTATGGGGTTTGGGAAATAGGGGAATCAGAAATCCTATTACATATGGGCTGGGGGTCTTGTCTTGGGGAGGTGGGTTTTGAAGAAGGGTAAGAAGAGGGCTTCCACCAGATCAGGCAAGAGAGAGGAAAAGGTTGTTATGCCATGAACGTTTTGATGTTAACAATGAGCCTTCTTGTCTACCCCTAATATATGTGGAATTTCCTGGAGCCCTAGGGAAAGTGCTCTGCTCAGGCTGGGATGTGTCTGCACACCACTTCTTGCTGTACAAGAAGCTTGGTGTTGCTTGTGAAGCAGGACTGAAAGCTGGGGCTGTACGTACTGTTGCCCTCCTCTCAGAACTGCTACTCCTCTCAGGTCTGTTCTCCTGCCACTTCAGTAACACCTCGCTATCTGGTGGCCTCCCAGAGCTGCACCCCCAAGGAGTGGCCTGCTAAGGACTCTGCTGAATGGTGACTCATGAATGACGGTGAAATGTCCCAAGGAAATCAAACTGATTATCTGAGTCCCACTGGGTAAAGAAAAACAATAAGTAAGAGATATATCAATGTTTAAAATATTCAGAAAACACACCACAATGAAATTCAATGTAGGTAAAAATAAGCCAGTCCTTTAGAGGTGATGCAAGGTCTCCTCCCACAGAAACAAGAGACTGGTGGATTAGTAAGCTTGAAAAACTGGGATGGGGGGCAGGTAATGGAGATGAGACAGCTCTGATGAACCTTGTCTGACAACTGATCAGATGTGAGATTAGGTACTGTAATGTGGAGCACAAACAAGACAGGCCAATGAACTTTTCCAGCTGAAGAGTCAGAAGCCATAAATCACAAAGAAGGAAAGCCCTGGTTTTGCACTCTTGGCTTCTAGCATGGAATAGACTGAACCCCTCCGGTGCTCTAAGTACAAACATATACGTGCACCAAGCATGTTACAAGAACTCCAAGGCTGCAAATTCAGCTCTTCCAAATTAGGCCAAGTGTGAAGGCTCCTTTTGGATTTTTACTTTAATAATAATTTTCTATGTCTATTTCCTGGCACAGTCTTTAACTGTCTGATGAAGGGCTCAGAAGCACTGCTTACTTCAGTGTACAGGATAAACACATCCTTCTGCCTCATCCTGTGCCAAATCTGGCTGCTTGTTCCAATCTTTTTCTCCATGACCAGCCAACTTCCTTTCCTCATTGTAAGCTCTCCTGTGTTAAATTCCCTCTTCCTCATTCAGCAGGTGCTCTAATGACCTCCCAATGCAAATTCCCTAGTTGACTGTAACTAACCTGGTTTAGTGGAAGATACCCCTGTTCATGGCAGAGGGGTTGGAACTAAATTGTTTTTAAGGTCCCTTCCAACCCAAACCATTCTATGATTCCCACTTGGCACTGCATCACTTTGATTTTGTCATCCGTTTCTCTTTGCTGAGGGGTTCTTCCCTTTTGCTATTCCCCATCTTCACTCGTGCTCCTGGTCATCTCTCCAGATTAGCTCCATGGGCCAAACTCCTTCTGGGGCAGCTTGTCTCATGTCAAAGTTTTGCACAGGATGAATCTGCCCAGTTCTCATGTACAACATGGCCCTTTGTCAGGTTGTCCATTCCCTTTCCCTCAGCTGTCTATCTCACAGTCAATCATGGGATGTGAGGGACTTTCCTCATCTCTTTCTCCAGTATCAGGCTTTTTTGTAATTCTCTCATTCCCAGTTGTCCTTCCTATTTTTCTACACATTTCAATTACTGTCTCTTGATCCTGTCCAGTTATCAAGACATGGGAACTTTTGGTAGAACCTTGGAAAGGAAATGGCAGGACGTTTTACAGCGAGAAAACAATAAGTGAGTTAAAGAAAAATCCATCCATCCCTTTGCTTGAGGGGGCAAGATTTCCCACCACACATGGGTTCCAATGCTACTCAGACTCCCTGGCTTCTTTGAGATCTGAACCCATGTGGGCAAGCTGTAAGCAAGGGCCCAGGGTCCTGGTCTAGCATGGGGTTTGTGCAGAGAGCTGCCTGACATGAGCTCAGCCACAGGGGTGCATATCTGCATATTTTCTACTTGCAGAAATCACCCATGTCAGAGGCAGGGGCTGTGTGGTCAGTGAAGCATCACATAACATGAGAGTTGCTACTCATGAAATGAAAAAGCTCAGCCAATTATGGTGCTCTTCCTCCTGCACTGCTACCCAAAGCCTCCCCTCTGTGGGGAGCAGTGGGGACCATCTATCTCCTCTAGGCTCTACAACCTTGTCTATTCCTGTCTACCCCACAGCCCTGCTGCTTGTGAACTGGTGCAACTGGTTGTCCACTCATCACCCAAAAGTGCCAGTGTTCTCCTCTGTCTTGTTTTCCATGTTTAGGTTGGGGCAATGTTATAACCTTGTGGCAATTTTGAGGGGAGAATTGAGAAAAATAATGATTCCACCACAAAGTGTATGGCATTGCATCAATTTTGGGAATCTGAGATCTAGCTGCAAGTGAGACCCAGCAGAGAAAATCTTCTTTATTTTTGCATGTGTTCCTTCCAGTTTTTGCTAAAGTAATGAGTGTGTAAACCAATCTTATTATAAGGTTGATATTTCAGTTGCTGCTCTTGTTTCTAACAGTTCCAAAAGGAAGTTCATTAAATCTTGGTGGAAGAGTCAAGAAACACCATTTTGTACTTGTTGATTGTGAAAGCTGAAAGCTGGGACTAGAGTCAGATTTCATGTAAAAGTGACAAAAAAAAAGTGACATCTTTGGATGTAAAGAACATAGTTTAATTAATCAGAAATTGTCATGATCACATAAGAACGGTTTGGCTTCTGAATCTATGCCAATAACATAGCAAGATGGCACTTAGTACCTTGAGTAAGTTCTCTAAATTGCTCTGAAAAGGTTTTATTAGTGCCTGACAGGCTTTAATGATTCTAGATACGAACTTAGCTAAAATTCTACTCCCTCTGAATGGGACTCTTTAAGCCTTTTAGAGAGCCTCAACTTAGAGTTGTGCTTACACGCCAGTTACAAATCGTAAATTCAAGGGAATGGGGAGCTGAAAAAGCCACTGGCTCTGCAGGGCTACAAAGCTGGCTTTTTGTCCAGCCAACAGAGATATAGGGGCTGTGTTTTCTAACCAGTACTTATAAAGTGCCTAATGTGGACACTGTGACTATTTGTCTCCAAAGGCTCTGTGGGGAGCCAAGCCAAACTGCTCCTGTCTCCCTGAACTTTGGGTCCAAAGCTGGAGCATTAAGGCTATTTTAGGTAGTCTGAATATAATCCTAAGCGCGTGTTTATCATATTAGCAGGTAGCAAATGGTTGGAATTAACAATGGTACTAAGTGTAAGCTGCAGATTTTATAAGTTTTCAGAAATCCACTCTTAGACTAGTACTGTCGGAATTAAAAAAAATACATTACAAATATGAAAATATAGCTGTACTATCCATCAGACCTTTTGAGGGGATGCACAAAGAATGAAGACAAGAATGAGGTGCTTGAGTTAATGTAGCCTGGGAGACAAACATCGGGGCAGATGTGTCAGATATTACCTGCTTGACAACCAGAATGTTTGCCAGGTATCAAGAATGATGAATATACAACCGTCAGTTAAACTAATCATTTTTATTTATCAGCAAGAAAGCTTACTGTGCTGTTCCATGTCAATAGGCTACTGATGTAACATAAAGTGAGTTCTGTTTTCATACATGAGTGTTGACTTCTCCCACACTCCTCCAAAGAAGCAACAACAACAGAAACAAAAGACTGATGGAGGCTGAAGTGAGCATTGGGGCTGCAAGTGATGGGAAGGTCTGAGCAGCTCTTCACATCATGGAGCTCATTTCTGCAGTGACAGACGGGTGGGGGACACAGGGGACACACACAGGTGCCTGCCATGCAAGGCACAACACAGACACAGACAGCTCTTGAGACAGCCCTGAGCGCTGGTGGCTGAGAGCCAAAAGCAAGCCAGGAACCATCCTTGTGTAGGCGATGGGGAGAGTTCCCTGATATATAGGTGCAACCTGCATGTCACTATTGGCAGGACTGTGGAAGTCCTCAGGACAAAGGAAGCTCAGAGAGCACCTCCCTCTTATGTGAAGCATCTATATGAATCAGACTTACAACTTCCTTAAAACTGGAGTTATTTAGGTCCGAGGTTTTGCTTTGGGCCCCTCTCAATGTTGACTTTAACTCACATTTGGACTGTCTATGTCAGTACTACGATTTTTAAACCCTAGAAAGCACCTACTTTTAGCTACTGAAGGAGACAGTTTCGATCTGTTTTTCAGTAAAAAGGTACTACAAGGATAGGCTTAAAGATATTTATCCAGATACTGTCCTTTGGAATGATTACAAATATAATAATGCTCGGTGTACTGACTTTTGTCAGCCTTTCTGATGACTTGTTAGCAAATGAGCTGCTTCTTCACAGACTAACATTAATTTGTTCAGCAAACTGCTTAAAATGCAAGAGATTTCAGGAATCCCCAGTTTTATTTCAGTTGGGCTTATTATTACTTTACTTTCATAATTAATGGTACTGATATTTAGTTGGAGTATTGATAGAATAGCAATATAATTAGTAACACTGGTAGCTTTATTGAAACATATTGCTATTTTAAGTATATTATTTTATTTTCAGAGCATCTGGAGGCCCCAGATATATTGGGGCCACAGCATAGGGCAGTCAAAGAGCAGATTCTACACAAATCTTGTGATCTTTATAAGGCTTTGTTTGGCAACATCTTCAAGCTTGTAAAAACCTCTATTTTTTTTTTTCAACTGAGGAAACATATTTACATTCAAAAAACATCTTACTGCATTTGAGGCAGGATAAATGCCAAGTGGAGGACAAAACTCCAAACTACACCTTTCCAAAATTGCTTCTGGCAAGGATGGCAAGTGTTTCACTCAATCATTAGTTGTGGTAGCATTGATGGAGCCCTGGAAGATGTGTCCCGTATCACCCACCTTTTCAGCTGGGGCTGCAGCAGAGCAGGGGGACCATGAGCTCTTGCTGCCACGTGAAGCAACAATTGTAGAACACTACCACAATGCCTCTACTTTGCTGAGCTCCCCAAGAGCAGAAGGGTCTGATTCTGCTCCTTGAAGTCATCTTCAGCTCCATCTGTTTCCAGCAGCTGCAGGTTGGGATTGCACATTTCCTCTCCCTTCGCCTTCTTGTTTGCATTATTTTTTTTGTGAAAAGAAAAAATATATATATAATTGAGAAATGTAGTTTTGAGTTGACTCCAATATTCTTTAAATTTAACTTAAATTAGCGGAACAGATGTGATGGAAAACTTTCCCTTGAAAGATACACAAAATGATGGGGAAGCAATATGCAACTCTTCATCTAGTAGATTTAGATACACCTTCCTTTGGTTTCTTATGGGACCTGAATGTTCCTTCAGTCGCCAGGTTGTTGAACATTTTGAGATGGTTTCTTCCCTTTTTCTTATGATTAGGCTGATGCCCTTTGCACAGAGTGATTAACTGGAACAGTGAAATGTTGTCTTTATCCCTCTACTCCAGCTTAAATGATCTGCTGTATGGTCAGTCCCTAGGCCCTGTTTCCTTCCATGGAGCACCAAGCTGTTTCACAGTTCTGTGGGAGACTGCGGGACACCTCCTCATAGCTCTTCCAGGACCCCAGGGCTGTGGAGCATGTCTTGGCCTCAAACTCCACACAACACCTGACTGCAGGTCACTCCATCTGTGCAGCATTTTCATTAGTTTCATTAACTCCCTGCCTTTCTGCCACTGCATTTTATCTATTCAAAAACCCTCCATGAGTGTTACAAAATTGACAAATGGCAGGTAAGTTCTCAGCCTTGTTTGCTGCTTGGTCTCTTCTCTATTTGCTTTGCCATGTGCCAGGTAGTAGCTACACTAAAGAGACAGTCAAGCTAATAAAAGCATTCTTTCTCTCTGCTTAAGGGGAGATTAAATAGAGGTATATATATCCCTTACTGAAATGGAGTTTATCACATATTTTTTGTAATGATAACCAATTCACTCTCGAACAAAGACTTTGAGGTGCATCTGAGTATTTTTGTTGACAACCTGGCAGTCGCCGTGTGGTCCCTCCTGCAGTCCTGTTGCACTGACCTCTACGGTACTCTTACTGATGTCCTCTCTTAACTGCATGCATTGCTGTTTGGCACATTTATCAGTAAAGTGACTTGAATTCTAAGAGTTTTATGGACTGGAGTCATGCTGCTATTCCTAAAAGTACGTTTTCCTCAGATTTGTGGAAAATGATAGCTGCAAAATGTCAAATTTAGAAGAAAGTGGGTGGAAACCTGAATTTTGTCACTTACACTTACTGCTTCAGCTGGCACTAAATGAGAGTTTTCAGCTCCCCGCTCCCTCCCTCACCTCCTTCATGGCAGCAGAGTGTGATCGTGCCTAAATATGATGCTGTGACAGGGTCACGGTGAGCTCCTCTTCCCGTGGTCCAGGTGGAACACAGTGTACGGAAACGCTGTTGCACAAACATAAGTGCTTTACACTTGCAAACGTTAAATCCAGCTATGGTTACAGGGGAAGGGTTTCTGTGATGCATTCCTGGTCTTCTGACATAGTTGCAACAATTTATATGCATGCTGAGGTTGAGGCGGGGGAGTTTTGGGGAGCAGCAGGTGTTTTGGGAAAAGCTGCTTCCTCTCACACACCTCTCCAAGGCCTGCACACAGGGGATGATGTGGCATGGGGCTGCCCTTCGCTGAGCAGTGGGAATCCAGTCCTGTAACCCCAGTGCCTGTTCTGGTTCCTTGTTGTTTCAGAAGGGTGTTTTACTTTAAGGCAAAGGTTTTGTGTGCGGTTCACAGAGAATGTGAAAGCCAATTTGGGAGTATTATATAAGCAGAAGTAGAGATATTCCAGGCTCTGTGGTTTGAGAGGAAGATGCGAGGAAAGGCTCGAAGCCTGCTGAAAACTGGTGAGTGTAGCCATGCCAAGTGTATGGATACCCTGAAAAAAACACTTGGCAAGGTGCCCTTGTATGGTTTGTGGTACTGATGCAGGAGCCTGACTGGTGCCATTGGGTGGGGATTACCAGCTCCCAGGAGAGGTCTAGGGGGTGTCCTGTCTGCTGGGCACTCATTCTACATGCCAAAAGTAATGTCCTCCAACTATTTAATCACAAGTCCTACCCTTGGGCCTCTGTCAGCTCTTTCCAACATTGTTCCAGGGTGCACTCTGCCTATCCTATTCATCCCCTCCTGAATGGCATGTCTTGTTTCTTTTTCCACCTGGGCAGGCTAATTTTAGTGCCTCAGTCAATATTCTAACTATTTCTGCCATACAGCCTTGACAGAGCTGTAAGGACCATGGTAACAACACAAATTTCATGGCAAGGCCCCTGCTATGAACTATGCTCTGTGACCCATCTGTGGCCTTCCAGTACCTGAAGGGAGCCTGTAAGAAAGGCTGGAGAGATGATTTATAAGGGCACGTAGTGACACAACAAGGGGAATGGGTTCAAACTGAAAGAGGGTAGGTTTACATTAGATACTAGGAAGAAATTCTTTACTGTGAGGGTGGTGAGTCACCAGAACAAATTGTCCAGAAGAGTTGTGGGTGCCTCATCCCAGAAGGTGTTCAAGGCCAGGTAAGATGGAGCTCTGAGCAACCTGGTGTAGTGGAAGGTGTCCCTGTGGCAGGGGAGTTAGAACTAGATGATCCTTAAGATCCCTTCCATCCCAAGCCATTCTATGGTTCTATGTGCATGGAGAAGTCTTGCCTGACACACACCATCAGTTGTCCATCCTGCCCACTGTTTGTGGATCCTCAGCTATGACATATCTGGTTGTGGGAATTGGGCTTCATGGCAAGAGTAAACCTGTGGAAGGTAGTTCAGAAGAGATCCATGCCAGTGGTCAATGATCGGGAAATCCTGTGCTATGAAGAAAATCTGAAAGAGAGGCCTGATTTAATGGAAAGGAAAGTGGGTTGGGAATTAGGGACTATGATAATGGCCTTCAGATATTTGTAAGACTGTTGTATAATGGAAGGAAACCATCTGCTTTCCACATCCATGGTGGGGAAAGGTTTGGTTGAAAGAGAAGCAAGGAAATTCACGGTGAGATCCGTGGTGGGGAGAGTGAGAAAATTGTGTGGGGAAAGCTAAATCCCCAGCTTCTGGTATAGGTTGGACACAGAGAAGTATGCAGATAGGGATGAGCTTGCTTTGGAGAAACTTAATGACTGGCTTAATGATTCTGTGTGAGAAAAATAGCTGATGTGACACTGAGTGTAGGGTTATAGGCATAGGAAGTGAACAGAATCTGGACCATAGTGGAGGACCAGAACGCAGGGAGCCCATTCACATGCTCACATACAAGAAGAACATAGAAGTATATGAGGATATCCCCCCAGCTTTTCAAAGCCTTTTTCTACATGCCATCCTTGTACTCTGAACAAGTTTTAGGAACATTGCTGTGGTTTCTTTGAGAAAGGCATGTTACAAACCACTGTGTGTGAGTACTGAGCTGAACTTCCTTAAGGTATGGATTGTAGAGACTCAGTGTTTCAGCTTACTCACATCTACTCAATCAGGGCCAGGAATAAACCAGATGAAGATCCAGTGTGGGTAAATTTTTTACCTTGTTTATGTAAGATTTGGCATGGTTGTCTATAAAGTCCATCTCTTTGTGAGAGCAGAATTTTTCTATTGGAAAGCAGGCATGGAAAGTTTTAGAAGCAGTCATATGAGCTTAAGAGCTGAATGAAGTTTGTGAGTAAATGATGCTATGCTGTGTTTTATTAGTTGGGAACAGCCAGTGGGAACAGCCCCACTGTTACAGAAGTTGCTGGAGACAGGCTTCATAACCATGTCAGAATTTCCTCACCTTTGTCAAGTGTTTTACATTGATGTGGAGGAATGTGAGAGAGGGAAAAAAAAACCCAGCCAGACTCATCCATTTCCAAGAGGAACAGCGGGGAAATAAATATCAGTATTAAAAAGCTCTGTTGGCCTTTTCTCTGAGAATTTTTGTGTCCCCCACACTGTGACACTGATTCAAAATTTGGCAGGATGGTGGTCTTGCATCAGGGATGTACCTTGGTATCGGTGTGGAAATCTGCCAGTCCTTGCAAAACTCTCATTCCTTTATAAATAACTGGCTTTGTGACTTACATCCATAAAAGCTTTGCTCCTTCCTGCATGGCAGGAGCAACTGAGGGAAGTGACTGAGTGAACAGGGGTTTTCCCCCAGCCTGACCACTGCCTCCTCTATCATGTCCATGTACAAACACAGACATTGGGATAGGACTTCTCTTGTAGTCTCAATGCTCTTGCAAAGGGGAACAAAGACAAGCTTTGGAATTGCTGAGTGAGAGGTCTGGTTGGGGAAACTTGGGCTGGGTGGGCTGGACAGCCAGTGGGAAGGGACTGAAGAGGAAAATGACCATTTAGGAGGAATCACTGCATGACTAAAAGGATGATGGGGTTGTGGGGTGGCTGAGGTTGGAAAAAATATCACAGAAAGAGGCTTGGGAGCTAGAAGGGAAAGCAAACATGAGTTGTGGTTCACATTGCTTGAGGAGAATGTGCTTACTCCCGTTCTCTTGCTCTTATGCAAGAAAATATAATTAAATATAAATAAATACATTTCCTGAATATGTGCATAGGAAATAAACTAGAGATGGAATTAGTCTCGTACAGCTATATACCTTCACCTGAACTAGACACCTATGGTCCCTTAATAGGCAGTGGAGGGCAATTGGCACTTGTTGGGACTGATTCACCTGATTTATTTTAGACACCTTGTTTAAGGTGAGGTGAATCTCACCTTATAAAGGCTTGTTTCTCTGCACTGTATGCCAAGAGCATCTCTCGGGTGACAATTTCATCTGGAAATGTCTCCCCTGTAGAGATTCACAGCTGGGTGAAATGAATTCCATCTCTCAGTCAGGACTGGTGCCAAAGACATGGCAAAATGTTGCCCTGAGCCTGGGCACCGTGCTGGGTGGGATGAAACACATTCTGGCTTTGCAGAAGGCTGTCCCCATGCCTGGCTGGAGGATGCCATTCAGGAACGAACACGCTCCACTTCAGGCTTTTTCCTGAGAGCTCCTGAGCTCCAGCAGTGCAGGTCCTTCTCTGCAAGAGTTCAGAGCAGGATTCAAGTACAATCACATTGACTTCCTACCTAATTCAGTAGGATGACTCTACCAAGTCAAGAGCATTCAGAAGAAAATTCAGCTATATTAGTTCAATTGGCTTACAAATAATTTTCCTAACTGCAAACTTCAGGGTTACCATGGCTGGGAATGGTGCTTGCTTTCCCTTTCTGTCTCTGTGTGCATAATGGGGGAAAGGGAAATGGAGGCCAGTGTGCAGTCTTGCACTCCTTGTTATTCTTACATTTGCTTGATATTTTCCATTAATTCCTGTGTTTAATATGTCAGCGCCTTTGTTTTCCTTTCCTCTCTTTTGGGGAGGCTAATGGTGAGGACTATGTTATTATTAGGTTTGGCATTACTTGATTAATTTTTTTCTTCTCTGCCTCTGTGTGATTGGGATTTGGTTTTTCCTGCCTCTGCATTGTAATGCTGAATTTGTTTTTACAGTCAGTACCTTGCTGTGCAGTTGCTTGAAGGAGGAGAGCAGGCACGTTCCTTGGCCCTTGTTTTGTGAGACTCTTTCAGTTCCCTTCTGTTTTAGTAACCTGGCCTGCCTCTGTCTTCTGACCTTTTCCTCCTTCTCCTCCACCACTGTTGGATGGATGTGAACTAGTCTCCTCTCTAGGACTGTGTTCGTGTTAGGATTTCAGGTTGTATTGGGTTGACTGAGAGTAATGGTTGCTGAGGTAAATGTTTGTATGGGAAATGCCAACACCTGACACCACAATCCCCCAAAGCACTTTGTAAGTACTGAAAACAGGTTTGGTCCTGGGGAGATAAAAAACTGGGACATTTTGTCATTATTCACTTCAGCTGAGATGATTATGAGCAACTGCAGCCAGTTAGAAGCTGCACTTTAAGGGTTAAACAAATGAATTTTCCCAGTTCAGCTCCCGGTGTTGCAGTTTTGGTTTTGTGGGGCTTGAGGGAAGGGCTCTGCCTGCATCACCCACAGCCGCTGGAAGCGTGACCACCCCAGCTCCACCCAAAACCAACTTTTTCAACTCCACATTCATTTCACACTACAGAACATGTTCCCTCCACCAGCCCAGCCCTTGGGCCTTTGTTCAGCCAGACTGCCACTGATGGTGGTACAAGTCTCTTTGCATAGAGAGTGGGTGATAGAAACTTCTACTTGCAAACCTCTGGATCGGTGGATCGGTGCCAGCCCCCTCCATAAATAACATCTCTCCTCCTCCCCACTCCCCACCCCTGGAAAAGCAGCCTCCCTTCAGACTGCTTGAGTGCTGCTGGGGGCTGAGCCTGCCCTGAGCATCCAAACAAGTTGCATCAGTGCTGGTACAACCCCTCTTATCATTAGGAGGAGCACAGGGACTTCCAAGGTCGTCTCCCTCTAGGTGCTCTGAGGGCTGTGCTGTCTAGGAGGCAAGATGGAGGGGGAAGAAATTGTTGTCACTGGAGCAAAACTTCCTGAATTTGCAAATCCATCTACCTACTTGGATGACCCTAATCATCATAACATCTGTATAATTAAATCCTATTTCTAACTTATCTTTTTCTCAACCCACCTTAAACTCCTTGCTGTGCTTGATTTCTCTTTGCCTATCAGCTATCATTTGGCTGTATAAAGTATCGGGCAATCCAGTTTTTAGAAGGTGAAATGTTTATTGTCCCCTGAAGGGAGGGAGCTCTGGGAGGCAGGATGGCAGCCAGCTCTCTCCTGGCAGCC
>NW_008237436.1:444376-467622 GCF_000691975.1 Corvus brachyrhynchos
GTGATGGGGTTGCCGACGGCAGCCTGCTAGTCGGTGGGTGGGTGTAGCGCAGCTGCCTCCTTAGGCTGGGTCCAGCCTGTTTGCAAATCTGGGTGAGGGGAGGAAGCTGAGGGTGACCAATTCTCCGTCTGTGCCACCGTCAAGTCCCATCTCTGCCTCCGAATCCTTTCTGATAACAAGCTGGCATCTGTGCTTTGGTGTATCAGAGAGTTATAAAGCCAAAGCAAACAACAATTTTCAGAAAAAGTTCTTTCCATGGTGCACGTGAGTGGCACAGATTTTTCTCCCATTTGTCCCAAGCTGTATGTGTCAGATGTGATTTCCATATGGCATCTATATCTCTCATACACCCACACTGGATGTATGCATTTGTATACCAGTGTCTGTGCTGAGCCACAGACAAATGCTTCGCATTCCTTAGTCAACTGGAAACCGTGTGTGTATGGTGTGTGTGTGGGGATGAAGCCCAAGAAATATAAAAACAGGCATATGGAATTTTTTAACTCATTGCACAGATAAAAAAGAAATAAATATAAGGCAACATTCTAAAATGGCATCAACCATTGAAGCAAACTTACTACTGAGAGGACTCAAAGTGGAGGCTGCTGCATCAGCCTACAGCTCCAGGCCCAGCACCTTGTCCCATAGTTTTTGGTGCTCCATGCATGACAAGATTTCAGGCTGTGTCCCCTCAAATGAAGGCTTTGGGGCATGCAGCTCTTTCTGCCACACTGCCATGGCTTTGACACCCCAAAATGCTCCTTCCCAACCATGTGGACATCTCTGGTTTGGTTTACTGAACTGAGGTTGTAGTTGATTGAGTACAAGGCTGGCACTTTTGCCCAAGGCAAGAAGTGTGCTGTGTACATGCTGTGGACCTAATTCTCCAGGCCCAGCACCTTGTCCCATAGTTTTTGGTGCTCCATGCATGACAAGATTTCAGGCTGTGTCCCCTCAAATGAAGGCTTTGGGGCATGCAGCTCTTTCTGCCACACTGCCATGGCTTTGACACCCCAAAATGCTCCTTCCCAACCATGTGGACATCTCTGGTTTGGTTTACTGAACTGAGGTTGTAGTTGATTGAGTACAAGGCTGGCACTTTTGCCCAAGGCAAGAAGTGTGCTGTGTACATGCTGTGGACCTAATTCAGTTGCCTAAACCCAAACATCTCGTGCCATCTGAGACATGCTTGGGTGCTTGGTATGGCCTCTGGCTGTCTCTTCAGTAGGGTACAGTAGGTTGTCCCTGTACCAATGCCTCAGATACTGTTGGCAGTTGGAAATGGCATATTCACCTGTGCTTAGGCAAATGAATCAAGCTCTCAGCCTTGAAACAGCAAGTTGTGCTAGTGGAGAGGCTGAAGCTCATCAGACAAATGGTCCAGTGAATTGATGGTCCACAAGTGTTTTGTACTGAAGGCCTTCAGTGCAAAGGTTTTGAGCAACCTGTTAAGGTGGAAACTGTGTCTCTGCCCATGGCAGGGGTTTGGAATTACTTAACCCCAAACGATTCTATGATTCTGTGAAAGAAAGAGAAGAGGCCATTGAAGAGGCAGGATTAATCCCTTACATAACAGTGTGAGTTTTTCTATATCACACGTAAAATTCTGATGCTGGTAGTCACAACACAGCAGAGCTAATATCTCTGCCTGGACATACCTCCTTTCTTGGAAATACTTTCATCACATGTCCTAGTAAGATGCCCCTAGGTGTGGTCTTGGATCAAGCAGATTGAAATGTGGGGAAATCTCTCTCTCTTCCATGGAAAATCTCTCTCTCCAGCATGGAAAGAACCAGAGAGACTACTTGCAGATAATGAAGTGGAAGTAGCCTGAGAAAGGGCAGGGGAATTCCAGGGCAAGAACATCCCTGTGGGGTTCATGGGACTCCTGATTTGCCAAGGCAGTGGCAGCGGCCACAGATGAGGCTGCACTCCTTGCACAGTGCTGGGATACCTGCAAAAGAGTGCCATCACCAGCAGACACCAGCAGGTTCAGGTGGCCTTGTTGAATGGTCAAGCATGAATGACAGGGTCTGGGAGATGCTCTTCTGACCAGTGCAATAGCAACAGAAGCTAGAACAAGAATAGCCCAGAATAAGGCACACCTTCTGCTGTGCAGAGCCAGCCTGAAGAACAGCTGTATATTTTTGGGAAGTGAACCTCGGTCTTTGGGAGACTCCCATGTGTTTTGAAAGGATCTTCAGCCTGAGTCTTCCACTTGAAGGGGAGACGATGGCCTTTTCTGGGCTCTTTCTGCTCCTAGTTGCCCAAAGACCTTTATTTAGGCTGCTTTAGAGAGTACTTGGGCCAGTTTAGGTTTTACTGGCTCAGGGCTAGCAGGAGGGAGAACCCCTTGAACAAAGGCCTTTTATAATAGGAAATATTAAATTAATCTGGTCCCTTTGAGACAAGTGAAGCTATTGGTGTTTTTCAATGAATTTGAAATAGCGAAGGGAAGCCTTTTCTGCTTTTGCCCTGGAGTTGTTTTTCTAGGCAGAGAGTCTGAGATTCAGATATGGGATGCCTATGTGAGGAAATAGGCAACCCATGTAATAAAGCACTGGTCTGTGTTATGATAAATGCAAAAAGATTAAGAAGCAAGAGGAAATAGACTCTGGCACCTGTCTTTATTTATTTTGAAGTGCCTTGGGGGGAAAAAGAAAGACAATAAGAGACAAGTGGTCTGGCTGTTTTGGGGAAAATGGGGCAAGGTGCCAAAACTTGCATGCTTTCCACCATCTAAATAGGGAAGAAAGCTCCCAGAAACTTGCTGCCCAGGGCACATTTGTCCTCATTTGTTTTGGAAGTTGGAGGGGAAAAAATGTGTGTGAGAGATGAAAGATGCACAGATGAGCCCAAGATCTGATGTCAGTGAGACCCCTTGGGCCAAGGTGCATTGTCCCTGACTGGCTGTGAGGGTAGAGTTGGGCAGGGCTAGGTCACCACACAGTAGCTGCCAATGCTGCCAGTGTACGTTTCCCTCCTCAGATGGTCCCTATGCTGTTAAGACTGCCCACATTCCTACTTCAGCTGGCCCAGTGCTGTGGCCTGGAAGGAGAAAACCTTAATGGCAATGTGGTCACACAACCAGGAGCAGATCAGTGCTTGTGGGTGTGACCATACCTCAGTGCAAAAGCAGACTGAAGAACGAAACATGTCCTAATATACAGGCTGTGTTGCAAAGGTTGAGGTGAGGCATGGGACTTGGGGTTCCTGTCTGGTTGCTGGGAGCAGGGCTGTGCATGAGGCTGGAGACAGCCCTGCTGCCATCAGGGTGGAAACACGACTGCTCATCTGCAGCCACACGGAGTGTTGTGTGTCGCTTGGAGCAGTTCTGGTACAGCAGGGTGTCACTTCCTGGTCAGGGACTGCAAAGGACTCCCAGTGGATCTACAACCAGAAAATGCAATTATTAACCAAAACAGTTTTCCTTGGTTAATGCAATCAACAATAATGCATTGAAACTTCAAATACAAAGTGCTGAAATGTTAAATAATTTTCTTTACTCTGTAAAACAGCATGGATTCCAATGCACTGATGAGTACATGGGCCCATATGGGCCTCTTTATTGGTTAAATGTCTAATTGGTTTTCTCTTTTTGTGGCATGTGAATTGTTACATTGCAAGCAGCTGAAAGATTTGAAAATCACGAAGAAATCTCAAGGCTCAGATGCAAAACCATTCAACAGTGCCATAACAAGTTAGTGCAAACCATTGAAGCTCCATGAGTGCACTTTCAGCCTTTGACAAATACACCATGTTTTTATTATCTAACCTTAACTCACTATGAAATAGAATTCAGTCAGATGACTTTGCATGTGCCATTGGCCAAAGCTGCAAATTTAACTGATAACACACTGGAGGTGACTTGAACTTGGGCCTCTGCTCACAGATTTCAGTCTCTAATATTATGTGGAAAATTCAGTGCTTCTTTTTTTTTTGTGCAAACGTGCCCAAGAGAAAACTTGCTTCTGAGTTTTGAGTTAGTAAGGATGGACCAAGAAATGTTCCCTCATGGAAGCTGCAGAATGAGTTGTAAAATTCAACGTATCCTGAAATGTTTTCTCAAAGGGTCTGATCTTTGCAAAAATGCACTGCCAACAACTTGTTATTGAATTCAAATACGTTCACTATAAAAACCTCGAGAGACCAACACTCAATATAGAGTATTCTCAAAGAGCAATGTTCCTGGTGGGAATTTTTCTCACATGCTGGCAATTCTGTATTTTGTTGGAGCAGGTCCAGGACAGCGAGCTAATGCCCTGTGTAGTCTGTTTTCATATTGAGCAAACCCTGCTGAGATGCAGGAAAATAGTGATTTAACCTGATAAGCTTGCAAAAGGGAGCTGACTCACCCAGTGCCATGAAAAAAAGGATTCCCACACTGTGATACACCTGAAAGTCTTGAACTTGTACAAGCCCAGTTCCCCACCCTTTTCGTGGAGGTGTTGGGGAATCACCAGATACTTCTCTGGGCCGGGGTAGAAGCTGCTACCTTTGTATCACAACACAAGTCCCTCCTTCTAGTGGTTGTGTCCATGCAAATGAAGATGGCCAGTGCTGGTGCTGTGTTTACAGGACCAGATGGCACAAGACATTCCAGCAAGTTCCATACCTAATTTGGATGAGAGCAAGAGCATGGTCATGTCATCAAATTTTAGATTTTATCAAGACTTAGAGTGGCACTTGGGGATCAAGCATGTGGAAGGATTTAGTTCAGGATAGGTCCCACAAAGGATACTAGATTGCTGCTTTGAAACTAGACCTAGAAAATGCAGGTCTTACCTTGCTCTCCACCAGGAAAAGAGCAAAACATAAAAAATTTAGTTTGGATCTTACCTGAAGCACAGTTTGAAGCTCAACAAGAGGGCACCCTTTGTATCTGCCAATGCCTCTGCCATTTCCTTTACCTGTCTGGAGCAGACCAGCTATTCCAATGACAGGGGACAGACGGACAATGCTCGTGGTTGTGATCAAGGCTGGGCTTTGCTTTGCAAATCATAGAGTTATTAAGGTTGGAAAAGACCTCTAAGATCATCAGGTCCAACCTTTAACACAGCACTGCTGTGTTCACCAGTAAAGCATAGCACTAAATGCCACATCTACGCACCTTTTGAACACTTCCAAGATGGTGATTCTGTCACTTCCTTGGGCAGCCTATTCCAATGCCTGGCCACCCTTTCAGTTAAAAAATTTTTCCTTTTATCTAACCTAAACCTCCCCAGATGACCAAAATGGTCGCTGATGGTACCTTGCTTCAGTACATGGAACACGATGGGCATGACCAGGCCCAGGAATTTTCATGTTCTTGAGCTCTGGCTTCTTCTCAGAAGGGGAGCAGACACTCATCTGGCTTTCCAGCGGCTGTAGTCAGGCTGTGCTCTCCTCACCAGCACCTGGAATGCTGTAACTTGGTCTTGTCCCTTTCTCTGGAAGTGTTGCTAAAGTGGAGGGCCAGTGAAGTCTCTTTGTCCCCCATGAATGTGGCAGTGTCTTCTTGGCTTACGTGCTGGGAGTTCATCTGGAGTCTTGGCACTTGGAAAGGAAGAAAAGGCAGGCTGTGTGTTGGGGCACAAAAAGGTTTACCAGAGAGGGCTACCTGTTGCCAGAAAGTATGTGGAGAAAGTTTGGACACTACATTTTAGGCCAAAGAGCATCATGTTCTTCTGACATGCTCTTTAGAAGTCTTCCCTGGGAAATTATGGGTACAGGTAAATCACAATCCTGGACAGAATACAGCTCTTGGGTAAGCCTGCAGATTTTCTGCTAGAGATGATTCTGGTTGTTTTCCTAATTACAGGTACATTTAAATGATTTCCCTCACAGTTTCATGATCCAGAATGAAGCTAACAGTGGCTAGTTCTAGAGGAGGCCAACAGCCGAATGCCTGTGAGAAGAAAAGCTACAAAAATAAGAAAAGAAGCAATTTTTACTTGGAAGCTATTCTGTGATTGAAATTTCTTGCTGCAAATTTTTGCATTGAACTATATGCAGCTTGTCATGCTTGGATAAGCTTGTCTTGAGCTTGAATATAATCTTCCCCCACTTGGCCAGAATAGTACCTGTCTAATAAACACCTGATGGGTGATCGCCAGGCTCCCTGTACCTTCCCCAGTAGCACCTGGTTATCAGCCGTTTGCTGCCCTCATGTCTCTGCTAGGCAGCTGGCAGGTTGCTGCAGAGCACACCCTGCCCAGGGTGCTGCTCTGCCTACCACATGTCTCGCTTGCGGGCTACAAAAATGGTGACAGGCCTTGAGGAGAAGCCACACAAGGAGTGGCTGAGGTCACTTGGTCTGTTCAGCCTGGAGAAAAGGAGACTGAGGGGAGACCTCATTGCAGTCTGTGAGGGGAAGAGGAGGGGCAGGCACTGATCTCTTCTCTGTGGTGACCAGTGACAGGACCCGAGGGAATGGCCTGAGGCTGTGTCAGGGGAGGTTTAGGTTGGATACTAGAAAAAGGTTCTTCACCCAGAGGGTGGCTGGGCACTGGAACAGGCTCCCCAGGGAAGTGGTCACAGCACCGAGTCTGACAGGGTTCAAGAAGTGTTTGGACAATTCTGTCAGGCACATGGTGTGACTCTTGGGGTGTCCTGTGCAGGGCCAGGAGATGGACTCAATGATCCTTGCGGGTCTCTTATAATTCAGAATATTCTATGGTTCTGTGATTCAGTGGGAAAAGGAGAAATTAACCTCAAAAAAGCAAAGCCTGAAATCTGACAGAACTGATCAAGTCTTCCTGTTTCAAGATGCAGTGAGTGTCTGTAAAGGAAATGGAGGCTGGGGACATAACTGTGGCACTCACACAGGGACCCCCAGAGTGAAGGCAGCTGCTCTGGTTTCAGACCTGTGCTGCTGCCTCCAAGTACCCCCAGCCTTGTTAGTCCCTAAGCAAGGTAATCCACCTATGAAAATCCAGTATGGCCCGCCTCTATAATGATCAGTTGAAAGAGAGAAAAAAGGTTCTATTTTGTAAGGTATGTCTCTGAGTCATCTGCACAACAAGGTATAAGAATATTGGTGCAATTTGTGCAAAAATTCCTCTGGCTGTGATGTAAGATGCAAGGTGATTTTTTTCTCTTTGTTGTATGCTCTTGCCTCTAACAAATTCCCAATACTTACTGCATAAGGAGATTAGGTTATTTAGGTTATCTAAGTACTTTGTTGGAAACCCAGGACACCCTGTCGTATTACCCAAGGCTAAACTCAATATTTTATACTCTGCAGTCATCTCTGGTCTTGTTTTATTCATTAAGTCCAAAGAATAAGGTGTTCCCACAGTCCCTACCCCTGGCAGGATCCTCAACCAACATCTGGCTTGGATTATATTTATGCAAGGAAGGGCGGAGAAGTTGCTATGCTAGTGTCTGAGGGGTTTGGAAGATCTCTCGGGGTCGTCTTCTCTGGAGCAGACAGGAGCAACACTGTTCATACTCTGACCCAGCAAATTCACTTCTTAGATGACAGACATTAATTAGGAGCCAAACCCAGCCTAAAACCATTTGGGACAATGACTAAAGTTCTGCAAAATGGTCAAATGACACCTGAAAGAGGGTGAGCAAAGCCAGAAACCTGTGTCCTGAGCTTTGATGCTGCCATGGCATGCCTGGCACACTGTGTGTTGTGGTACAGAAGACCCTTAGCAGCCCATGGCAGTGGGCTGCAACACTCCGGTAGGCACCTTTTGGCTGCAGGTCCTAATGGGACACATCCTTTGTCGCAGCTGGCTGGCAGAGGCTCCGCCAGCCTGCCTGGTTTGCAAGGTATGGTGGAGGACAGAGGCCCCAGCACTTCCCTGCAAGTGGTAAAAGACATGCCTTGCCTTGGGGTACTGTGGCATTAGGGTGGAAAAAGATGGTGGGTGCTGTAACAAGATTTTCATACAAGTGCCTTTGCCTCTGTGACAAGCAGAAGCTGCTACACGGAAAACATTTTGTTTCTGTTTCGAGTATATCATAATATACACATACTTGAGGCTTATAGTTCAGCTTTCTTCAGGATATTGGAACACCTGTTTAAAAAACGCACAAGAAGGGGGAAATATCTGTTTCAATGTTAATACCGAATATGTGCACAGAATTTAATTATCTAGAAGATTAGGAAACAAGAGAGGTTCTGAGAGCTTTAAATACCACTGTTTGGATTCACTTGCTGATCTGTTGCCAAATGCGCTGAAGGAAACTGGAATGGGATAAGATGGAAACTTGACCAACTGCCTGTGCTTGTAGACAGAACTGCAGATGCCTGTGCTTCAAGAGAGAGATGTCTGTCTTGGAGGAACTGCCTGTTTTTAACTAATACAATAGGGCATTGTTCCATGCCGATGAAGTGAAGAAGTGGGTGGAGATTATGCATAAAGAGGCAACGTCAGTAACCAGCCAGCTGATTACATATTCCTCCTTTCAGTCTCGTTGGTGCCTCTAGTCAAGCTAAGGCCTGGGTTGTGTGTTTCACTTTTTGCACAGAACACTGATGTTCAGCTAAAGCATCAAAACACTGTTGAGGAAGCTCAGACACTGTAGGGGATCAAACTGTCTCCTGAAAGTTTCCTAAAACACTGCTGTCTTACAACTGTTTTCACTGTTTCAATGAACATCATCAAAGTCACTGGCCTGCAGAAACTCACACGCTCTCAAATAAGGGAAGGTCCTCTCCCCTGGAAGCGTTTCCTTTTCATATCATACTTCTGTGTAGGAAAATCCCTCCCACAATTAACAGTAGTCAACAAAGTATTTGATTTTGGGATGCCTGTGGATCATAATCCAGCCCTAGATGATATTTCTGGAGGGTTTTTTTCCATTTTCTGCACCATGGATTTCTTAAGAGACAACTGACCATCCAATTCCTCTCTCTTCCTTCATGCTCTTCATGTGATGGCTTGTATGTTTCAGGCCATTCTGTGGGTGGGAAAGGCAATGTTTTGAAAATGCAGCTTAATTATAAGCAGCTGATGACGACAGGACTCTGGAGTTGTTTTCTAAATTAGTTAGGGCTCTGACTTTGAAGGTGGGTGGTTTTTGTGTCTGTTTCTGTCCTGAGTCATTTTTATGCCACAGCAAACTCACTCCAGGGTATGTCTTAACCAGGCAAAGTAGTGACAATCTTGAGAACAGCACACAGCTGTTCCTGATGAGGCCCCAGCATGGTCTCTCACAGGCTACCCTTTATCTCTGCAGGTAGCATAGAGGGGGAGGAACCTTAGCATCTAGGTCCTAGAAGATGTGTGATATGTCGTGTACCGGTTTCATCCTTCTTCTGTCTTCAAAGGCTGGTGAAGCCATGTGCTGTTTTATTCTCATAAAAATGCTGTAGAAGGGTGCAGTGTAGTGAGAAGACAAAGCACTGGAGACCAAAATGTGGATTTTGGTGCTTCTGATTAGCCTATGCTGAAAGAGCATAAGAGGTTTCCACAGACCTAGGGCTGCTACAGAGGGACAGTGACCAGTGGCACAGGGCTGCACTGGGGCTGGTGGATCACCTTCTCCCTGTCGCCTTTCAGGGAAGGACACTACAAGCTGAACATGAAGAATGGTGCAACTATGCAGCAACACTCCAATACCCACGTTATGTGTTAAGGGAGGTGAGGGAGGGCTAGGAAGGGATCCCAACCCACGTAGTGCTTGATGTTCTGATATCTGCACTTCATGCCTAGTGGGGCGGGACAGTGACTTCTGACAGCGGGCAGGTCCTTGGTGCCAGGTCAAGTGCAAGGAAGGCCTACAGCTAAAAACCAGAAAAGGTGTTAGCAACAACACCTGGTGTGAGGGTCCCTTCCAGCTTAGCTTATTTTGTGATTCTGTGATACTGTGTGCTCTGGGTTTTCTGGTGAATGACACTCAGTGGAATTGACCATCCATTATGACCACTTACTCCATTAATGTTTGCTGTAGGAAAAAAGGAAAACTTAACAGTAAAATCCCCTATCATTTTTTTAACAGAGGTATTTTGCTTTTCTGGGAAACCTTGGTGATCAGTACTGGAAAAAAAAACAAGAGCAAATTGTGCAAGACATCCCAAAAGAACACCGATCCAAGCTTTCTGACACACCATGTGCTCAGTATCTGCAACATATTTCATATTTTACACAAAACCTATTAGAAAAATGTTCAGAGTCTGTTTAAAAATAGCATTTCCCCACTATTTTTTTTTTATGTGCCTTGCTTTCTAAGAGTGAAATACTTTTTCCCCTCAGGCTAGCTATCTCAGTCTGGCAGGGAATAATAGTTTATGGCTAGTAAAAATGTTAGCTCAAAATATCCATCAAAACTTTACATGTATATAATAAGATTATGGTTTTAAAGTCACTAGATCTGTTACCTGGAAAAGTGTCTTCCATTCTTAAAGGCATTTCTGGTTTGTGAGAAGTTGCTTCTGATTAAAATAGACTCGTAATTCATTTAAAGAATGTCCATTGTATTTTGGGAATTTCTAGGAGGGAAATGGACTGTAAAGTAAATAATTTGCATCTTTCACTGATGTCTGATCTCAGTCATAAGTTCTAAGAATTCATCCTAGTGCCAATTTGCAGCTTGTGCATAGTGGATTACTGGATATTGTGTATTGCCTGACTTCTGTGGTACAGTGAGACACTGAAATGGAAAAAAAAAAATCTTGCAGGTAGTCATTTTGCTCTATATTTGTACCAAATATCAGTGATATGAAGCTGTCTGCATTAAATTTTAGTACTAATGCTGTAAGGCAATTATTGTAGAAAGAGCAGGTGAGGCAGTCAAAATTAAGTGGCTCACTATGTGTTGCATTATTATGTAGTATCTGCCTTTTTCCTCCGTAACCACAAAGCATATACTTAGAAACCAATTAATCTGCACAATTATTTGTGTTTAATTTTTATATATGTATATATCACCATGTAAACACATATCTCCCTACAATTGGAGATGTATGCATATGTACTTATAAATGTACACAACTCATATCTATATGAACTGAATTACGAACTTCATAACTGGTAATGTGTTTACGTATGCCATCACTATTGCTTCAGCCCAGCTTACTTGCTTTTCCATGATGCAGTGCATAATTTTTAATAAGCTTACCTTTCTCTACCATTTCTGCTTTAAAAACCCTCAAGAAATGTTTGGGAAGTTCTGTTGAAGAGAAGAATTCCTGGCTGAAACCAACTTTCTGGTACATGTTGTTGAACTGGGCACTACACTGTGGTGAACGGTAACCAAACCTTCTCATTCCAGGCACAACAAGTCTTTCCATTGGTGGCAAAGAGGCTGAGGAAAAACCTAAGAGGTAATTGGGGAAAATAGCTTCAAACGAGAACAAATTGCTGGATGACTCTATTGTCAAAAGGTCACATTATTTCTGTAGGCAAATGTGTGCAGCTCTGCTGAGGTCATAAGAAAGAGTATGAGGAAGAGGAAGGCATACCGAGGAAATAATCTTTCCTGTACGACCTCTGGGAGCTGCTGCTTGACGTATGTGGAGCACAGAAGAAGGAGAGAACAGGAAGGGAGCATACACAGCACTCTCAAGTGGAGAATTTTTCTGAGACACTTTCAGCCTCCCACAGAAATGCGGTTGGAAGGGACCTCTTCATCTCATCCAGTCCAGCTGCCTGCTTAAAGCAGGACTGTCACTGGTGCTTTGTTAGCTTGGTTGTGGCTTTCTTCAGTCAAGTCTTGAAGTCTGTCTGAGATGCAGACCCCAAAACTTGTCTCAATAACCTGTTCCAGCACTGCATGCCCTGCCTAGTTGATAAAGCCTTCCTCCTTGAACCTCCCAATCTGTGCTTCTTCTTTGTGGAAGAAACACAGTCTTGCTACAATCATAACCCTTGCTACAATCTGCCACTCCTATAGTTTTGCTCCATCATCTTGGTAGCTGTCCTTCCAGCAGGTGGATATTGGATTGTCTCAGCCTTGTTGTGAAAAAGGCTGTTGTAGGTGTGCGGAAGGCAGTCGTGGGACCACTCTTAGCTGTGGCCTATGTAATAATCATTCCTGTCAGCAGGTGGTTGCCGCAGCTGAACCTTTCTCAAGCTGTGCCTTGTAAGTCAATTAAACTGGGCCCACCTAGCCCATGAGTGTGAGTGCAAATGGAAGAGAATGATGGCTGGCCCCAAGAAAAGGGACCACAGTCTCTGATTTCTTCCAGGAAGTCCTGTCTAAGGTGTGTCAGTTGGCAAAAAGGTAAGTCATTAACAACAGTAATGTGACTCATCAGTGTCTTCTCCAAACTAACCATCTGTACTTCCTTCGCAATCAGGAGATATGTGTATCTCCAGGGGGCAGTTCATCATCCCCTAAAGGGTGTCTAATAGAGTCAGAACGAGCTACTCTCTCACAGTGTCTATTTCTCTCCATCATCTGCAGAAAGTTTTCTTCAATTGCATGCTGAAACTAGCTACTTCGCTTTAAGGGTGCTAGCATTAAAGTGAAACTGATCTCTCCCAGTAGAGCTGGATGTATACCAAAGAAAATATTTGCAAACAGAGACTTGCAAACTTGCTTTGGCTTTCAAAACACCTTTTATCTGGTTTTCAGAAGCACTATTTCACGTA
The DNA here is from genome assembly GCF_000691975.1 of Corvus brachyrhynchos. NCBI lineage: Eukaryota > Metazoa > Chordata > Aves > Passeriformes > Corvidae > Corvus > Corvus brachyrhynchos. The sequence continues at coordinate 456,907 of NW_008237436.1, forward strand.
ATGTTTTATATGAGACTATTTTACAAGCAAATGCATTGTTGTGGTGCATGTACTTGTGTGATGCCTGCCAAACTGCAGGTGAAAGCTTGGCAGCTGGTGAAGTCTGCAAGCCCTGGTGCTGGCTCTAAGAAATTGGTTTCAGTCCTACCCCCTGAAGAACACTAGAATTGTTATCATCCGGGTCAGGGAGAGGAAAAGCCATGTTATGTCTCTGAAAACCAGTCACTCTCTGCAACTTGCCCATGCTGAATTCTTACATCCCTACCCACAGAGAGCAGGCTGACATCTGTTTATGGAAAATATTTGCTGGGATGTTACAGACAACATGATATTTTCCAAAAATCTATGCCCTTTTAGTGATTGCAATTCAAGCAGAAGAAGAGGATAGCTTAGATAGTATGCAAATGGCTCACCTCACTCTTGTTCTTGATAACCTCGATTCTGTCTAAACTAGTTACTGGAAGAAGATTACTATTTCCTTGATTTGTAAGCCATCTGTCCTTAATCCCCCAGCTCGTGTTTTTATTAACACTTTTTATTTTAATCTATTTTATTGCATTTCAAAGCAAGTGAGTCAAAATCTGTCAAAGAGATTGTTTTCTAAAATGGATTATTACATTTTGAAAATTTATTGTCTCTATCACCCAAACAATCTGGAATTTAAAGAACCTTTTATACTTAGGATTTATTAATAAAATTTTTATGATTTCTGAATGGATGTTAGTGCTGAGACAACCTAGGAAACTTGGCTGTTTCCACTGCTGCAACCACCACCACTGTTAATGTGCTTTGCTGGAACTAGCTCACCTGAATATCTGTCTGGGTTTTCGTTATGTTCTTATTACATTGATAGAGATAGCTCATGCACAGAGAGCTCAGCTTGTAAATGGCATTAAAATCATCAGTATTAGAATCAGTTTGGAAAAGAGATTTCATTTCCCCTGTGAAAAAAAAAAGAAAAGAAAAAATTTAGTCTCTCAACTTCTGAAAAATTTTTAACTGCTGTTGAAAACCCAAAAACCAAACACCAGCATATTCTTGTTCTGAGTTGTTGAAACTTCTTTCTTCTTCCTTTTTGCAATCAACACTGCTTTCTTTTTGGGATTTATAGACACTTTCCATGTAAGATCTGGTAGGCCTTGAGGAAAATCTTCTCAGATATGTTTCTTGGACTTGTCCAGTTTTATTCCAGTGAAATATGATGTAAAACAATCTTAGTGTGAGTACTTGAAAATAAGTACTACTATTTTATAAGAGGTGCTGATCTTGCTTCCCATTTTTCTTAAGCTGTCCACACTGAAAGCTATTTTCTAGCAAATTGAAACTGTGTTAACTTCCTCAGTCACATATTTCTTCCATATTCTTCTAATTCTTCTTCTTTTTCCCTCCTGGTTATCTTGCCTCTTGGCTATTTCAGATAACCAGCGTAACCCTGTTCATTCAAAAGAAGTTCACAAAAGCAGTGAAAAATCTCAGGTTTATCAGTCTTCTAGCAGTAAGCCCTATAGTACGTGAAGCTCCTGAATCTCATCACCTTCAGAGTCATCTGCCAACCATCCCGGCCATCCCAAGGTTGCACTCCTTTCCAGGACCTCCAGTTGTGAGGAGGTTCATGCCCTGACAGGTCCCAGCAGCCCAGTGGTCCTTGTCTTTTGAGATGAAGCTTTTTTGGTGTTCTTTCCCTCTGTCCCAATCCTTGCCCTGTCCTCCTCCTCCTTTGCAGTCCTGCTTCTGCTCTCAGAGGCTTCATCCATGTGGTGTGCACCAAAGGCTCATTCTGTGGATCCGTGTGCTCAGTGTTTGAACTGCCACAGCAGCAGTTCTCTAAACATGGGTGGGGAAACTACTGGCTGAGGGTATCCCATGAATTAAGAAAAGCCCCAAACATGTCTGAGAATTTTTCACAGAGGGCATTTTAGTATTCCAACAACTAATCTGCACTTGAGGCAGATAAAAATACATGAGTCTCATGTTTTTAGGTTTTGCCAGCTTCCTCTTTCTACTTAGCATGCTTTAGAAAAAAACCCAAAACCATCACAAAACCCCAAACACCAACAAGAGAGGTTCAGAATAGGAGCTTCACAATATTGAGGGTTTTAGTGGTAATCTCTGTAGACAGTTCCCTCTATAGCCACTCCTTCTTTCACGAAAGCTTTCCTCCCCTTTGGCCATTTTCATCCCTAAAAGCCAAAAGCTGGGAAAAAGAAAAGAAGGCATTTTAACCTGAATTATGTAATTTATCCAGGGCATCACACTGCTTTACAAATAGTTGTGTTGGCACAACCGAGAGGTCAGTGACCTGCATGGCAAAGGCAGGAGAAAGGAGAAAGAAGAGTTTCTTAAGCTGATTCTGCTGCCAAAACCAAAGTATTGGGAAACTGTCACACTGTCTTTCTGTAAACACTTTCTTCCAAACATTAACAAATGGTGAAAATCAGTGGAGAAGGCACCTCCAGACCAGAATGCTTTTGAAGGCTTGACAGTAGCTGCAAAGGCTTGTGAGAGCCACCCCTAAGCCTATGCCATAGGTAGTCTTTCAGTGCTGTACTGAGGCAATAGAGATTCTGATCCTTTCAGAGCAAAGTCATGGCTCACACAAACCGGTTCAACAGCTGCAAAACTGAAAAGTGTGAATTATATTCTTAAAAACACACATGACCACCCAAGTGAGGTAATTCCACTGGTTGGAACTGTGCAAATGAGGCTAACATCTGACCACAAGGGCATAAGAACTGCCAGCATATCCAATTAGGAGGATAAAAGTAACTGCCCTCCTGGATCACGAATTATTTTCAGTCCACACAGTGTGATGAAAACCTTTCCAAAAATCAATTTTGTATTACAGCAGTTTCACTTACAGGTGGTGCAGAATGGAACATTACCAAGTGCATTGCAATTAATTATGCTTTCAAATGCACCGACTAAATTTGGCTGTGCAATTACATAAATAATAACTGAAGGGAAAGGTCATATTTTGGAATTACATATTAGAATAGATAAATACAACTCTTGCCTTAGCTGCTCGTTCCTGTGTCATGGCAGGCATCTAGTCATGGAGCCCTGTCTGTTGCAGATAAAATGCTCGTGTAAATGCAGTTTCCACATCCATTTGAACGCACAAGTGCCATTTTCATGCACTCAGCATAAATAAGCTCTTCCTTTAATTTATTTGCGTATCTGCCTCAAATATCAAAGGGAATGGCATTTCAGCAAGACAAAAACCAAACGGTAACATCAAAGAGCCTGAGCTGGCAGCCACCGTTCTTTTCAGAGAATATTGACTCATGCCACGGATGTCACTGATTTCAGTCCAGGTGTGCCAAAGTGACCCCTGCACACTGAGAAAGTGGGTAAGTGTGACTGACACATTCACAGAAAATTGAAAACTTTCTTTTCTCAGTCTTCAAATTACCCTTCCATTTATTCTGCAATTCTTGAACATAACCAATATTAAAAAATGTCCCACAGATGTTCAACAAATGACCTTGAAAATATAATTTGAAATGATTGGTTTAGCTCACACAGTTTAAAACAATCAGAGTATCTGGGTATCCTTGAGTAAAGAGAATGCTGCCGTGATGGAAATTATATCCCTATCACTAGACCTTTTTTGGCGGACTCCCACGAGAACCATTCCTTTTCTTACCTTTTTTTAATATTCAGAGTGTGAGTGGCTACATTAACTTTAATCCAGGTGTGAGCAGCAGGGGATTGATACAAGTGCATTTCCTGTTGCCCTGGTAACCTTGTGTCTTGGAAGGGCACAGCCACAAGTTGGCTGAAGATGAGTTTGAGCAGACAGGAGGATTGGTGAGCAGAGAGACTATATTCCTGTAGCTAAAGAAATCTCTTGAATTCCTGTCTACTCAAAGCAGCATCAGTGGATAACTGCAGAAACACTGGAACAGGCTGCCCAAAGAGGTGGTGGATGCTTCATCCCTGGAAACATTTCAGTTCAGGCTTTTAAGCAACCTGATCTAGTTAAAGTTGTCTCTGCTCATTGCAGGGGGAGTTGGACTAGATTACCTTTAAAGGTTGTTCGCAACTCAAACTATTCTATGATTCTATGAAAAACACTCCCCATGAGCTTCAGGTGGCTCCAGAGTCCAGATCCTACTCTTAAGAATAAACTTAGTTCAGTTATCCATGCTTTCACCATGCCTTGGATAGACTGTGGTAATTCAGAGGGCCTGGGAATGGAGGCCTCTAGCCCTTTACAGAACAGAGCCTCTGCAGCAGCACAGGCTGTGCAGAGCCCGTCAGACCCCCTCTTCACATTCTCCATATTATCGTTGCATGGATCATCAAATCAAACTCAAAATCTCCTGCTGAGGCCCAAGAGTACTGAGATCATTGACTCCTACAGAGTGCCTACTGCCCACTGACTCCAAGCATGAGATTTATTGTTCCTCTCTTTAGCTGCCTAACAACCAGGCATCTGGAGTAAGGCAACTCTTTGTTCCCTGAAGAAATCTGCCTCTCTCTAAGGGCAGATGAAAGAGCTCAGCCAAGGTACCAAGCTTTTAGATGGATCAAGGGAGAAGAGAGGATTGAATCCCAACAGAAGTCAGTGTGAATGAAGTGCATAAACTCGCCCTTTCTGGATGTTCTTGAAGGTTGTTTGAATTGCTGAAGTTCCTGAGTGGTCACCCTTGTCACAGATTTCACTCTGCTGGAATAATGTAATTCCTGGTCATTGAAAAAAGCTTCAGCTTTTTATCTGAACATCTGGAATGAATTCCTCCAGGAATTAAGGCAAGTCATGAATCACACCACCTTCTGCTCCAAGTGTATGGTCCAATTCTTTGCTAGGTCATTTCTTTGGACATCCCTATCATAAATACACGGCACTGTGTCTATTAAAAAAAATAAACAGCTTGTAAAAGCGCCTGTGCAAGAACAACCAAACAAGAACAAGACAGAAACCTCCAAGCCCAACAAAAAAAATCACAGATTACCAATGTGAGATACTCCACTTATTTCACCTGCAGAGGGGATGAAAGAGGAAGATACCTCCGGACAGGTATTAGTGACACTGCTAAAGCCTGATGGGGAGTTACATATGTGCAAGAAAAAAACCAGTAAAAATGGAAGAGATACTGAAGATGAGAAGAGGCTTGACATCTTTCCAAAAAATGTGAACTGACCTGGAATTTGCACAAATAGTTGCAGAGAATGTTCTTCTCAACTTTCAGGACAAGCAGCTGTCTCAAGGTCTTATACTTACAGCAAGTTTGGGGTTTTTTGTTGGTGTTTGTGTTTTTTTCTTAAATATTTGTTCTTTATTCTGAAGCTTAAAGGATGTCTGTCTGATTCTGTATCTGTGGAATACACTTGCAGGATGAAAGATTTGGAAATGCATGTAAAAACCTTTTGGGTGCAATGGTAGAATTTACCATTCTCTACCCAACTGCAAAGAAATCCGAACGTTTCTAATACTATGATGAGCAAAAAGCTCTGGCTGTTTCACTGCCACTGAGCACTTCACTTTAAAAATGGATAGATTTGGAGCATTTCCCAGATGTCGTATTGTCACTTCGATTGACACACTGGAAGAGGAAGTCAAACGAGGAAGTGAGTTCAGGAGTGGTGAGGGTGTCGTGGGTCCCTCTTGCTTGCAGGGACCAGCCAGGAATCTAGCAGCTGGCTGGGGGTGGGTGTGTGTGGGGTGTAGTCAGCCTGTTGATTTTAGGTGCCTAACTTAGATGCCTACTCCTTTCCACTGCCTATATAAGGAATAGAGTCTGGCAACCATGGAGCGTGGGGAGCCCGAATTGCCCATCACTCTCTTACTAGTTGTTATGGCAACGCAGGCAGGCACCTAGAGGAGATGGTCTGAAAGTGGTCCCGACTGACTTGCAAATACACACCACAGCTTGTATGCAAGTGAGACAGCTGCACGGAACGTATCCTGGCTGGAGTTCACGCTCCAGCACCCTGACAACTGGAAGGAGCCGTGGTTTGAAGCTGCCCTTTGCGAGCCTCAAACAACAAATCTTTGTCTTTCCATCTGGTTTAAGGCAAACTGGAGCATGGAGGACACATGGTGCTGCAGGAGGCAAATTCTCCACCCGCATGCCTCTGAAGCTGTGTCAGTGCTAGGAGAGAAATGAAACTGTTTTATTCATGGGACACACTCCAACACGGGGAGATACCCTTGTGAAGACAGCACTGCATCCCACGCCTTCCTTTGTAAATTACAAGATAGGCTTTAAGCTCCTTATGGAATTGATCAGTTAATTAATCAGTTTATCTGCCTCTGCCCTACATTTAAATTTAAATCTTTGTGGCAATTCCATCCAAATCTCTTAAGCTCTGCTAAAAAAATCAGCAAGCAGAAGAACCGGTAGCCTGTAAACTGCTACTCATACAATAAGGTCCATTTCGGTTATTGAACTATTTGTGTTATTTGGAGATGCTCTTGCACCTGCAGAGACTAAGTCCACTCTTGATTATTGGAACAATTGTGCAAGTGAAGGAATTGGGTAATCTCATAGTGATGCAAACTATGTAGTTTTCTATGAAGGCATTAGCAAAGAGTTGCAAGGATTCAGAATTAATTCCAATAATGAGCTGGGATTTAAAATCTCAGTACTCAGTTTCTAGCTACATAGCAAATTCATCCCCAGAATCCACTTTGTATTACTTACCACCTTTTGCACCCTTTGACAATGGCAATGGATTTTTAAATGCACTTTAAAAAAATAGCAAAATAATTAAATTTCAAGTACTTGTAGCAATGTGCTTGAGCTCAGCTAGGATCCTAACACATGGAAACTGCTAAAACCCAAAATTTTTGTTTTGTTCAACAGTATATTCAAGGACAGGTCTGAAATTCAGAACACAGGCTCAGGTCAAGGCAGGATTGCTGGGGTAGGTCTTGGGTTCTGGTCTGTGCTTGTAGCTGTTGAGGAGCCTGCATGGTTCTAGAGGATGCTGTAGACTTTGCCTTGCTACTTGCTTTGAACCTCACTGTCTTCTTGCCTTGTTTTAAGCCTGTACAAGAACTACATTCACCTGAACCAAAAACTAGTCTCTTGTTATAAAGTCTGAAATGTATATGTCTTTCAGAATAGTTTTTCAGCTATTAATTTTCACATCATCACTTCCAAAGCCCTACGACACCATGCATGGATCAGGCAGATATATTGTTGTAGAATGAGATGCAGTTTGATGTCTCTCAGTACAGGAAACAGGGATTAAAATTGTTCCAGATAGTACATGTAGAACTTTATAAGCCTATGAAAGATTTTTTTCTCTTTCCTGCATATAGATACCAGTTTTGATGTTAGCAATTTGGCTCATTAATAACTGATTTACATTTCCCAGACAGAAAATTGCTATCTGCCACAAATTTATAAAGGAGTTTCATATTGTGAAATTCTCTAGCACAGTGAATCCTTTGTGATTTAAATGCAAGGAGTTTGTGATTAAAATTTTAATATGTTCATTGCAGTCTCCTGAGATGCTTAAGTACAAGAAAATGTTATTTCCTGCATCTTGGAGTTCATTGTGATGGATGCATTTAAATGCCATCAGTGGGATTCTATCTGCTCTGAAAACTAAACAAAACAGAAAGTCCCTCAAAGCAAGTAAAGAAACTAAAGGATTTATGGTCTCTGCCAAAGCATGAAGACTAACCCACTACACATTATTATCTCAGTTCAGATCTGAATTGTCAGAGCAGGCTCTGCAGTTCACTGCAGAAGCTGAAGATAGGATGGATAAGAAAAAGACAGGTGTAAAGCTCCATTCTGTTCCATGAAAAAGCAAGGTTTGCTGGATATTCTCCAGCTTACTTGAATAAATTGATCAGCTGGTTTGCTGCTTACATCTCTGTCAGCTGTTAACTCAGAGCAAGCCTTATGCCATTAGCTGGGGCTGGTGGGTGGTCCTGCTGCACTGCCTTCCTTGCAGCCCTGCTCTCTGCAGAGGGGTTGGTACGGGAGCTGTCACTGGAGGTGATCCTTCCCAAGGGAAGTTCCCCAGCAGGCAGAACTGAAGCCTTTGCATTGCTGAAGCCATGCTAGTACTCTGAGGATATGGAAATGAAGGCCAATTAAAGAAACGGAGTGCTATTACTCAATTTTCAATGCCTTTTCTCTACTCATCCGTATCTCTGTTTGAGTCCTGTTGTGACTGGCTCAAATTTAGCCTTTCTGGGAAACTGTTGGAGGATTTCCTATCCACATATTATTCATGATGTTCAAAAGCTCAGAAGATTTGGCTTGCCTTAAGTAATGTTGTCCCGCCTGTTAGGGAGATGGTTGAACACAACAATCTGAATACCCCTTTTGGTGCACACTCAGTGTTGTTATTGGCTGTGGCAGCACCCACAGGTGTTGGCCAGGCCTGTTGCTTGCAAAGTCGATATGTAAGTGCACAGACATACCTGCAAACTGAGCAGGCTCCTGATGCCAGGCCTGGCAGGCCTGTGCTACAGGCTGAAGGCACAGGATTTAGCATGGTCTGGTGACTGTCCATACAGCTGAACTGTGGGCATTTTCCCTGTCATGGGTTTGGCTGGCTCTCACAAGTGGGGTCCCCACAAATTCCAGAGTATGACTCATGGGACAGCAGAGACTGCTATGCATGAAGCCCTTGGGGAAGGGTGTTTAGCTTGATAAAAGCAAGATCTTCTCTGTCATTTGCTTTTGGAGCCACAAATGAATCCTGGGCCCTTTTCTTTGCAAATAGAATCCAAGACCTTCAGGATAGTTTCAAAGATGCATTTAGACGTCTGTGATCACTGTTGAGTCTCTGCTCCCGTGTAACAGCCATAACCAACTCAAATCTTTTGATAAAACTAGTCTTGTAGGAAATATATTTTTCTTTCTCTTTTCCCAAGTAAAAAGTACCTGTCATGTTTCAGATGAAAATAACTCTCTCTGAAGTTCAAAGTCCCTTTTCCCCCACTCTTTTTCCCTTTCATTTCTGCAATGGCAGGTGGCAACAGGATGAGGGGAGGTGTAACCACGAAGGCTTTTCAGGTTCTTCCTCTAGGTCAAAGCAGTGTGACCCACACTGCAGTTTTCTAACATTTTTAACTAGTTCTCCAAGTAGTGACTATTGTAGGACTGTGTTGCAGAGTTGCAGAGTCACCTTGAGGAAGGTCAGGAGCAACATTTCTCAGGCACAGAAGGATAATGTGGAGAGGGAAGGGACTGCCTGTCCCTGTTCTCTCGTCACATGAACTATGGCAGGATGGTGCACAGAATCAGGCTAAGCTGCCCTGATTGCTGATCAGCTGACAGTCAAATACCAAAAGCATAATTTCCACAGGCTTATGGACTTTCTACAGCAAAGATGAACTTCAGAAATATTTTTAGACTTGAAAAAGCAGTTGGATGGAACATAAAATATTTTTATGTGTCTTCTTACACATGCAAATGTCATTTTCTTCATCAGAGGAATTTTTTAACAGAGTTGTTAAGTCATCCTAATGAACTAAAATGGGAAAATAATAATCTTCAGCTTGGAATCTGGTAGCATCTATGCTGAAAAATGGTACCAGATATTACCTGTTGACCACATTTGAAGAACCTGGACGTGGTTCTAGTTAACTTCAAGCATGCTGAAAATAAGCCAAGGGCTTAATTTTCAAGTTGCATTATCATGGTCATGTCACTCTCCAAAGTATTGCTAAACTGTTCCTTTATTTTTTCCTTTGCCAAAGAGATAGGAGACTTTTTCTGTCTGGAAAAATGCCTGCCTAGAAGTAGAGGTCCAGATCTTTAACAAGGGTAAATTGGCAAAACCCCACTGATTGTGATGGAGCAATGCCGATTTTTGTCAGTTCAGTATCTGGCCCATCAGATTTTCAACTGTTATCACCACAGGCAGAATTCAAATTGACACAGCGTGGGCTAACATGATTGAATGTAGAGCAGGCTTCCTGGTTTCCTAAATTATTTTAATAACAGAAAGAATGTAGATGGAATGCCAGGCTAAGATCTCTACCTGGATAAGGGCCCAGATTTAATTTAATTTTTTTTTTTTTTTTCCAAAGAAGCCGGTTCCAAAGTCATTACTTTTCCATTATGGAGTCTGTCACGACACAGTCCTCAGGAGCAAAAGTCTCAGATTCCTTTCAGAGCTGCAAAATCCCAGTTTTAGGTAGGAAGTATTTTCTTGGATAAGTCCTGTAGGATAAGAGATTTATGGAAAGAGAGAAGGAACCTACAACTCTCCAGAACCCACAATAAATCAGCTTTTAAATCCATCTCTGAGAGATATCTGCACCAGGTGTTGCATTTTCAGTGGCTCTGGTGGGTCATTGCTTCTGTGACCCACCTAAAGCCACCTGGCATCCTGGAATCCACCGGCTCCCAGGGATCACACTGGTCTCAGGATCCAGCCCATCTGTGTGGGAACATTTCAAAGAGTTTGTTGTGCAGCCTTGGCTGCCTGATGGTGCCCGTGAGAGTTGGGAACACGCACCTCTGCCCTGGGAGCCGTGATGTACCGCGAGGCGGATGGCACAAGGAAGGGTGTGTGCTGTGATGGTATTGTCCTGGTGGGACAGAAGGAGGAAGAGTTATCCACTCTGAGCCTCAGTGGCTGGCAGAGGTCCCATGGCAAAGCAACTGTGAGCCAAGCCCCCATACGAACAGTGTGGGCTCCGAAGAGCGTGGGCTGAAATGTCTGTAGGAACAGTGATAATCTACATGTAAATAAATTTGCTCATCGAAGGAGCCAAATTAAAAACAAAAACAT
>NW_008237436.1:467753-490691 GCF_000691975.1 Corvus brachyrhynchos
AGGATTCTGACATTTTACTTTCATCTGCCCTTGTGTCTGAACAAAGGTAGCTGATTACTCGATATCTCAGCTCTAATTTGGGGTATATTTTTATTCCTCCTGGTGATTCAGAGGGTGGTAAAAAGTCTATTCATTAATTAGTATGTCTTCTTCTTTTGACCAGGAATTCAAGGGTATCCTTTTCTGTGAATGTCATTTTCTCTCTGGGCTCTTGTACTTTAATTTCCTAGATGTGAAAACGGGAACAGAAGATGCATTAGGTATTGAAACAAGAGGATATGAATATGACTCCCTTCTCCTACAGAACTTTTTCTTTCAAAGAGAAAAACTTTTGTATCTAAGCAAAACAGAATAAAGGACTTTATAAATCAATTTTAATTAATAAAATGTTTTTATCCTTCAAAAACTTTATTTGGGGGAAGAAATTTATTTGAAAGATTAATTCAAAGTTTTGGTGCACTTACTATTCCTGTGTATTTTCTGTTCTCCCACATACTATCCCAGCATTCTGGCTTTACTTCTCAAGTTATTAATCTAGGGTTTGTGGTTTTGGTGGATAAATAACTATTTTATTATGGCTAACACAGCAGTGCCTTGATGTTTAACATGTTGTTGATACACAAATATTAAGTTACAAAGGCAATGTTTGGTATCTAGATGAAGGGGTCTTAGATAAGATGAGCTTGTCTACCTCTGCTTTCAAATACACAGTTTGAAAAAAAAAAATTCTCTTCTTGATGAAGGAGGGAACTCATACATTGCTAACATTTATTTTCTTGGATAGTTGGGGCTTTTTCTCTTAAAGGTTTATTTGTATTCTACTATACCTGATGGCACAGGGGGTTCTGTCTCATCCAAGTTTTGTCGGCGTATTTTGTTTCTACCTCCTGCTCAATGATGGTTGAGCAGTTCTGAGGTTAAAAGGACCAGTGCTGAATGCTACCAGTGGCATGGGAGTGGGACACACACCTCCCTCTGCACTGCTGACCTGTCACCTGCTCCTTCACTGGCCTTCTACGCTACCAGGCAGGTGTAGTCACCTTGGCCAAAGGACTGGTGTTCGGACTGCTAAAGGATCATGTAATTTCTTAGTAATTCTTCACTTCCCTGAATCATGATGAGTGCTTTCTGGGGATGGTACCATTGTTTGTTGTGGCAGAGATCATCTTTGTGAAGGAGTCAGGCTATTCTCAAGGGTACCCCAAAGAATGTGGAACTCAGCACAGAATGACCACAAACCTCACTGCTTTTCAGCATGTACAAATGATAAGACTTCGCCCTCCCATCCTCCAGGATCTACAGAGGTTTGTGTTTTTTTCTTCCCAAAGGCTGGAGTTGATCTGACCAGTGTTCATCAGTTCTCCATTTTTCTCCTTTAGAAGGTGCTCATATAGGGCATGAGGACCTGAGCAGATGATGGGAAAAGGCACAATGACCACTTTCCTCGGCTGCATGTCCCTTAGAGGCCTCTGTGAATGCTGGACACCCGGATTTGTCCCACTCATCCAAGGTCTTCTTGTGACATCCTCCCTAGTAGCCAGAGCAGAGAGTGTTCACAGCAATGCTTCTCAGTAAACACACATTTCATGGAAAAAAACTGAGTGACTTTTTCTTTTGTTGGAAATTTTTCATCAATTATTTTTATTTAGGAAAACATGATATCATTCTGATGGTAAGAAAACAAACTGGCAGGCCAGCTTTCTGTAACTCCCAAAATATCACCTCTTATTTTTCATTTAGTAATATAAAAGAAGAAAGTGAAGAAATTAAATAGCCAAGACCAAACCCTATGTCTACTTCTTAGCTTTTGCTTCTTTTTCTGCCTTTGGCCAGTGCTTGTAAAACAAGAAAGATGAAGAGAGTGTGCAAAGGAGCATGTTTTCCCCTTGCAATGTGAAAACTCAGAAACTGAAAAAGAATAGTTGGGGTTTTTATTCTGATTTTAAAAATTACATTTTTTGGGGGGGGGAAATGTCTTTTAAACCAACCGTCTGTTTTTCAGTGAAGACATGCAAACCAGTTTGGCTCACCACATTTCATGGCCCAGCCTTCTCAGACCACAAATTATAGATGTCATAACAAATGTCAAAAATACAGCAGAACATACTAAATTATATATGCAGAGACACAAGTGCAGTCCGTCATATATACACACACATTCATGTGTGTATATATAGTCATCTGTGTGCGTATGAATGTATATAAATATATCTCTGCATGTGCACGTCTTTGTGTGTGTGTGCACAGATATAAAGTAGATGTGTCTGTGCTTGCAAGCCAAGGAAGTCACAGAGAGGTTCTGCTTCAGGAAGGTCTCCTTTGTCTGTTGGGGAGATACGTTTCCATGCAATGTTTACCTCTGGTTCCCTCTGTTTTTACTGGCCCTGTAAAGATGTTTTGACCAGAATAAAATCTACCCAGCAGCACTGTGAACCTGCATTTCCACCATCTGTTTAGCATATTTGTTACCCATGTGAGGAAATCTTGAAAGCTTTGCCTGTTTCATAAGAGTGTGGCAATATAGCCTAGAAATCACACTTGGGTTGTGATACAAAACCTCAGTCCTTAGAAGTCACTCTTTCAGGTAAGAGTGGAAACCTTTCACACCTGCCAGTACATTTCATCAGGAGACCAGACAGAGGAAGGAGAATATGTAAGTAGCAAGTTCTTCCCATTGAGAAATGCCACAAAAGTTGGAGCAGTGTTTTGTGCAATGTTATACAGCAGCCGAGCAGAGACAGTAAAGAGGGACTCTTTATTTAGTGGTAAAATAAGTTTAAGTGAGTTGGATTGTCCAGGTTTATGTTTTGGCTGTTTTAGCAGTTAACTAGTGCCCATACAAAGTCTTGAAAAAAACATCTAAGTCTCACACTGCCCCTAGTACCAGAGCAGTAGTTCAGCACTAATTCAGACACCTTTCTCACATGGCTCAAGGCAGAGGGAGGGCTCAGGTGCTGGCCCCTGCCCTCCTCACCAGCTCCTCTCTATGTTGTACATGTCTCAGCTCCTCACCTCCCAGATGTGCTCTGGATGCTACCACATGCTAGTAAAAGCTCCGCATTTTATGAAAAGTCTCTATGGGCTTTGTTGCAGGCAGGTAACTCCTTGTCAAATGGACAGGGGGGTTTCTTCAGCCTGCAGCTCCCATACATGAGAGGTGTTCTGAAGAGCAAGTTTCCCTGCCCCTCTGCCTGATGGCTGTGCCGACTGTAAATGCCACATCTCTCTCATCATCCCCATTTTCCTAATTCCTCCATGGGACAGCCATGCAAAACGTGACGTGGAAATCCTCCGCTGAACACTGAGTGACCCTGTGTGTCCTCCCAGCATGACTCTAGGCTCATGGGTCTCTTGGCAGGGCTCTTTCTCTTTGGTACTGGTGTGTTTACACTGCCCCAGTTCCAGTGCAGATTTGATGGCAGTTAGTCCTGGGATGTCTGCTCTGCCTTGCACCATCTTCAAGCTCATCCTGCTTCTTTGCAGCCACTGTTTAAACTCTGGCTAATTGTAATCCCAAACACACTGCTCTTAAAACTGCAGCTGCATCTCCTTTTATCACTGCAGGGATGTCTAGGGTAATGCCTTCCCATGTGGGTTTCAAAGAGCTAGTTCAAGGATCAAGAGAAGACTATGAGACACTGGCAGAGTCCGCCCTCAAATAGTATGATTTCAGTCTTCAGTCTTCCATACTACTCCCAACTTTGATGCAGTTCCCTTGGTTTTCAGCTTGGGGCTGTGATAGATGACCTCCTTTCCACACTGCCATCATCTCTGACTAACACAAGCCCTGCAGATAACAACAGATTGGCCGTGCTGGTCTCTCACATAGCAGCCTTTATGTCTGGATCCTCCCTTAGCACCCAGCAAAAGGGGAGATGGACTTTGCAGTGTGATCTGAATGTGCCTGGCCTCTGATGGCTCAAAAGGAAGCGGAGAGGTGAATGATCTATCCGCAAACATGTTCAATTCCAGAGGCCACAAGTCCCTTTACAGGTACATCTGGTTTGATAGGGGATGGACTAGATGACTTTAAAGGTCCCCTCCAACTCAAGCTGTTCTCTGATTCTATGAATGTACCCCTAGCATAAATGGCCTCCATGCACAGACTGGTTTGCAGTGCTGTTATGGTGTGGAAAGTTCCTGTGTCAAAAAAGGCTCTCTCAATTAACTGTATTTCTGCATGATGTTTATTTTGTATGTTTTTTGTGCAACCGTCCGTTGTCAGACATGATCAGAGCATTTAGGGTCCCCACACTCAGAGGTGTGCAAGCCCAGTACTTTTTATCCCTGTATCAAAGAGGAATGTGAAATTGTATCTGTTTTCAAGACACTTGTTGAAATCTATTTTTGTTGCTGCTAAAAATATGTCTTTATTGTGTAGTAGGAAAGAACTTCTTCTGGCTGAGCAGCTGCTCCAAGTGATCTGTAAATGTGCTCTCAGCCTCAGGTACAGAGCAGCGTCCCATGGCCCTTGGTTTGACTGTGCAGAAAGCAGTAGTGAAACAGCTGTTGGCAAGCCTGGTGTACAGACATGGCATTTTTCCTTCCTGTGAGTTGTTTTAGCTACAGAAAAGGAGTTCCTGTTGCCAGGCAAATGCTACAGTCACCAGTCTACCCTCCCATGGGCAAGATAGGTGCAAACCTACTGGAATAAATCAGACTGGCCTAGGAGCAGCAAGGCAGTTTAATCCCAGACTCAGGACTGAGACAGCTGTGGGGGTCAGGAAAACAGGAGTTCACAGCTTCAAGAAAAAAACGAAAATAATATTCATCGTCATCTGACATGCAAAGTAACCCTCCCTTAGAAATGCAGGTCAGCTGAGCTTCAAGGAAAGCCTGTGTATGAGGATCCTTGTGAAGTGGCTGAGAAGGTCTTTCCTCGACAAGAGAGCACATGGAGCAGCTATGTGCTGCACCAGACCAGGCCCTCTAGAGAATGGGGAATCTGACTATTTCCACTTTCTGACTTACTCTTTCTAGCTGGTGTCTACCCTGACTTCTGTCTATCCCCCACATTTCACAGAGCAGGTACCTCTGCAGACACCTGTGGCAGCTTTGGAGGGATTCCCATAAGGATTTGCAGTTTTCCTTGTTTCTTAGCTGTGCTTCAGGATTACCCAGAAATCCAGCCCAGTCAGGCAATGTACGGGTCCCATGAGAACACTTTTCATTCCCTGCTCTTAATAAATCATAAATTTAGAGTATAGCCAGATACTGGCAAAGAGGCAATGCTGGAACTTACCTGGGATCATGTATGACACAGACATCTTGTTAGCTCAGTAGGAAGAATTTTCATTCAATCTAAAGGTGTTTTATTAATATTACTGGCTGGTAGAACATTAGTTTTATCAGTAGAATAATCAGGCTGCAGAGTATCACAAAAGCAGAAAAAATACTTGCAGCCCTCTTCAATGAGGGCCAGTTTGGAATGTGACGTAAGTGCTGGGTCACATTGGAAAACACTCAGTTTGTCACACATGCTGGATATGCCAAATTTGTAAAGTCAGCTGGAATGGGTGGTGCTTTTAATTAACTTAATGCTACACTTCTGTCCAAAACAAAAGGTAGTTTTACTCAACTGAAAGTGTTCCTAAGTGGTGTAGGCTAAGTAAAGATACCTTTGTAAATACTCCTTTGTTGAATAACCTCTAAGCAACTCCCAGCTCCATTTAAACTGCTTATATACATTAGGTAGGAAACACTGCTTGTGGTGCTGAAAATTAGATTTTAAGATCTCTCATTAGGTCTGTAGCACTTTTGGTTTTTGAGATTTAAACCAGATTGCTATTTTCAGTTTTGCATTCTGAAGGGGATGAGCCTGCATGGGAATGTCATTTGTGTCATTACGTGGCTGGACCATGAACCTTACAACACATAGTTTGCTCCACATTTCTGTGACAGCTCTGATGCAACAGAAGGAGTCAGAGGGCAATACACACATTTTATGCAAACAGGAAAATCACTTCTCCTGGGATCTGTTAATAAGTGGTAAATGGCTTCACACCTTTGCTACAGCCTGTGTTCAGTGACAACAGGGTGCTGTCACAAGAACTGTACTCAGAGAAAGGTTCTTGGTTGAATGAAGTCTTTGTGAGTAGGACAGACTGAAGACTCTTTCTGCCTGCTGAAAGACAGAAGCCTATCAAAAAGGAAAAATGGGAAATGAAGAGCATTAGTCTAAGACTAAGCAGGGGTCTGATGAGCCTCGTGTAGAACAAAAGCTACTTAGGTTTATACCTGTTTATAAATTAAGTTACTTACAAACTACTGAGAGAGGGAAAAGTAAACCAAATCCTGGCTTGAGAAAATCTCAGCGCTTCAGATCTCAGGGGTTCTTATCTTTGGGTGTTGGGAAGATTATTACTGTTTATAGGGTTCCCTTTGCTTCTGGATCATGCTATTTAGTGACCTTTGAGGTGGCATACAGTCCCTGTGAGGGTGCTCCTGCATCCCTAAATAAAAGAGGGCCAGGAAACAAACCAAGGATCCAGCCTGGCCTCCCACACTGCAGAGAACAATCTGAGGACAGCTCTCCCTAGGACTGCTCCCAGCCAGGCCCACAAGTGAACCAGTGTTGGGTAAGATTCCCCCCTGCCTCCCATACTATCCATCCAAGCCAACACCATGCCTTCAGCACCTGCAGAACCTTCCTCCCCTCTGGGCATGCAATATCCTTCATCCACCAGGTCTGCGCTATAGAAGCACCACTCTGGGTGCATGGTGGGATTCAGGACAACCCTTGGCTTGTCTAGAATTAAAAGTTTTATCTTAGGGACAGTGGGGCACCAGGTAGGGCCCAGGAGAAGCTCATGGCCAAGCACTTGGTGGGATGGTCACAGGCAGGCTGTTTAGGGGGCAGTGGCTGTTCCCAGCCTCTGTGTGAGCCAGACTGTGCCCCTTGGCCTGGCAGGAGGCATAGATGTCCCGTACAAATTTATTGGTATAGGTATAAACTTTCTCCTCTGTGGTAGCTTTCACCTGTCATTCTTGTGTCTCATTTGAGCTCCCTGGCATGTCTTCTCTCCTACAAGATGAAGTTATCTGTCATCTGCTGCATAGGCAAGGGCAAACCTGATTCCATGCATCAGAGAGTTGAATCAGAAAGGAAAGGATTAAAGTTGCTTAAGCAAAGATAAATCTGGCATTTCTGAATTTTAGGAGCAAAACACTGTTCTTTTGGTATAAGCATTATTGTCACAAGTGCGTTCCCAAGCAAGTGCTGAGACCAGGTCATACCCTACAGCTTGACCAGGAAATGCTTTGTCTTTGACGAGCAAGTGCTGTTGCTTGAGTCATTCTGAAACAGACAAAGAAAGCAAGAGAGAAATCATGAGGGAGGATGCAAATAAGGGGTATGGGTCACTGCTGGGTTCCCACAGACTGTGCTCTTGGGCAGGTGGCTTTAGATACCCTTTTCTAGAAATGTACCTTTCATGCCTGCTGCAGCTTACTTGGGGATTTGGGGCCCAAATAACATCGAAGTGCCCCCTCTCTCCTTGGAAACCAAAGTGTGGGAAGGCAGAAGAGGCTTTCTGCACACTCCACTCTTGCCCCGGTAGAGTGCTAGGATGTAGCTGGAGTATATGTTTGAGTCTAGGTACTGTGGAGAGACACATCTGGTGTGATAGGAGGAAGCAGGAAGAACAGCAAACTTGTTTTTGCTGAGTCTGTAGCTGTGCTACAGCAAAACCCAACCTTCCTTAGACAAGTTTATTGTCAGTGCTGGTCACAAACTTGGGAAAATTTGCTTTAGTGTGAAAACAACACTAATAGCAATCTGTGCTTTCTGCTTCCTTCCTTTACTGTTTTGTTAAAAGGTCAAGGACAAACGTTAAAACACTGAAGAGTGTGCAGCATTTCCTTTTCTCGATGTCACCCCTTCAGTGTGTTTAGACCACTTTGTGTTACCCTGAACGACTTGCCAGAAGATGTTGCAATTTCTGTGAGTAATGGAAGTGCTGCTTAGAACTGATTTGTGCAGAAGATTATTTGTTTAAATAGAACAAATGGAAGTAAGGTAATTTAGTTTTATGAGTTATGACAAAAAAGCAACATTTACAGTGTTTTTTGGTAAAGAAGTTCTGGGTTTGGACCAAGGACGCTTAGGTTTTGGCACTTTTGGGGTTGCAGTTTTTCTGTTTTTGAAACCTTCAGTTTTTCATTGGGGATGTAGATGTCTTCTGTGCAAATTTTTGTTAGGGCTGAAAAATCCCCTTTCCTGGAGCAACAGTTTCTTGGTTGGTCTTCCTCAGAGGGGATCTGCTGGAGGTGCTCTGATATGAGGCAGGAGGATAGGAAACTCTGAAGGAAATACTTGTGTCTCAGATGCCAGCAAGTGAAAAAAACTCTGAAATATCAAAGAATCATAGATTAGTTCGGGTTGGAGGGGACCTCTAAAGGTCATCTAATCCAACCTTCCCTGCAATGAGCAGGACATCTTCAGTCAAATGAGGTACCTCAGAACCCCATCCATCCTGACCTTGAATGATTCCAGGGATGGGGTATCTACAGCCTCTCTGGGAAACATGTTCCAGTGTTTCACAATCCTCATCATAAAAAATTTCTTTTTTATATCTAGTCTGAATCCACCCTCTTTTATTTTAAAACCATTACCCATTGTTCTATAGCAACATGTCCTGCTAAAAGCTTTGTCCCCATCTTTCTTATAAGCCCCTTTTAAGTATTGAAAAGATGTCCAATGCTTCCATATTTTCACCTGACAGACAGTCCATTGTTGTGTTCCCTGCTCTTCAGCTGTTCCTCCATGTCATGTAGGTAAATACAACCTGTTCCAGTGCTTCACACCCACACAGTAAAGAGTTTCTTTCTAATAACTCACCTAAACCTACTCTCTGTCTAAAACATTGTCCCTTGTCCTGTCACTATATGCTGTTGTAAAAAGTCTCCATCTTTCTTGTAGGCTACCTTCAGGGAGGCTCTAAAACATTGTCCCTTGTCCTGTCACTATACGCTGTTGTAAAAAGTCTCTCTCCATCTTTCTTGTAGGCTACCTTCAGGGAGGCCACAATTAGGTCACTGCAAAGCCTTCTCTTCTCCAGGGTAAAGAATCTCAATTCTCTACTCTTTCCTCATAGGAGAGACGTTCCAGAACTCTAATAATCCCAGTGATCCTCCTATGGACTCACTCCAACAGGTCCCTGTCCTTCCTGTGCTGAGGACCCCAGAGCTGGATGCAGCACTGCAGGTGGGGTCTCACCAGAGCAGAGCAGAGCAGAGGGGCAGAATCCCCTCCCTGGCCCTGCTGCCCACGCTGCTTTGGATGCAGCCCAGGACACATTTGGCTTTCTGGGCTGTGAGTGCCCATGGCTGGGTCATGTCCAGCCTCTCACCCACCAGCACCCCCAAGTTCTTTCCAGCAGGACTGCTCTGGATCTGTTCATCCACAGCCTGTGTTGATACCGGATGTTATCCTGACCCAGGTGCAGCACTTTGCACTTGTTCTTGTTAAACCACATGATATTCCTTCCTATGGGCCCACTTCTCCAGATCAAGAAGAGAGATCCCTCCTGGTTTCTAAACTACTGTTAACTTTATGCAGGCCTCTTCAAAGGGAAGAGGACTAAATCAATCTCTCCAGATTTTCTGCTAAGCTTGCCTGTACTTGTTTTTTCCATTATCCTTTCAGATCCTTTCATAACCCACTGCAATGAGGGTGGATCTGTCTTGCACCTCTTTTTATGCCCTCTCTCCTGTCTCCATTTCATCCCTGTGATTCCTCTTTGGGCCTCCATTGTCCCACATGTCTAGGGTGTGGAACAACAGAGATGCAAAGGTGGTCTGAAAGGTCTTGACTGCTGGGAGAGATAAACCCAGACTGGGCACAACATAGAAAATACTGTGGAAGTAAAAGACAAGGACAGCGCTGAAAAACTCACCTACAACCAAGGGGCTGTTCCAGTGAAGAAGAATAGCTGGTCCTTTTGTGGGTGAGGTCTGAATGGTTTTCACATCTTCTTTTTCTCATTTATTCAGTTTGTAGGATCTATCTGGATTGAGATTCAGTCCCAGCATTCAGATCCCAGTTCCATTTTTGTGTGCTGCCCCAGATTCACCACTTCCAGTGCAGATGCTCCTTTTCTGTCAACAAAAGACTTGACAGTGGAATTTTGGATTTGTCTTAGTGGTCAAGGAAACCAGTGTTCTCCCTGGTTTTGTTTAGATGTCTTCTGTTGTTTCTTTGGTACTTACTTCAGAGATGATTGAGGCATATTACTCAGACAGCAGGGTGAGTATCCTCTCGTTTAAGGGTTTTAGGGAATAAAGAGGTGGCAGATTTAGAGAAAGAACTGGTAACAGTTTTTATCTACACTACACTTTTTCTACTTTCTCTCCCTTTCTTATTTTTCAGTGGTTTTTGTCATTTTGCTTTTTCCCTGGTGATGTCTGATCTTGCATTTACCCCAAAGCCAAGCAGTCACTTACCAACAGACACGTGTGACATCTGTGTGTCTTTTATCACCCAGTGACAAACAGGCAGCAATGCAAATCTGCTTGCCATGAGAGAGGCTTCTCCTCACCTGGATGGTCACAAGTGAAAGGGAGCATTCTCAGCCAGTACACATTGCTTCTCAGGAGGAGCTACATGGAATGCAACAGACTTTAGGGAACCTTCTTCTTCCCACTCAGGTATTTTGCTCTGCTTGGTTCCTCCTCCAGCACCCATCCCTGGAAAAAAGTGAGTTTAATTCAACCAAAATGTCTTTTAGACACCCTTTTCAGATGATCCCTTGGGTGCAGTTAGTGAGGAGAGAGAGAAATTATTATGGTAAGTTTTATTTTTCGGAAAAACACAGTTGAACTCTAAAAAAGAGAAGACAAAGCAGGTTGATTATTACAGGGAGAAAAAACCCTGGCCACGAAACTTACCTAATCTTCCAAGGGAAATGGTGGAAATCTTATCAGTTTGGACATTAAAATAGGCAACACAGAGCACTACAAAAAATGTTGTTGTGAAATTCCTTTCATTGGCAAGTAGGTGGACTGATATTGCTTTGTGTATCTTTTACATTTATCAATCCTTCTCAGAGCTATCCTCTGCATCCTAAAGAAATATCCTTTGGCTGTGAGCACTTTGTTTCACAAGTAATTAAGTAGAAATGAGTATATCACTAAGTACATTTCAATATGTGTCCTCAGCTGGCTGGAACTCAACCCGGGGATTCAGGATCTGCTTGTAATTAACATTCCATAGTAAGACTCCACACCCTCTATTTGTCTCTTCCTAATTATGTGTTGGAAATACACATTTCTCGTACCATTAGTGATTTCAGCAGAGGAGTTTTAGTTGGGCCTTAAATTGCCCTCTACCTCAATTTAAATAGTCCCTGTTATTTTAGGTTTGTAGACATTACACAAATAAACCTTTTCTCAAGCTGTCATAGGGAAACAAGCCACTGACTCAAAAAAACCCTCCCAAACCCAACTGCTGAGCTGCCTTCTGGGTTGACAATATCATGGATTTAGGCTGTGATCTGTTGGCTCTCGAGGGTTTCAATACTGGTAATTAAAGGTGTCACTTCTAATTAGCATAGAGAGGCTGTGAATGTGAAGAGTAATTGTGAATCAGGCTGCTCAGAGATCTTCTTTCTGTGAAACTGTCTTTCCTTCCAGTTCATCAGAGCAAAATTTTCATGGCAATACGTCTGCTGGGGGTGCTTTTCGTCACGAAGGACTGACTGCATTAGAAGATGGAGGAGCAAAATGCTTCAGCTGAATGTGAATGAGGGCTTTAACTTGGATCAGGCAGCAAGGGACTGAATGGCTACATCTCCAGGTGTGATGACAAAGTTGTCCCCATTGTGGACTAGTCTTTAACAAATTTGCCAGTGATCACGCTGCTTGCCTGTTCTGTCTGTCTTTCCTTCAGCTTATCCAAAGGCTCATATTCCCTGAGCCTGCTGTGCCCAAGGTGAGTCACAGCCCTCACATCTGTCTAGGGGCAGACAGCAATAGCGCTCAGCCTGAACTTAGAAAGAGGCCACAACATGCAACGCTGGATCTTCAGGGAGATACATCAATCCCTGTGTGGGTCCTAAGAGAGTGCCCAGGGATATGTGAAGAAACTGAGGTGCCAGTCTCCCCTCTGGTAGGTAGGAAATGGATGAGGTCCCCCTGGCTGAAGTCCCCTGTCTCTGGTCCCTCTGCAGCTCCTCTGGCTAGGTACCGCTACCATGCTGCTTCCAGAGCTGTGCTGGGATAATGTGTGTCTGAGGGCAGCTGAAACAGTTTGTTCCCAGACTCCACAGAGCTTTTGGTGCCCTTGACTGTAACGGTAATTAAAAACAAACAAATCTAGATGAGTTCTGTGGGGCTGCCAGATCCCACAGAGATACCTCAGTTTTCCTTTATGTTTTATATGGTAATGGCAGGCCTGTTGGTGAACTCTCTGCTGCTACTAGTAAATGGTGACACGTGAGATGTCACTCTGGAGACAGTGGGTGAAAATGTGGCTCTGCTGGAAGCCAGTGGCAAAACTGTTGACTTCAGTAGAGCCAGGGCATTTTGTGCAGTTATTTTCCATACATAATTCACACAGGGTGGGGAGAGGTAGGGGGGCGAAATTTACCCTCCCAATACTTCTCTTTTTCTCTAATGATTAATAAGTTAACAATAAGCAAAATACTTTTCTTCTGGAATAGTTCATATTTGGGAAATCCAATTCTGACCTACTAAGCCTGCTCTGACTGTTTTAGCCTTGAGGCAAATTTGCAAACTGGCCTAGGGAAGCTGGTACTTGTTATTGTTGCTTCAAAGACTGTCTATGTGGGAGAGGGAATGAGATGTGTTGGGATTAAAATACCCTAGCTGTAAAAAGCAGTAATAATTACTGTCTACACGTGGGCAAGTCAAAAGAGGTTATTACCAAAAGGAATTTAAACTCCTATTTGCAGAGAAAACTGCCTGAAATCCAACATTATTTGTCTGTCCTGTATGGATTGTTTTTAAACAATTTTCTTCAAACACAGTTTTTTTAAGGCATATTTTAAATGGATCAAGACAATGTTAAGAGGCTTGGCATCAGGTAAGTGATGGTATAATGGGAATTACAAAAGACAGGTCTGCTCCCAGGAGCCCTGGGATCTGGGGGCCAGCAGAGCTGCCTCCCATGAGAGTACACAGCACACACCCTCCTGTCAGGCTATGTGCTACTCATCTGGTTTTGGTCTGGCTTCTTGAGAGAGTCAGTGTGCTCATGGAGCAGCTGATCTTTTAATAGAGCATTTTGCTCTACTCTCCTGAAACAATTAATATAGATTGTCAAAGGATATATATATCTATATATCTATAGATATAGATAGTCAAAGGACTATCAGATCATCTTAGTGTGATTTTACATAGATGCTGTGCACTTCCATGTATCTCCACCTGCATTCCAGTAACTTGTGATACAGTAGTTCATACTTTCCCAAAATGCATCAGCCCTTCTTCTGAGAATACGTTACATAATTTCATGTTAATTATTTTCACTCAGTCTATTCTCATTTACTTTAATGAAAATCCTCTTCAGACTTGTTCATGAAAATGGGAGGAGAATCAGTCCGCCCTGATGTCTGTGAGGATAACTTCTAATGGAGAGCAGCTGGCTTGTTGCTCTCCAGTCTTCTGCATGGACTTTCAATCATTTTTGTGGGGTTTGGGCTGCTCTGCTTTTTCATAAAATCACCAGGTCAATCCCAATCATGAAGATTGTCCTGTGTTGTTGAAAATACTCATTGAAAATGTTTGGAGTATGAGGAGAAGTGCTTCTCCATCTGCTATAATTAATAAGACAGTTTCCTAACCTACAGTTGGATGTGTGAGAAAATTCCTATGCCTGAAAAATATTGGGTGATGATGCCACATGCCATTCCTCCAGCCTCCAGTTTTGTGTTAGAAGTTCAAAGAGGTAGTGTGTGTGTGTGTAATACCACTGCCTCATTATAGCTTCTACTGACAGAATGCCATGCCACAATTCTGTCAGCTCCAAGATTAAGATATTTAATAGCGTCATTTGAGTTGTCTTACAGCAAGATTCAATCAGTTTTTCATTGCTTACATTGTTGGCTATCATTTGATTGGGCAATGCCTAAATGTACATTCAGTTTGGAAAAGCTGTTGCACAATGCTGTATTCCCTGTTGCTTCATGGAAACTTGGACTTCTTCTTAGCTTCACTTTCTGTGAGTTATACGCTGCTGGGGAACTGTCTTTGAATCAGAAACCAGTCATGATGAGAGCATCTGTTTTATTTGTGGTTTTGGGTTTTTTCTCTATTCAGGTCCACAAACTCAATCCAGTGACACATGTTTTTCATTTATGTGGTTATCAAAGCCTATTTCTTCATTCACAGGGCAGAAGCAAGAACATTTTCCTTCCTTAAGGTCCTTGTGTGTATGTTTGTCAAATAGCTGCCTTTTATTTTACTCTCATGCATTCCTTTTTCTTACCATCTGCTAAAAAGATTTAGCTTAGATAACACCTGTTTTCACAGTTTTTATCACCACAAATTAAAAATCACCTATAGACACAGAGATTTTCTTGCAGTCTCTATCTATTTCACACCCACCTGTATATGAAACGCCTTCAGTACATGTAACCTTGGTAGCTCATGGATCCAAAAATATCCAGCTGCTTTACCGATCTAATGAGAGCTGTATTTGTAGACATGAAGAAATACTGCCCACAAATTTTGCTACAGTTTCACAGATTCTGCTCATTCACACTGGGGTGACCAAAGAGGTTTTACAGAGTGGCTGCCTTCCTCACCCTCTCTGTCCAGCACCGGGAGATGGATAGGTAGTGCTCCTCCTCTTCTATCCCCATAAGTACCACTGCCTTCTCTGCTGCTGTCCACAAAGAGAAATAGCAGCTCTTGGATTCAATTTATCATATCCTCACAAAGATGTCCGAAGTCACCCAGATGACTTGCTTGCTAAAAAAATATCTATTTCCCTGCATAAAGTGATTTTAGGTCATTGCCTCATATTTAGGTGTCTTTGGTGCTGATGTGTTAAGCAGGTGAGACAAATCCAACCCAAGCATCCCAGCCGAGTAGACTACAAGTGCCTGTTTATTCTTTATAGTACTGCTAGCAAACTCCTGGGTGCCCCCTGTTCTGCAGGATCATGGAGCCTCTGGAGTTCACAGTCTGACTCATAGCAATTGATGAAGAGCAAGGGTTGCACCATGAGGCCAGGAGCATGGAAAGAAGGTAATTTCATGTTAGTGACTGAGGCAATCTACACTGTGCTGACTCCAAACTACCCTGTAGAGGTTTTGCTGAAAGCAAACTCGACAGCTGTCCTTCTGAACTTCTCCTAACCAGGCTTTCACACAGAATCAATCAGGTTGGAAAAGACCTCTGAGAACATGGAGTCCAAGCTTTGATTGAGCTCCACCATGTCAACAAGACCATGGCACTAAGTTGTATTTCCAGTCTTTCCTTAAACACCTTCAGGGATGGTGACTTGACCACTTTCCTTGGTAGCCCATTCCAATACCTAATCCTCTCAGTGAAGAAATTATTCCTAATATCCAACCTAAACCTCCAGTGGTGCAGCTTAAGACTGTGTCCCCTTGTCCTATCGCTGGTTGCCTGGGAGAAGAGACTGACTGCTACCTGGCTACACCCTTCTTTCTGCTAGCTGTAAAGGGCAACAAGGTCTTCCCTGACCCACCTTCAGGCTGAACACCCCTGGGTCCCTCAGCCACTCGTCACAGGAAATGTGCTCCAGACCCTTCCCCAGCTCTGTTGCCCTTCTCTGGACTTGCTCCAGCACCTCCATGTCCTTCTTGTAGTAAGGGGCACAAAACTGAACCCAGGATTCAAGGTACAGCCTCTCCAGTGACGAGTACAGTTGGACAATCACTGCCCTGGACCTGCTGGCCACACTATTGCTGATACAGGCCAGGATGCCATCAGCCTTCTTGGCCGCTTGGGCACACTCTGGCTCATGTTCAGCTGCTGTCGACCGGCACTCCCAGGTCCTTGTCCATCAGGCAGCTTTCCAGCCACTCCTCCCCCAGCCTGTAGCAGTGTGTGGGGTTGTTGTGGCCAAAGTGTAGAACACAGCACTTGGTCTTGTTGAACCTCATGCCTTTGGTCTTGACCCATGAATCTGGCCTGTCCAGATCCCTTTGCAGAGCCTTCCTGCCCTCCAGCAGACTGACACTCTGACCCAACTTGATGTCATCTGCAAATTTGCTTCAAGGTGTGTTTTGTCTCAAGGTGGCTCTATTTTGCAGTGGGCCCTGCTCTAAATGGCATTGGACTTCCTCTTCCAGGGACCTGATGGCCAGTTGTGGCAGTCCAGTTATCTGTAAAATAATGCAGTCACTGATTGTTTAGCTCTGGGTGTAAGTCATAGGTAGAAGTTCTTGCATACAGCCTTGGCCTTCTCAGGCTTTCTTTCCTCTCATGAGTGCCACAGTGTGTGTGAACATGGTGAACTGGCATTTCTTGTGTCCCATCATCCTTGTCATAGATCTATCCCTTTTGCAATCTGACTGTACTCTGCAAAGACTTTCCTCTGGTTGTCACTTGCAGTATCTCTTGTCTGAGTAAGTGATTCCTTACAATACTGGAAAATTGCCAGTAGGTCCTCAAGGGAATTGATGTTTGTGTCATCATCTGAAGATTGCTTAAATGGCCCAAATATCAACACTTGCTACCAGCTGGTCACTTTGAAATCAGCGGGGCCTTTAAATCAACAAGCATTTACTGTTTTCGGTGTTTGCCCTATGCCATGAACTGAGAAGCAGTTGTTTGTTTTTCCTGGTTTCTCCCCTAGCTTGCATTTGTACCCTAGCTGTCCAGTTGTCAGCTACTTGCACTACAACTGTATGAATTTCTTCATTGTCACAATGTGGTAGCTCTCCCGGGTTCTGGTGGCTGGGCTGCCATGAGTGGTTTGCAGGCTGGAGAGTACCTCCTGCTGTAGGCAAGAGGAAATTCTGTAAGGCAGAAGTGAAATACTCCTGGGTGTCCACCCCTGTTGAATTAATACGTTCTTCAGTTAGAGAGAAATCTGCTTGGAAGGGCTGCTATATATACACAAGATCCTGTACTGGGCTGAGGGTGTTGGACCAGATCATCTTTCTCTACCTCCTTATGCACTCTGTGGTTCAGTACCATGCTAATGACTGTGTTATATGTGATCCAGATTTATTGATGGTCACTAATTGCTAAAAATAGAGCAGAGATGGAAAAAACCAGCTATTACTTTAATATTCAGTATCCCTAACTTGAAGCCTTTGTCTGATGAAAACATAAGCATATGCTGCAACTCTTGCTCTGCACGTTCTGCAAAGTCAGGGTATCCCTGGAATAGATTGCTGAAGGCCAGGTTATTTTAGTTAAAAATAAACCCAGAGCAATCGTGACAGGCTTGTAAATTAATGTGGTGCGTTCCCTGAGGACCAGCTCCCATCAGGGTTACTCTGGAGACCTCTCAGTGTCGTCCATCATCAGAGTCCTATCGCTCTAATGATGCATTTCATATTAAAGTGGCTCTAGTTGCTGGGAAGAGATTCTGCATGCTCATATTGTAAGAAGCATTACTGTCATTAACCTCGGGTGTTCTCTCTCTTCTTACCTATGGTGCCCTGGAGAACAGGCCAAATAGTTTCTGCAGAGAGAAATCCTATTTCATCCTTTGGCTGCATTCAAAGCAAAATGTTTTCCTTCACTGCAGTCTTTCAAACTCCATCAAAATCTTCTGATGATGTTTAAATGATGAACTGTTTTATAAAGCTGACATTCCCATCCATATTAACCTTTATTAAAAGGCTTTTAGGCAGGACTTAAATCATGCAATCTGCCCTTGAGACAGAGGTAACCCAGTGATTGTCTTGGCCAGCAGCACCTTGGGAAAAGAGCTCTGACTCAGAGTCTCACTTCAGTGGCTGGTTCCCCTTCGGTCCAAGGGGAATTCCTATGTATGAACTCTTTCCCAGACATAGGTTACTTCCCTCTTCTCACGGGGTCAGCGCTGCTCCCTTGCAGAGTTTGCTGTGTTTTCCCCCTCTTCCCCCTTCTCCTGGGCTCTGTGCTCCTCTGCCCTGGTGTATGAGGCTTTATCTCAGTGTAAACTGTTACCACTCCTTTAGACAAAAACATCTCCTCTGTACATGCAGAAGCAGGAAGTCAGACGTCTGAATAGTCTTCCCACAAATTTCAAGAATTACTCACATTCATTGTCATCCTCTCTGGGCTGTGCTGCCTGGGGCATCTGTGGGTTCTGATGAGAGCTGGGGTCACACCCATTGACTTGAGGAAGAGCTGAAACCTGTTTAACCCAGGGCACACACTTGACACTAGTCATCTGCACGCCCCAGATTTTGTCCCTGCCTCCCATGCCCCATGAGGTCCTGGGCATCCTTGCAGCCCACCTTTCACACCTATCTACCACTTTGTGGGGTACAGGGCCTGAGGGCAGGCTTAGATGTATTTAAAGGTATTGTCCTTGTGTTTTCTGCCTGCACAGCTGGCATTGGGTTGGCCACAACTTGTCTGCCTTCGTGGTTTAATTGTGTAGCATTCCTCTCTGTGCTGGGATAAACTGAACTCTGCTTTGCCACAGAGGATATGAGGCCATCATGAAAATGGTCATGTGGGCCGTGAGTCTGTGTTTGACCCCTGCAGGCTGACTGCATGGCAAAGCATGGATCCACATGTGGAGTGGACATGCTTTGGTTCCCCACCTCCCATGAGCACTGTGTGGGGCTGGTCCTCAGAGCAGGCTTGGACGAGGACCTTTGGGTTTTGTGGAACTGCTTGACCATGTGGGCTTGGCTGTAAACATCTGCCTGCTCGGATCAGTTTGAATCTTGCCTGCCCTCTTACCTCTGAATCCTCTTGGCCAGAAACCTCAATCACCCTCTTCTGAATGTACCCGTGATGCTTCAGGAGGAATACCTGGTTCAAACAGTTATTGCAGATCTTCCAACTGCCCTTGCTGGCTCCCTGGTAGTTGGTACAGGTCCAGCCTTGAAGAAATGCTTGGTGGATGTAGCCTGAGTTTCCACAGTGGTCTGCACCAGAGATCTGATCAGTGGTCTGAACCAGCTGATCATGGTTCTTCATACCAAAGGTACAGTCACTGGTGTAGGAGGATCATCTTTCAGAGAGAAAGTTAACTTCAGACCTGCCGTGCATAAGGTAGCAGAGATGTGCTGAGTAGCGTGTGCTGCAGTCCAACAGCAAAGAATCATCCACTGAACATCACCGTGTCAACTAAATCATAGCACGAAGTGCCATGTCCAGTCATTTCTTGAACACTTCCTGGGATGGTGACTCCACACTTCCTTGGGCAGCCTGTTCCAATCCTTGTCCACCCATTCCACGGAGAAATTCCTCCTGATGTCCAACCTGAACCTCTCCTGGTGCAGCTTATGTCCATTTCTTCTTGTCCTGTTGCTTGTTGCCTTGGAGAAGAGGCTAACCCCCACCTTGCTACAACCTCCTTTCAGGCAGTTGAGAGCCATAAGGTCTCCCCTGAACTTCCTTTTCTCCAGCCTAAACAATGCAGGTTCTTTCAGCCACTCCCCATATGACTTATTCTCTAAGCAGTTTGTTTTATACATCACAGAATTAAGGCAAGAAATTCCTCTGCCCTTCAGGCTGCCTTCCTGGAGCAATCCTGTATTTCAGACTTCTGACAAACACAGTGATGGTGGGAGTGGACGGTGGCTCAAACTGTCTCTGAAAGTCCTGCTGTCCCTCTGTTACCCTTTGCATGAGAAGCTGCTGTAACATACATTATTTGGAATGCAAGGCATCTTTGTTCCCTGTGCAGTGCAACGACCCTGCCCAAGGCCAGCACACACTCACTGACCCATGTAGTGAGAGTAATATAAGTAATAATTATCTGAAGTTGGTGAACCCACGGGATGAAAACCACATGCAGTATTTGCTACAAAACTGTTTTGATTTGAGAGATTCAGTCAAATACTGACTCAGTGGTTAGGATATGTAGGCTGGGATTATGGCGAGAAACACTTCAGCATTACATCAGTTAGTCAGAAGCAGCAATGAAAAAGGACCCACACTATTTGTAATGACTCCCTGATGTAATTTAATTGGAAGGACCTGGATTGCCAGAATGCATGTTGAGAAGGTCCATGCATAATCTGTGGCGGGTGGGGGGCAGATTTCTACTTTTATGCCATTGTTTTTGCCACAAGTAGTGTTATAGGTGACTCCTTTATCCTAGTCTATCAGTTACATTTTGTATAATTAAGGCTAATTACTAGGTATGTATAAATCTGATTCTGGTGGGAATAAGTTGTACTTACCATATTTACTCTCTCCATGACTGACCTTTTCTGTGAAAGGCTCTAGAAAAAAGGTGTGCTTGCCCCTGTGCTGAATGGTTTGTGGTGCAGTCCAACACACTCCAAATTAGTCACTAGAGTGTAAAAATCTCCTGTTGACTTCAGGTCTTAGAAGAGAAGAAAGATAAAGTTTGCACAACACTGAGGCAAGTGGTGTGATTCTTGGGGTTGTGCAGGGCCAGAGTTTGACTCCTTGTGTGTCCTTTCCAACTCAAGAGATTGTATGCTTCTATGAAAGGAGACATGTGACTGGTTTAAAGGCTGCCCATCACATCACTGGTTGATACAGAAGAAGGACCTTTAGCTGCCAGCCTAGGAAGCAAGGCTAGTTTGCCAAAGACATTCTGGTTGTTCATATGTCTGCTTTCCATTTCCAGCTATTAAACAACATGAAAAGACAACTGTCAACAGTGCAAATACTTTCTTTGTTCAATGCTGCATGTGGTATGGGGTTGTTGGCATAACTGGGATGTTATCCCTTCCCTGGAGGGACGGTGGCTGGAAGAAGCTGGCATAGTGGAAGAGAAATATCCATGAGATGTTGTATTCTTAAAAAGATATTTTGACACCTGATGTCTGTGAAAGAAAGTGTAGATATGAGGGCTACTTCTCACCAATGCATGGCTGCCAGAATCTGTGTGCAGTCTGGGTCAGCAGCATTTGCCTCTCCATGAGATGAATCTCTTGGCTATTAGGCCAGATCCACTCAGACTCAGAGGGTAAGTGGTACCACATGGCTTGCATGTGTCTGTGTGTATGGCTAAACTTCTTTGCTGCCAGAAGCTGGGTGGTGTCACCCATGTTCCCTGTCAGGAAGGATGCCTATTCTGTGCCTGAATCATGCCCAGGCACTGCCTGAGAAAATGCTAGCTGGCAAGCAAGCAAACTGTACTAGGGAGCAGGGGAGCCTTTAAACTGTCTCAGGTCAGCTTTCCAACACAGGTGTAGCCTCTGAGACCCAGGATGTCCTCTTTCCCAATGCCAGCTTGCAGAATACTGCAAGGAGCTTGAAGAAGATGGTGTTGGGTCTGCTCCACCAGCTAATCATACCTCATGTGAGTGGGACAAGTTTTGGGGGGATGCCCTTCTGGGAAGAAGGTGATCTGTGTTGCCTGACCTATTTTTGCGCAGTCACCAAGGGGTGAAGTCTTTGCTGTACCCCGTTAAAGATGAGAAGTCTGTTTGGAGAGGAGAGGGAATGACCACATGGCTAAGGCTGTAAGATAACTTCTATGCACATACATATTTTTACAGTCTTTGGTCACAGAATATCCCCAAAGTGTCTTGAAATAGAGAGTTTGGAGTGAGACAGGAATTTCTGGAACTCCATTGCTTAGTGTTTGCCATTTTTTCTGTACTAGACACCTCCATTTCCTAGTGCTTTCTGAACATGGTAAATAACCCTCAGGTGGAAGTGACAGCTGAACCTAGAAAAGATTGAGAAATACAGATTGGGCAAGCAAACTCCCAGTCCTCTCACCCACTCAATTCACACTGTCTTTCAGGTGTCCTTTTCCCCTTCACATATCCACTTCCACGTAGGTGCTCTTAAGGACAAGACCCCAGCTAACTTTTGCTCTCTCCTAATTTAAACTGAGGTTCTGTGGGATGAAAGTCCGCATTTGCTTAGCCATTGGAGGCGGAAACGTGGTATTTTCATTCTATCTGATGGCCTGGTGGGCATGGATGTGTCCAGGAGAGTAGAGACAGCCTTATGGCTACTGGATGACATCTTGTCTGGTGTCAGTGCTAGCTCTGCATGACCTGGGAAGGAGTCTCCTTGCAGCCCCTGCACTGTGGCCATGGCTACACCTGACCTTGCAGCTCTGCCAGCCCCTGAAAGGTCCCAAGGACTGCTGGGCTGTGCCCTGGGGCTGAGTGCACTTGTGAAAGTCCTGAGCAGGCAGATCAATGCTCCTCCAGCCTGTTTCGTTTACCATAATGAAGATTGCTCTGTAGGAAGAGAAGGAAGCCTCTTGCCTATTCAGGAGTTTCACAAGCGTGGTGCACTCATGTTTCTGGTGGTGGGAAAGCCCCAGAACGTGGGTTGGGGTGAAGGGACGGTGCAGGTGATTTTACAAAAGTCCTGTCTAACTCTTGGGTAGACCTCAGTTGGATTCAAATCTAATTTCACTTGAAGGCTTGTATCTACAGCATTCAGATATGTGATGACTACAAAGGGTGACTCAGGTCTCTCTAACCACTACCCCACCTGTTACCTGAAAATGGTCTGGACTAAGAGGAGATCCTGGGTATTGTTTCCTGAGAAACATGCCAAAACCAGGTGGGAAATGGGGGTGGTTTGGGCTGGGTGCAGTCACAGTGACAGTGGCAGTGCCGTGCCATGCAGGCCCTTTACCTTCCTCTCCTCTGCCCACCCATGGCAGTGAGTCTGCCTCTGACATACAGCACACACTGACCACATGTACCAGTGTGAGCCAACAGGGCAGCTGGGGAGAGGCAGGAGCTGGAGAAACAAAGATGTAATTTGAACACCTAGATACTGCATTGCACTGGGCTGTGTAGCAACATGACACAGGATACACAATCTGTTACTTACCCATCTGGAGGAAACTGGTGTACACAGAGCCACACACGGCAGCTG
>NW_008237436.1:490790-504184 GCF_000691975.1 Corvus brachyrhynchos
CAGAGCCACACACGGCAGCTGTCCCTGCTGATGTCATCTAAACTGGCCATCCCTAGCACGGCCCACAGTGGGCCAGGTTTGGGGCCAGAGGTATTCCCAGAGACTAACATGGCAGATGTAGAGAGCTCAGCCTGCCATACATGAAGAGCGTATTTGATCCAGGGATGTCACTTTCCCTCACCCCCCTGTTTGAAGAGTCTGGGGAGAAGGATGACTCTGAGCAGTAGCTGTGCAGAGCTGTAAGGTACTATGAAATTCCTGCCAAAGCTGCCTCTCACCCTTCATTGACTACAAGGAAAACTTGTGGACACTAGCCTTCCCAGGCTAATGTTAGCCTTTGTAACTGTTGCCATAAGCTCCCTCAGCAGTCATTGAAGAAAGACAACAACCCACCCATGAGGTGCTCTTGCATGACCTTTGGAGACTTCATGTCTTTAGGTTGAGTATAGAGGGGAATGCTCAGTGAAGGCAACTAAGCAGGATCCTCTAAGTTGGTGTTGTGAATCCTCCCTAAGATCTGTTGTGGTGTCTTTGGATCTGTTTCATTCTGTAGATCATCCTCCAGATTAATTAAAATGACTAACAGAGCTTTTTGTCTCAGTGGACCTTCTGATGGTTTCAGGCCAGTAGAGCATCACAGATACCACCATGAGGAAGAGTGGCTATAGAAAGCAGACTTTGCCTGGATGTGTTATTATTTTAGCTTTCAGTGCAGAAGCAAACTTTTGGATCAGATCTTCTGGAAGAAAAATCAGAGATGTTCAAGATTCTCTATTTGTCATCCTGACAAGCACAACTCGGTTTTTTTCATCAATCAGGTCAGTTTTCAGTCACTGAGGGATGATTTCAGGCTCCAAAGCGTGGAACAGATTGTGCTGGCTGTGTGCATAGCGCAAACTTAGTCTCACCCTTGGGGATAGTCTTGGAAGACTTCTGAAGGATTTCCAGGAGGAAATGAGACACTGTCTCTGTCTTGATTCAGCTCACATTCTGGGTCTGAAGGACATGGTGCTTGGTGTTATATCTGTGTGCTTTTCCCCCAGAACTGGGAGGCTGGTGCTCTTGCAAGCTGTGGGGACAGTAGTATTCCTGTGTCCTGAGATCAGCAGGGTCTGATGAAGGATGGGGAAGATTTTGTTGGGTGATCCTTCATGCCTTATGTGTATTAAGTCTGATTTCACTACGTAGCCTGCTCCATACATCTTGTGTTTATTTTCTGGTATGGCTCATTCCCAGCAGCCCACGTGCCTGTTTACATACTGCTGCAGAAGGCAGCTCACAGACAACAGAGGAAATAGCTCTGTTAGCATGTCTTTCCTATCTCATTTCCACCCTCAAATTTTTCCCTAGTTTTAATCCCTGTGGTTTGAATTCCTTAAAAGTCTCAAGAAAACCTCACCCTTTGGTGCCTCCCAAGACTTCTCACCCAGAAGTCCAAGGGTTAATACCCTTGGAGCATCATGCTGGGAAGCAGCGCAAGTCTGTTCATGCAGTTGACAGTGCCCTTTTATTATTGCTTTTATCTCTCCTATCAGATGTCTCACTCTTAACAGAGTTGTTATTAAGATAATTAGTTAATGCGGGTTATTTTATTATTGTAGTCTTATTTGGTTTGATTGCATGGTCAGCTGACACATGTCGTAAAAGCAACAG
Source organism: Corvus brachyrhynchos (assembly GCF_000691975.1). Lineage (NCBI taxonomy): Eukaryota > Metazoa > Chordata > Aves > Passeriformes > Corvidae > Corvus > Corvus brachyrhynchos. The sequence continues at coordinate 492,444 of NW_008237436.1, forward strand.
AAGCATTAAAAAGTTGCATAATTGGCAAAACTGAACTGTCAGTGTTTTGGAGTTCAGAGATTTGCAGAGAGAAGAAATATACAGACTCCATAGAGACACGGGTCCTTCTGTGAACCTTGGATTTCTCCTCCTAGCATTTATTAGTCAGGAAAATGATTGGCATTTCCTCTTCTGTGTTTTAATTTTCTCTGCTTGGGCTGTATTTTCTGATCTTTGCTTTAGCCTGCAGAGGAAGGCAGATCGGTCTTGTTTATCTTTGCCAGAGATTCCTTTGTTTTGGGAACCACATAGGAAATAACTTTGAATGAAGGCAGACAAGAGGCTTTAAAAAGCATCTATCAAGTAATCAAGTGGGTCCATGTGTCATATTTCCTGACCATCTATTGCCTCGGTATCTGCCACTGGCACACGTCCCAGTGCTGTCAGAGTAGTACAATCCTATTTTTATTTACATCCAGTGTTCCTCTATTCAAATACTTTATCCAGCTTTGTCAGTGCAAAATCCTAGCAATTTTCATCTTCTTAACCTTTTGGGTTTTCCTTGTGCACCCTCCTGACACATAAGCTGGTAAAAATGTTTCTTTCTTCAGCCCCGGTCTGAAAAGCTGCTTTTCAGCCCATCCCAGTGAGACTGCTCTGGGACCTGACCAGTGCTGTCTTTGTTTGTGTTGGTCTTCTCTAGGCTTGGGTTGAAGCTGTGAGTGGAACATTCCCCAGGGTCCTAAATTCTGCCCAATTTGCAGCCATGTCGACCTGCAAATATTTCCTCCAGTTTGAGATTTTTGGCATCCCAAGTTTCCTGGATGTGCTTACATCATCCCTGTGCGGAGGAGGACTTGGCTGTATGGCTTAGAATGTGCTCTGTGTAATTGAACAAACTCCCTCAAAAATACCCCGGCAATTTTACCAGTTCTTGTCTGGGGTTATGAGGTATGTGATGTAGCCCTGTGGGCAGGAGAAGAAAAAGCCCTCCCAAGAGGCTGCTCCTGAGCTGACTTGATAACTTTGGTGTTTGAAATAGTGGGGAAAGAAAAATCTGAAGCAAGAAACAAGTTGTTAAAGCAAAGACATGCACAGACATATAATAAATGATACATCTAGATTTTTTAGAATGTGGCTAGATGAAATCAATCCCTAATTCAGTAAACAAGCTCCAGTGGGTTACCAGCAGACAATGTCCAGAGGAACTCCGTTCCAAACATGGGCACTTCTGCAGTCAGAATTTGGCCTTGGAAATTTTGTTTTGCAGTTGCTGCTCTAAAAGAGGGATTTTAGAAACAAGCCCTGCTGCATGCAAAGAATGCTTGAAAGTCCCTTCACACACACTGCCTTTTCAAGGTGCACTGCTAAAGCTCAAAGCACTGAAGAGGAAGGCTCCTGACAGCTTTCCAAAGCTCTGAACTTTGGACATAATGTTTTTAGGTCACTGCTTACAAGCCAAGAGCACCAAGAAGGGCAGACAAAGGCGTATTAGCTGGACCTCTTCTCAGTCTCCTGGGAGGGACAATGGGTGCAGTTCACAAGCAGAGGCACACAGCTGCAGCTTGCTGGTCGGGAGGCTGCACACAGAGGAGAGATCAGAATTCAGAGCAATTAAGCACGTCGCCTGATTGTTATGGACAGATTAAAAAAACCCCTCTGCCAGCTTTACACATTTGAGGCCTCTTGTCTTTGTGAGTCAGGAGGCAGTTCCCATCGTGAGACACACGTTCTGTAGTACAGGATGATTTTTGGCAAAGTCCAGATGATTGTGAGCCAGGCGGGGCGGGGACAGCATTCCAGTTTTATAACACAATTCCATAATAGGAGACAGCATTCTTTTCATATTAATGTTCATACAATAGGAATTTTAAACTCCAGCTTTTGGGTTATATGGGAGGAAAAAGCGTCTTTTAAATGCCACAACAACTTTATTCTATAGTTCAACGAACAGGGCTGCTGGTGGACCAAGCACAGAGAGCGCAGTGGGTATTTTGCAGGATGCTTTCATTCCAAGAAACAGCAAACTGGAAAGCACTGATGTAGTTATGTACTAGCTGATGTCACCATGACCTCCTCTTTGGATGGGTTACAGGTCTTCAGTTTACCTGCTCTGACCCCAGGGGAAATTCATGTCACTACTCTGCACACTCCTTGTGAGCACAGTGAAGTACCTACCTCTGCTTCCCTAGAGTTATCAGACCAAAAGATGTGTAGGCATTTCCACGCCTTTTGGTGGCGAGGGTTTTGCCGAGTCCAATGTGGGGCTGCTCCAGGACCATCCCTGTCATGCATTCCACCAGGGACACTTTATGCCTCACCTGTTCTGGTGCCGCAGAGAGGAACCTGAGGCTTTCAAGATGTTACTTATCTCCTGACTTACATCTTGCAGTTTCTTGCTGGGTAGAAATTTTAAAGGTAAATTTCTCCTATTGGGATTTTGACCAGTCTTTGAATTTTGCACCAAAAACAACCCTGTGCTTTCAAGAGCCCTTGCTGCTCTTAGCTCAAGGTTGTAGTTTGACCCCTCACTGTAGCTCAGATAAGTACCTAGCTGCTGGCATCAGTGTTAAAGGGTGAGGAGGATGAAGGTACTTTAGGCTTTTACCATTTGGAGTGTGTAGTAAGAGAAAAAAAACACTTTTAGGCCCCCAGAAATACCTTGGACCATCTACTGATCTCATGGTGAAAAGGGACACTTCATTAAAATCTAATTTTGGCCAGCAGGCTGACATCCCTTAAACTAGTTTTTGCCAGGTTGCCTGTTTTCAAGCAGTCCAGAGAGATGGATTATATGAAGTGTATTTTCTCACTAGTGGCATCTATAACTGAGATTTCACAGAGGGCTTAGCTGAAGCAGGCTGTCCAGAGCAGGTATAGGGAGTGCCATGACTAGTCACTAGGAGTTCACATTGTCCTAACCTAAGCTATAAAGTTCAGCTCTGTTTTAGGTGAGCAAAGACACGTGCTCTGAAAAGGGCAGAAGGTTCAGTACTATTTAGAGACAAATTGGAACACCCAAAAGAGCAGAAGAGGGCTTGGTCTCCTGAGAGGTTGTTCCATGCCTTGCCTGAACAGCTATGGGGCTGTGGGTATCAGTGAGGATTTACATGTATTGGGGATGAAATGACCCTTGGAAGAATGGTGGAGTGGCATTTGAAAACAGGAGAGGGAAAACCTCATTAAGCACACAGAGGAAAATTTGGTGAACGCCAAGAGTGCTCCAGCATGTGTTTCCCCACACGATGACAGTCTGAAAGGGAATGTCCAGTAAGTGACCATTTTATAATGCTGTTTTGATATTTAGATACTGCCAAATGATAGAGAAAATGGAAATTCTCAGGGTGTATGTGGGTTCAGGAGAGTGTGGCAGTAGGGCAGTTTTTGGTTTTCAGGCTTGGTGCTTTGGGTAGCTGCAGCTTTGAAGTGTGGTAATAGGGACGCTGATCTGCACGCATGTTCTCGACTAAGCCTTTGTCAGCTCAGGAGAGTTTCTTCTTAAAGAAGAGCTTGCAGAGCAGGGGCTGTGTGAGAAAATTTCTTCCTGACAGCTTGGCTGTGTTCTTCAGAGCAAGCCTGGCCGTGGTGGCACTGAGCCTCTCCAAAGGCAGTGCATTCTCTGAGTTGAGGGTGGTAGCCCTGGCCCAGGCTGAGCTGGGGATGGCCAGCCAGGGAAAGGGGTGGATCAAGGTCTGACGTGAGCACAACCCAGTCTTTAACAAAGAGACTTCCTGCCTGAGTTGAAATGTCTTGGTGCATTTCCCTGCCTTCAAACAAGAGCTGTGTGTGCCTGACGTCACTTCCCCTGGCTGCCCAGAGGATAACAGGATGAACCTGCACTGACTGAAGCAGACGTTCCACTGTGTCACTGGTTATTGTGCTCTATGACAGGGCAGGAGGTTTTACTACCAAGGTTGTTTTTGTAGTTTATGCTCCACACACGCTTTTCCCCTCTGCTCCCCAGCAGTTTGAAAGGAAGCGGCGTAGGAACTTGTGCGATGTGCTTGTGGGCACACAGCAGCAATGTGACTCATCAATAGACCAGGCTTTGGGAGCTGGTGCCTGTTACAGCGTGAAGCCAGCCTGCTTCTTCACAGAGCTCCAAAAGGCAGCTGGCTATGTCAAAAGGGCAGAGAATAAAGAGCGTAGTGTAAAATGGAGACACAATTAGGCAAAGATAAAAAAAAAAAAAAACAAGCCTATAACATTTTTCATCTCTTCACTGAAAGTTCCCTCGGGTGGTGTTTGCTGAAACAAATAGTTCTGCAGCTTGCTGGTATAAAAAATGGCACATGGATTTTGCAATAATGCTGGGTTATTTTTAAACATCTGAATGAACAGTCATAAAACATCCACCTTGGTATGCACCATGTTCATCATGTCTTTATCACTTCGTAGCACTGAGGAAATGGCATTTAAGTGATATCTCTATGAGTCTGTTCCCTTTAAACCTTCAAATGTTTCGACCTCATCCTATGTCCTGTACTAAACACTAGTAAGTGAGGAGGGAGAGGCTAATTCATTGCAAGTCATTAGTCACGAACCTTGATATAGTTTTTTATGTTTCAGAGCATTTTAAAAGGAATCTGGTTTAGTACTGTCTGCATTTTGGAACTGGAAAAATTTAGGCACTTCTTTGAGAAGACCAGTAAATATTTAGTGCCTCCATTTGATTTCATAAAACCACAGAAAAGATGCAAAACTTGGACAACGACACCATTGCTTCTGTTTATCTAGCAGGTGATACTGCAGTTAAGTCCCAGTAATTTGGTTGTCTTTGGTTGTGCAGCTGTGCCTGAAGCTGTGAGTTGCTTTTACATCACTGGAAATCTGTGCTGTTTCCACTCAACAATGGAACTTGGAAGAAATGGAGAGAAGTGTATGTCAGACATTTGAAAACAAATACTGTCCTCTATTTTGACATTGCTTTAAACATTAATATTATTCTGAAATGACCACAAGAGTCAGCAAGATGTAGATTTTGACATTTCTGATTTCACTGTATTCAGAGGTTTTTGCAAATATGATTACATTACTTGATTTCTCTACATTTCTTTACATTTCTGCAAAGAAGGCAAATTCAGGGAAGTGAGTGCCCTTACTAGGTTCCTAGTTTTTACCTGTGCTACCCACAGCTCTGTTCACTTATCATGGGATGGCAAGGTCAAGTTGTAAGCACATTTTATAGTGTTGCCCAGGGTTATCACCATTTGGTTATAACTCAAGGTCATATCACTCATAAGGTTTGTCATTTATTATATAACAATACCAAGAAAATAGTCTCTGTAAGCATAAATAAGAATAGTATTAATAATTCACCACACTGCAGAACCCATTGCATATTTTTCCACATTTCCAAGTATTAATTAAAAAAAAACCCCAAACAAACCTGTTTCTGTTCACTTCAAAGGACAAGTGTCAGGCTGCTCTGTTTCTGGACATCCTAGACAGTTTGCCAGACCAGTGCCTTAGTGTGGTTAGTGGTCCTTTGCCTTTGGTACTGACATTCAGTAGAGAAAACCCTTCAAAGTATTCAGAAATATTTTGTTGTAAGCTGTGCTGAGTCCTGGCATTACCATATAATAAAAGGAGTAAGTCAGCTGCTAGGATAAAATATTACTCATGACTAGTTAGTTACCTGATATGACAAATGACAAGGTTTGAAACAGATTAGTCAACTAGTCATCATCTTGGTTTCTCCTTCTGACAATTTTCAGAATGTTTCTGTGATTCTGTGATTATCTAAAATTATATTTGGTTGAGACTGGTAGCCTCAGGATTTTTTTTCTCCTTTTGTTCTTCAGAACATAGATAATTTTCAGTCAGCATTCATGATGGAGGACATATCCTTTGAATAAGCCTATCTATATCTTGTGTACTTCACAGCTTCTACTTCATTTTTATCTTCGTGAAGGGCCAAACCAGAACAGTGAGGGATACCTTTTTTCCACTATCTCTTTGTCACTGGAACTGGAGAAAATTTACATTTACAACATCTGTAATATTCCACTGGTAAGCAACTTAAACCTAGATGCTTTCCCTGGAGAGAGTGAAACGGTGTGACTATACTGTATATTTGTGTACCCTTGTGATTTATCTTCTTTTATAGTCTTCTGTTCCCTCTAGTTCCCTTGAGATAACTTAATGTTACCCATGAAGGAGCATGTCCCAGCACATTTGCTTGTGGGGTGTGACAATGATATGCATCTGAATGATGAGTTCAGTGAAACGGGGCCCAAGGAGTCACTGTAACCCACACACTCTTGGTATTCATTCCAGGTTAAGCTATGTCAGACCTAGGTTGATCAGTTGCCTTCCCAATGAAGGACAAGACGATGCATTCCTGAACTTGTGAATTTTCTGAGGATATTCAAAATGGCCTGCCAAAAGAAATTAAGATCATTCTTCTACAAGAATGAAGTCCTCAAAACCTTTGAAAGGACAGAAGCAGTACGTTTTCCTTGGGCAGGTATTTTCCTTTTAATTATCATGTAATTTGTTTAGACAATTTATTAAGGATGTGTTGGAAGGCAAGTTAGAAGTGAAATTATTTTCCTAGCTTAAAAACAGCTTGTTTAACATTTATTCATGCAGGGCTGGGCCTCCAGATGGTATAAATTGGCATAGATCCATTTAATTTCAGTGGATCTGTGCCAATTTCCAGCAGCTGAGAATCTTGTCCAGTAAGTCACTTTTAGTCCCATGACTTTGGTTCAGAGCTAGAAAGATCGAAGGATTCAGCCCCCGGGGTGATGACCAAACATTTTTAACTTTACCAAAATGAAATATTCTTTATCAGAGATCATCACAGAGCTGGGTGAGCACATGCACAATCTACTCAGAACAGAAAAAATGCCCTTTTTTCCCATCTACCTTTCATTACTAGTGATGTTATATCTAAAGGTGTGCTTCACCTTAGCCTTGGAGGTCAACGTGATAAGTTTTATTGTAATAGCAGGGCTCTGTATGGTGAGCCTGAGAGTACAGGGATTGTGAACTGTGCTCCCACTGGCACGTAAATTGGAAGTTACCAGTGGAGTTATGCCACTCAGTCCTTATGTGGATATGGCCCATCCAATAAATTTGCTTTAGAAACTCATCCAACCATCACAGCAATTGTTACTTCATCATATAATCTATTATTGTACTTAACTTCAGACACTGGTTATGTTGCAGAGATCTGTTATCAAGACAATGGTATTCAGGCCACAAATGTCAGACTCCTCTATGATAAAACTGGGACCCAGTGCAACACTGGCACTTGAAACAAAACTCTGAAAGAGCAGAAAAGACAAAAGACTCAACTGCTTTAGAATAATCAATAAAATAACACTTTGATTTTTGAAATAATGTGTTTCCTCACTAAAACTTACTGCTGTTGAATGTGTGGTGGGTGACCCTGGCTGGCAGCTAAATATCCACCCAGCTGCTCCCTCAGTCTCCCCAAGCAGGATAGGGGGAAGAAAATAGGAAGAAAAGCAAGAAAACTCATGGATCTAAATAAAGACACTGATTCAGGTATTGAAAAACAAAGATGACAAACATTCAAACACTTAAGGAAAGCACCTTCCCACTCCCCTTCCTAGAATTTTCTATTGATATCACCACAGATAACAGTCAGTCCCTTTGGCAAGCAACAGGCAGCACAGGACATTAGGGTCAGGGTGTAGTGGTTTCTTTGTGCCACTCCTTGTTCCTTACTCTTTTCTTCTGTTCTTCCTTCCTTCTTACTCTTTTCCTGTGTTCTGGTGTGGGTCCTTCATGGGCTACAGCCTGCTCATGGAGTTCCTGCTGTGGCACGAGTCCTCCAGGGGCTTCAGTCCCTTCGGGTGACTGTTGTGGGGTCAGCTAGGGCTGACTGGGGCTGGCACAGGGCAGCCTTTTACCTCCTCCCATAGGGGTCGCCCCTGCAGCACTGCCTTCCTCCTCCCCCCCGCTACCAAAATCTTGCCAAAAACGTCCAATACAATCTATAAGCTTCCTTCTTAGCTGAGCAGAACACTTACGACAGGTCATTGTGTGGTAGGAATAACACTACACGCTTCATTTATGCACTGCATTAAAAAGTATCTTTAAAGGTATCTTAAGAGACAGGATATGGGGCCACTTCTATCCATGATCTGACTCTGCATGTTATGTTAATTTATTTAATGTCATGTTACCCTACTTTATTTCAGTCTTTCACTGAAGATTATGGGGAGTCCAGAGGTTGTGTAGAACCAAGCAGAGGAACACACAGCTGTCTTTGGAAGTGGAGAAGCATGGTCCCCTCCTGGGACCACGGAGGTGGCAGTGTTCAAACCAAACAGCTCCATGGTAAGGCTATATCAACTCATAATTTTAATTTGTTAACATAATGCTGGAATTAAAAAAAAAAAAAATTAAAAGCCTTTTGCCGTCTTCATCTCCATGACCAAAAATCACCACCATTTCAATAACATTAATCTGCTCGGTTATTAAGCTGTTGAATGACTAGATTTTATTTCTCTCAGCTTATTTTCTACTCCTCTTCTAGCTTTAATAGCTATCTGCTTAATATGAGAGTTGTTCCATTTCATTACTTTCCTCCTGTTTTTTTCCTTGAGGTGGAACTAATGCAATGCAAATTGTGATGCCTGTCTCTGATTTTTCTATTAAGCAACTTAGGATTCTGTACAGCCTGTGTTGTTGACTGCAGAGCTAGAAATATATTTGAATTTATGATGAAATCCTGGAGTTTGCAGTATATCAAGTCTGGTGGATTTTTTTTCAAGCAAGTAATAATATTCAATGATTAATTCAAGTCTTTGATGGAGGCCTTTTCTGCAAAGTATGTTATACACACATTTCAGTTCTTCTGTTCCCACCTGATGCAATTCCATAGCAGCTGCCATATAAAATTTATGACATAGAGCTAAGCACAGTACAAGCTCAGCTGGGCACTAAAGCTGCCACAGTGCAATGTGAACAAGTTCACAGATGCTGTTGAACTGCTGTTTGGGGTTGGTGAAACCAAAAGTAGGAAATGGTTGACTGAGTTGTATCACACCAGAAGCATTGGGAAGGTAAGTATTGGCACATCCTGGTGCCTGGAGAGCTAGAGTTACAATAGCAATCAGAGCAATTTCCTCTTCAAGTAAAGAGGAAATAATTTTTGGATTAAGCTCTGCAACATGAGTGTACGCTCTTCTGAGTACATAGTCTGTGCTGGAGATGCTGCAAATTGCTGCTTTTGAAAGTTATGAATGAGCTATGGTGTGCGTCTCCACTGAGGCTTTGGATGTATTTGTCCCTCACTTTTGCTTTTATTTCACAGTATAAAATTTAAAGGAATTTTCTAGCCTGTTTTGTTCAGTGGCCCGATCAGTCATACCAAAGATATGACTCCTTCCACCTTTGTCTTAAAAATAGTGAGTTTCTTTACCCTAGTATTTTGAAAGAGGAGATGTTCTGCAGTCTTACTTTTTTGATGGTTAGGGACTTTATTCCCAAGTGACATTTTCAATGTATGCATAGCCAGATTCTCTCCATTTAGAAACCAGTTATTCTTTCCCTGCAGCAAATGCAAGAATATGTTTTTCCTTACGATGTTTCCTACACTTTTTGCAGAAAGCAATGCTCTTCCTAGTCCACTTTTGCTTTAATTCTAATTGCCCAATCTACAGTAGCGCTGGTCTTCCTGATAGCAATGGAAGAGACTGACGTAGTTCTATAGTCACATCTGGGCTGCCTTCTCCTATACCAAGGACCAGCTGACTTCTTTGGTTTTTGCACTGTTTTAATTTTTCTGCTGGCTTCGCCCATCGCAAGACGTGGCAGTTCCTGTCCTTTCCCTCCACTCTGTCTGCTGAGAACTTGCTCTGCTAATTGATAATTTTTCTTTTTTTTTCCCTGCAGCCTTTTCCTTATATGTTGCAGAGGAAAGTATTCACCAGTTTAGGCATCTAAACCTCTCCCAAAAGTTGATTTCCTTTCTTGGAATATGGGCATCATCACCTGGACTAAACTTTAACTCCTTTACTAGAATGTTCCCCTCATCCTTACATAGAGGTGCCTGTTGGAAAATTAATAGAAGTCACCATTTTAGGAAAGGGAAACTTGAAGGAGGTTTGGAAATACAGAAGAAATGAAAAGTGTAGAATACAGGAATTTGCAATGCAACAACAAACATTATTCAAGTTACTATTTCCAGGAAGTTATATTTGGCTTTGCAGTAAGGCCTGTAGGAAATCCTACAGAAGTGCTAGACCATGAACATATTTGGTAACCATGTCTGAAAGGAAACCCTCAGGGCAAACCTGACTTGTGAATACTCTGTGACACTGAAGAGAACCTTAAATAACCCTCACAGTTCAGGAAATATCAGAGGACACAGAGTTGCATGAATGAATTGGTCAAGTGCATGGAAGGAGGGTGAGCCTGCTTCTTGAATGAGACAATCCACTTCATCAGAAGAGAAATAATGATGACAAAAACGCTAAAGAAAATATATCTATTCTCGTGCTGAATTCAGGAAAAAATTATATATAATCAATATCAATATATACCTTGATTTAAAAGATGTCACTCTTATACGTCAATGACATAATCAAGTTCCAGAGAAACTGATAGAAATTCTGTAAGAACTGAGACGGTCAAACTCAGCATCTTCAAACAGTAACACAGTATGATTCTTTTCTTAGAAGAATGTGTGTACAGGCTTTTGTTAAGGTAAATGAATGGGTGGTCTGGGAAAGCTGAATCTGTTTCATCCTGGAGTTGTGTTAGAGATCATTGCATCTTTCTTTGTTGTGAGGATGAAAAGGCTGTGCAATATATGACATTCAAAACTGTGTGAGCAGATAAAACACAAGAGGAAAGGTATCAGCAGACTATTTTCCTATTTGGATTATGTATTTCTTCAATCTCATTTCAACACTTAAGAGATGATCCAGATGCAATCTTTGGCTGAGAAATTCTATATACAGAATGATGTGGAGAGGCTTTCTATTTTGAAGTTGTTTGTTTACTCTTTTTCCTAATGTCCACTACTAGATATTTTCAGAAGATGTTTGCCAAATTCACTCTTTGCCTGGCCAAGTGCAGCTGTTCTGGTACTGCATTCCCAAAATTCCTTGAGCATGGATGTCTGCAGACTTGGTCTGTGCGAGGAGTTATAATGTCTCCTAGAAGGAGCATTTTCAGCGTCTGCAGAAAGTCAGCTCAGCCATGAGTTGCACTGCTTATCAGTCCCAAACAGCAGGATTACATTTTGGTAGTGGAGCTTGCAAGATGGGAATGTGGAAACCCTTGTACAGAGTCCAAACCCAAGACTCAGACAGCTTTTACAGGCCAGTGGGAGGAAATACAAAGCAGTCTAAGGCAAGCTGGAGAAATGCACCTGATGTCTTACACGCTGTATGCAGCACCTCATGACCCAAATCTTCTTTGGCTTACATTACAGGCCTACACTGAGTCCTCTCAGGACTCATTTGTCCTGAAAGGACTTGTCATGCAAGAGTTTTAAACCAGTACAATATACTGTGGCAGCTGGTGTAGGAAGCTACTTTTGTGTGTGAATGATTAGTTTGACAAGCTCTGACTCATGCTGAAACCACTCAGAATACTTGGAGAAGTAACAGGTTGCTAGCACAAGAAGAGATTTTGAAATTTGCATCTACTTCCCCGTATCTTTGTACTTGTCTAGGATCATTTTTATGAGTCATTGCTGGTTTTACCACTCATGAATACTGTGACTCCCCCCCCCCACTTGATTGTTATGTCAGCGATTTGTAATTCAGGTA
>NW_008237436.1:504326-525999 GCF_000691975.1 Corvus brachyrhynchos
TATATATGATCAAATTCAACATGTGTTTAAGATACCTGTTTAAAATACATAACAGAGGCATACTGAGCTACAAAATAACCCCAAACAACAAACTCTAGCATTTTTGCTAACTTGCCACATATTTAATTATTTTAGTGCTGTTTGAGTGGATTTCTGATCCATATTGATTAAAAAACATATGAGCAAAGTAGGTTAAATCCTTGCTGAAATGTTGTCAAGGCAAAACATATAAGACATTGAATTCTACCAAACTTCACAATGTGTTTTTAACCATATTTGAAGGAGTGGGGTTTTTTTCCCAGCTGAACCACAGGGATGTCAGTGATGCTGTATACCTGACATGGAAGTCAGGCACCAGGTACACCTGACAACAGTGCTCTGACTCTCCAACACAAGTATCTCACTGATATTTCCCTTTAGTTTGGAATAAAGCTGGTTTTAAAAATCTGGCTCTGGTATGAAAATTATCCCATCTGATGCTTGATGTTGAAAGAACATTATCAAGCCCGCCAATCCACACTACGGTGAAAAAATAGAGATTATTTGAGATTCAAAACAATGGAGATAAAACTATGGTTCTTATGTTGATGTTTCCATGACTTTTGACCTGAACAACCGGTGACACCCTGTAAGCAATGCCAGGACAATATTACAGTCCTAATTAAATGCTGCCGTTTTACTTTGAGAGAGTTTTTATATTATTATTTCATTAAAAAAAATTCAGATAGAGGAAATTGTGAGAGGCAGATTATGATTTTAATCATGTAGGGCATATATATTGGTTCCTTAGTATGATCAAGTGACCAACACAACAAACAAAGCTTGTTATAGATACTCTGCTTACTGGAGATACTAAAATAGTATTGCAATGCTGCTTCCTTGGCAAGTCTGAAGTGGAGCTATGCTGCTCTACAGAGAAATTTCAAACCCAAATCTTTAAATCTAGAGAGACACCCAGTTTCCATTAAAACAATCCTTGGTTTCAGAGGTCATTAAGCCACCTGAGTACCTCTGAGAATTTACACCCAACCGACCTATCCAAAGTCACAAAGGAAAGCAAAGGCGAAGTGAGGGCCTCCAACATCACTGTTTTGTGCTCTAAGTAGCACTCACCCTCTTGTTCAGTAACAAGACCATGTCCACTCTTGGGAGTTCAGTCCCAGCATGATGAAGGACTTGACAAGTAAGCTGTTTGATGGAAGCAAACAGCTCTTAAATTAAAGACCAGAAATAAGCAAAAAGCAGAGCATAGGGGTAAATGTAAATTCATTTGCAGGGCCAGTAGTCTTGGTGAAAAGTCATGGGCCATTACAGTTTACCCATCTCTTTTTTGAACCTGTTATCTTCTATTATTATCACGCAGAAGAGAGAAGCAATCATTGCCTTTGCTATTTGTTATATCTTTTTTTGCCTCTATCTTTCCTGCAAAAAAAGGAAGAACTGTAGAAGGTAAGTTGTGTCTCATAGGTATGATCGGCCTGGTTTCAGTTTGCAGCCCCTTGTTCTCATTCTGCCTTTCTCTGTTTACAAGTCCTCTATCTGGTATTATCTTCTTGTGAATGTGCTTACACACCAATAAAATCACCTCTCAGTCTACTTGTAGAGAAGCTAAACAAGTAGATCTTGCTGAGACTCATACTGTAAGGCACTTTCTCCAGTCCTTGAATAATTTTTGTAGCTCTCCCATCAATGTCATCTACAAATTTTGCCAGGAGCAGTTCTGTATTAGACCTTAGATTATTGTCAGAATGCTGCAGAACATTTTATCTGTCATCCACCTGTATAGGAACATTTATTCAATGACCAGCATTCATCTCCATTCAAGACTGCTTCAGATTTTCCCTCCACTAATCCTTTATCCATTTATCGCCACTTTGTTCATATTACCATAGAATAATTTAGCTTGGAAGAGATCTCTGGAGATCATCTAATCTAACCCGCACTCAAAACAAGGCCAGCTTTAAAGTTAGAGCCAGCTGTTGTGCAGTGCTGCTCTTTAAAGAGTGTGTTGTGCTAAGTCAAACAGATTATGGTCTACTCTATTTTACCTTCACCAACCAAACAATGCTTCAATGAGGATACGAACTCTGAATTTCCTTCTATACCTATTTTTCTGTGTTTCTAATGACCTGAAACTTGTTTGGCGAAACCTATTCTCCATCATCTAGTGGACTGACATTTATTGTATTTCCCATTAACTGAACCTCATAGCAACAAGTAAACAGGAAGCTATTTGGTGGGAAAATTTGCACTCATTTAGAAACAAAGGAGTTTTTTGCTCTGCATCACTCTTCTCTTGTTTCCCTCCCTTTTCCATGATATTTGTGATTTTTCTATTATTTTCTCAGCATTTCTTTCCCCTTGTAACTCTTAAACTTCTTAGCCTTTGTATTTCATCAGTACTCTCTTTGGAGATCTCAGGAGTGAGCTTACATAAACTGACTGATGCTCACAATGCACAGTCCAGCCACTGGCATTTTAGCTAGATCCATATAACACACACTGGTGTATACTTCACTTGCTGTTTTTGAGAAATTACACTTAGTTTTGGGGGCTAACCAGTGCAGAATCATATTAATGATCAGAGTCCAAGCAATGTCACAAACTGAGATGTGCTGATGAAAATTTTGCTCCATACATCTGGGTGTATTAATTTTTGTGCTCCATCCCACAAACACTGTTTACAGACCTCAGTTTTTTCCTGAATGTGTGTAAACTGAACTTTAGTTTAACAGATCAGTTGACTACTACTGTTGTGACTCACAGCGAAAGAGACTCCGAAAGGGCAGAAATACATGGGAGGGAGCCCCGCAGAGCTACACCTGTGCAAAAACTCAATACATGGTCCTTCATCTAGAAACAGCCTGTATTATCTGACTTAAAATAGCTACAATGAGCAAGGTACCACAGAGTGGAAGAAAAGGCATCAGAGGGGTAAGAGGGACCCACAACTCCACAAGGAGACTGCCTGAAATCTTTGGCTATGCCTGTGCTAACAAATTCCATGGGACTAGGGCCTGTTCTCTGGCCAGACCAAGTGGCACCGCATGGCTCACCTCTCTTCAATTCCCTTCTTTTCATCTGGGAACAGTCTGGTCTTGTCACTACTGCCTGGTGGGCACAGAAGCAGTTCCCTAATCCTACATTTCTGTCTGAATAAAATATTAATTAGCAAGCATTGTGTGGTCCCCCTTAGTGGCTAAGGAGACACAAGGTTACCCTGATCCTTATGGTCTTTACCCTCTGCCTTTGGAGCTGGAAATGCCACCTGGTAGCCGTGCTTTCCATCCCACAGATTTGTGATCTGAGGTGTGAACTTCTGTGGCTGTCTAGTTCTTCATAAATCTTCACTTAGGAGAATGTCCTTTATGGAATGTGTATGAAGGACCCATGAATGTATAAGTGGCTTAATTTATACAAGTACACATGGAACCTACACATCTTATAAAAGGCTTATTTTGCCCTTTCCTGTTCTGTTTCTAGTCTTCAATAAAGCAGACTGATTCCTTTCCACTCACTCTTTTCTAAAAGGCTACTTCCTTTTGAAATCCTCCCCATGTTCTTTCATTCCAGATGATCAGTGAGGAAAAAAAAATAGATAATTGCCCAACTTTCAAGTTAGGCAATTGTAAATATAATTCTCTTCCATAATATTCTTAAATTATATTAAGAGTACTCAGAGAAAAGGATGGAGGTAGATGAGTTTGGAGCAGATGCCAAGAAGAAGAAAAGCTGGAGCTGTTCTTTGATGACCATTGCAGTTCCAACTTTCTTTCCAATCATTGTTGCAAATTTTGGGGGGCGGTGTTTAAGTGCTAGGTCTAAACTGTGCTATTCACGTGATTCAGGGAATACAGAAAAGATTGAGTAGATTCTCATCAGCTGTCACTTCTGCCATTAAGCAACTTGTTTAACATCCCAAAACTTTCCAACAGTGTCAGTAGAGAGTAGTTAGGCTCCATCTTATGTCTTTAACTTGGCAACAGGGTCCAAAATGTTCTTACGGTCTTTTGAACATCCATGGTAAAGAAAAAAGCTTGTCATCATGGTACACCAATGAAAGTAGCTGGTAGATTCTGTGCCTGGTAATGATCAGAAAAAAGAATAATTATACGGCTAAAGGGAAAACAATGCTTATTGCTCAGAAATGGTAGGCTTTCTCCTTGTGGTTGTATAGCAGAATTTCTATTAGCACAGCACTGTTCGTTACCTCCGAAAGAAGAGCAAGCAAGTTTAGACTTGAATTTCTTTCATTTTATATAGGCCAGAGGCACAGTATTACTGGAAGCTTTTATAATGCTAGATGTGCCACAAGGATGTGAGGCATGAGAAAGGGTGTGTTTTGGAAGACTGTAGCTGAGCTGGGTAAGGGCCACTGGCCAGCTTCCTTTTCACACCAAAAGTGCAGCTGGCTTGTCGTACAGACCTAAGGCCAGCTACAGAGTCAAGCCGCTAATAATATATTATTTTTCTCCTTCAGGCCCCTTTACAGCTTTAATTAAATTGTACTTGCATTTGCAAAGTTTCGCTTCCCAGCATGTGCAGTTTTGTCTGTTCAAATGCTTTTATGCCAGTAGAAAAATTACAGATCTGCCTTACTACACTTGTTAAGGCATGGGCCCAAAGCTCATCTCAGGCAACTACTTGGAGTTTGTGCAAACCCAGCGATAGTTTGCCCAACAGAAAAAGACAGGAAGGACAAAAGATTGGGGAAACGAGACTACGGTTATGATAATTTCTCTTTCAGTCCAGGTCCACAAAAGAAAGGAATAACAGACCATAAGTGAAAGTATCAATAGGCTATCTATTGCAATACTGTTCAGTCTCTGTGCAATCACCGTCTACCCTACAGAGTTTCTAAAAACTTTGACCTCTGTCAAAATATCTTTATCTCTTATAGAAATGACGCTGAGTTTCCACTTACATGATCATTCAAACCCTGGTCACAGAGTAAGGTGACCAAATTGCTTACCTTTGAATGCACATAGAGCACAATTGGACTACAATGAATTTCAGGAACTGGCAACCAGAGTGTATTTGAGGTGAGTGGCCTAGAAACAAGCTTGGTATCTCATTACTGTGAGCCATCCAGTATGATTTACTTAGTGGGACAATTTGTGGCCCATCCTGCTTTCAGAAACTGCCAAAATCTAATAGTTTTTGACACTGACCTCTGAAATGTTTAGCTGACACTTTAAATGAGGAACATGACAAAAATAACAGAGAAAGCTTTAATTATATGGGATTATTCTTAACATGTACTAAATTTTCCATAACCTCAGACTTAGGACTCAGCATTTCTGATTTCAGTAGTTTGCAGCCAGATAATATGATGTCTGTGAGCAGGAGGGATAAATTTAGATCTGGAATGAATGACATACATTGTAATGAGGTGCAGGCAAGGTAAGGGATCATCAGCAATGAGTTATTTAGATGAAGATGAACTGAAGTTTATCCAGGAAAGATGAGGCAAAACAGTGTGTTTGAGGATAGATATTCCCATCACTTTAGGAAATCTCAAACAGGTGTTCTATTCCAGATAATACTGAAAACGGCTGGTTAGCCATTCTCAAAAGATCATTGTGTAAGTGGAAAGGATATGGCAGAGCTAAACATGTGGGATTAAGGAACCTGGCAGCTCCATGTTGAAGGAAGACATGGCAAAGAAAGATATTTGCTTTGCAGATCTGTAAGAACAGTTTAATAGAAGAACCATGCAAATATGCTTCCAGATAGGATGAATTATTTAAAAATTTTGTTATGTTTTCTTTGGGCCCCAAACAAAAAATGACTGTTAAAAATCAAATGGCTGGTGCTCCTAAGAGAAGGACAAGTCAGTTTTGATCACAAGATACTTGTTGTGTTCTTGAGTGATGAAGAAAGTGAAGAAAAAAGTCCTAAATTTTAATAATTTTTAGAAATAGCTTTCATATTCACTTATTTTTCCTACCTGTGTTTGGTATAATGGTCAATTGTCTTAATACTCATAAATTTATATTCTTTTAGCTTAGTGTTATGGGCATTATGCATGTGTCATATTGTGTGACATTACTAATCTGGTCAAGAATCTACATTGTCCCCTACCAGATGAATTTTCAAATAGTATGGAGGCAATTATTAATAAATCTGAGATAAAAGATCATGTCAAAAATGTCATTCTTCAGAGAAGTAATAATTTGAGAACTTCTGCAATGACTGCTGTCTCAGTTGAGTAACAAAGCTGAAAACTGAGCAGTCAACCTCCCCCTTCCTTCTGTGCCGGGTGGTGTCATTAGCTGACTTTCAGTACTGACACAGAAAGTGAAGAACCACCTATCTACTATCAGAAGGTTTTCCCTGCAAGTGCTCATGCAAAAAGCACTCCGGGTGACTATTAGATGATTCACCAGTTATCACTATCTGAGTCACGCATCCCACTGAGTGGGTGAGGCTATGAACTTCTTTGTCTTCTGACATGCTGATTTGCCACGACAAAAATTTACTGCGTGGCACCCAGAGTTGTCACAAATCCGTGTGAGGAAGGGATGTGGCAGAAGGTCTGAGGAACAAAGTCCATCAGGGATGGTCAGTGGTTTAAAGACAGAGACCTGGAGGGGAATTTCTGCTTTGTTGGAGCTGACTGGCCATTTGCCTGCAAGGCTCAGTGCCTCTGGCACACTTGGCTGTGATGGTGGCAGTGAGCAGCCTGATAGAGGTGTGACTCTGAGAACACCTGATGGAGAGCTTCTTGCAGCTAAACACAATAAAATCAAGTTTTATTCTCAAAAAAGGAGGTTGTGCTGCCTCTGTTTATCCTGAAAATGGGGAAGCCTTTTGGGACATAACGTGTGGGCCACAGGAGGACTTCTGAGACATAAAATTGAATATAAGGAACAGCAGCTATTAGCCCAATGGCAGAGATACGGAAGTAATTATTATCAAAACTGGCCTGCAATGCTCAGGTTCTTGACCTGTGCCATTAGACATATGTCAGAGTGGAGGAAAAGCTTGCTGAACAGCCTGTGGAGTCCAGGAATGGTGCAATAGTCAGGGAGGTGAGGTAGACATGTTAATACTATGTTAGAAATTCTGGAGGAACAGCAGGCTTTGCTGTGTATGCTGTCCTCCTGCTCACATTTGGGCTGAGCCAAAGCTATCACCCATCAGTGGTCAAGAACTCCTTTCTGGAATAGGAAATGCACTTCCTATAAATGTCAGGAAGAGCAACACTGTTCCAGGTATTAACTCCTGCAAATACGTGCTGCAGAGGAACCAGAGCTGGAAACTTTGCTGAACATCAATTTGCACTGTAGTCACTGATTAAAAATGGGGAAAACCCAAAAACTGCAGCACATATAATGAAAAATGGCCCAACAGCCTCCTTCACCTGAAGTAGTTGTCTGGGAGGGGAAGTGAGATTTTCCATGAAGATGTAACAAATTTCTTTTTTGTTGGGTTTTTTCTGGGCTTGGGTTTTTTGCGGGGGGTGGGTGGGGGGATGGGGTGAGTGTAGTGCTGTTTGTCGGTTTTGCTAAAATAAACATTTTTAATTTATATCAAACTTACCAGCCACATTTTGTAGCTCCACTGAGATCTTCAGAGTCACAGCATGTGGCATCTTTTGGCTAAACTAAGTCTTCTACCACTGAGGCTTCATCTCCTTCTCTAAACTTGGAGAACACAACAAGATATGTAAGTTTGTTTGCATCTGTTTGTAACTATTTTGGTGGTTTCTATGTAGTAATAATTTGAAATATTATTGCTTTTCTCCATGAAACTTGCCTGTAATATAGCACCTAACCATATCCATTCTCAACAACGTAATGGAAAGGTTGCTACTGCAAAAGTTGTCAGTCCATGGAAGAGTTCTGGGATGATTTTCCTGCCTCACAGAGCATTTTATATGCAGCCTATGTTTTATTATTTTTATGACAGGCCAGGTGCGTAGGGAGAGCTAATGGCTTGTATTAAGTGATTGATGTGCTAGGGAAAATGACACATTTCCAGGCACACACATCCTTCACTTTCAATGTGACTAATGAGTACTAGACACAATACCAAAAGAAATGAGTGACCAAACACTGAAGGTTGAAAGCAAGGAGTTCTAAACCTGGCTATTTTTTTTTTTTTTTTTGGTCTTTATTCTAGAAATTTGCTGTAATTACCTGGTTGGGGTGATACTGCATGCATAGAGCCAAAAGTTGATTAATGTTAATTTCAGAGCAAACAGAGACAGGAAGGGCCAATGTGCTCCACAGCTAAAAATACACTTTCACTGAGGGACATGACATCTGTGGATTTACAACCCCAAAATTATTTGTGAATAATGATTAGCTGCCCTCATACAATTAACTTGCTTCAGCAGTGACTGGTTATCCTTAAAGGCACCAGTTGGCGTTGACATTCAGACCAGACGAGCTAATCTAAAACCACCTGTAAGTCCAGGTGAGTCTCCTTTCCTCCTAAGACATAGGACTAGAATTGTGCAATAAAACAAGGGTATTTTAAAATAACCATCACAGAGCTGCAAACACCTATTTTTGTGTCCAGGAAACCACCCAAAATTAAGTTTCATTAGAGATATATGGATTTTTCTTTCGAAAAATTGTCCCCTCATTTATTTTATGCTTTGCCTCTATCCATTGCTCTGAGGAGTATCATCTTATACACAGAATACGACTAGACATGAGACTGAGCTAAAAGCTGGGATGGACTACTTCAGACTTCTTGACCTTATCTCCATAATCTGGGGTTTGTGATTATGCTGATGTATCCTGTACCACCTTCAGATTTTGCTGTAGAGTTACAGCACATCCCTTAGTCTGGGCTTTCACACGAGGGAGAACCCACTGTGCCCTTCATTAAGATTTTTCCAAACCCTCCTATCTCCTCAAGGTGCTATGTATAATCAAATCAACTACAGACTCTTTTTGGTTAAATTAAATGCATGGGAGGAAAGTGTAGTCACTCAGGATGACATGTATCTTCTGCTACCTAAACATGAGAAACATCTAGCCTAAGGTAGTTTTCTACAGTCCTCCGGCAGTCAATGAAGAAAGATGACTCATTCAGAAGACTCATCCAACTTGTTTTAGACACCTCTCTTAGAGTGGGATGAATCATTCTCTGGAGACACCTATCTGCCTCCATGGATTGCACTTCTATTTTGAACTAGGTACCTAGCTCTTTGGTGGCTGAAATTAGATGAGATGACTCTCAGCATCACTGTTATGCAGAACATTAGCTCTTGAGTGTTCCTTTCTCTACTTTCACCATCTTTTGTTTTTTGTGTACCAAAGCTGAATAGAATTTGTAAATCTCTCTAGCAGTATAAAAACCTGTTAATACTGCTTCCCCACTTCTGCATCACTTCCCCTAGCTTATACACTCAAATACAAAACTAGGTCCTTTATGTACCACATTGTATGAAAAGCTCACGTCCTGCTAAACACTGGCCAAGATGCTGAGTCCATGTTCCAGTCATCAGTCTCAAAAAATGTTGATGTGTTATATATTCTCCATTTATATTGAGGACTAAGCATGCAAAAATAAAAAAGCCTTCACTTTTGAAGGTGAAAGAGAAGCAGTGTGACCTTTAAATAAAAACAATATGATTTACGTTCTTCTTCTGTATAAAATATACCATTCATCTTGTCAGTTTTTTTGTCTAATATAAAACTCCACCACAGGTTAGAATATGCTTTAGAAGTACATCTGATGCTACAATTCCTAGTGCTCTTTGAATCAAGGAATATGTGAGGAAGAGAAGTATTTTTGTTCCCACTTTCAGGTAATAAATGATCTAGTGGCTTGAACCAGTCTCAGAATTAGAGTTCATGCACACTGTTGTTTTTCAATATCTTATCCTTGCTGTTTGGAAAAACTTCAGATTTTTTTGTCCTAGTTGTAGTCAAGTGCAAAACAACAAGTACAGGATGGCAGAGATATGAATGACCAAGTAGATTCACCAGGAGCAAGAATCAAACATAGTAGAGAATACAATGAAAATAAGTAAGAAGTAGGTTTAACTAAGAAAATACTAGTAAACATTCATTAAACCTGTTAGATCTGAGCAAGTTTAATATCTGACTGTTAATGTTAACCTGCTGTGTGCATAACTTGAAATAATTTCTCTTTCCTGGTTGGGTAAGATTTACAGCATGGGAATGAATACTGAATGGTACTTCCTGTAATGTGGAGACTAATTCCCTTGTTTACTGAAAATACTGATATTCAGCTAGTCCCAGAACACGTATGTAACACTAAAACCTGATTTCAGTTGTAATCTGAAAGCACACTTAAAAATTCTCTGCAGTGAGTGTCTACATGAAATTGGTGAAGTTGCCACATCTATTTTCATTTTGAACCCAATACTGTCTAAATCTTAATCACTTAGAGACAAAGAACACCCATTATGGCCTGTTGACAAATGTTTTATTGCAGAGAAATGGCTCCAGTTGTCAAATCCTAATTACCAGTGTAATAGAAAATAAAAAAATCTGTGGCATTTTTTGCAAGGCTCTGAGCTGGGCAGCTGGATTAAGGAACATAGGGCTACTTGCTTTCAGAAAGTCAAAATTTTATCCTGATCTCTATCCCGTATTCCTTCAAGGAAGGAATTTGTATGTTTGCAGCTGCTTGCTTCACCACCAGCCTTGTAGTCCTTTGGTGCACTCAGACAATGAGCACAGTCCTCTGACACTTATGGTGTCAGGGAAATAGATGGAGAAAGGAAGCCAGTGGAGCTGGAAACAGAATGACAAACCTCTGCCTATCAAAAATCTCCAGGGGAAGACCTTTGCCTAGGATTGAGGTCCTGCTATCTGACCCTTCTCAGCCGTGAAATTAGCTTCAGCATGTGTACTTTTGCTTCTGATTTTTTTAACTGCTCGCCCCAGGAAGAACAGAGCCAGTATTTTAGATTGAGAACACTAGGCTCTTTCTTCCACATCTGTTTTTCCTACTGTCAGATGTCAGCCCTTGCAGCTGAAGTCACCTGGTTAATCATTCCTGACTGGCCAAATGCTACCCACTCTGCTTGACCTGTTGGAGTTCAGGACATATAGCAGAGAAATCAATTGGTGGAAGCACCTGTGATGTATATTAGTGAAGTGATCAAAGTAAAAGCTACTATTTTTAAAGGTATATTGCTGTTTGATTTTTCAGTGAGTTGATTCCCCTGGTTTAGCATTCTCAAGTGCAGTACCCATATCCTGTGGTTTGGTTTTGTGCTGTTGGCTTTGGCTGATTTTTTATGGTACAGTCGCTTCATTTTTCCTGCAGCTGCTCCTTAAAGTCAAGCTCCAGGCAAGTGACTGAAATCCTCTCTCCAGGCTGTGTGTTAAAAAACAAAGTCCAAATAGCACGTGGGGTTTGTGTTGGCTGCAGCTAGCTGTCAGTAAGTGTACGGGACCTGGGCATCTGTGTGTCAGGTCCACACTGCACTCAGTGTGCAGAAATGGTCTGGCTAGTGATACTTCTCTTCCTTATCTTAGAATATCCTTCAGAGAAGGTAACAACGAAAGACAGAAAGTGCCTGAAGCAGTTTGCAGCACAGGGAGTCTGTTTTTTTTGCTTCATATACAAAGTAAGGACCTGTGTGAATTGCCCTCAGTGGAGGGGATGTCAGCTCTGATGGCTCCTGCCCCAGCACCCAGGCAAGGAGGATGCAATCCAGCACCCTTTCATAGTGCTGCACTGGGCGTTTCCTCCTGCCCTGTGGCCCCATGCTCCCGGCACAGCTGGGCTGGGGGACTCTGTGATCTGCCATCCACGCTGTGGGGCAAGACCACCCACAGCAAGAGCCTGGGAAAGTATCCAGGACAGTTACTCATCGCCTGTATAATAGCTAAGTATGTGGAGGGCCTTGCAACTCCTTTATAGCAAGTGTCACACTCTACTTCCCAGCACTCTCCTGTGCCACACCAGCATCTTGTTTTCCTCCTCCTTCTAGTCTGAGTTGGTCATTTTGTCATTCTTCCTGTGGGTCTCTAAGAGAAATAGATTATTGCAAGACAAAATTTGTCTCATGCTAATGAATGCCACATATTTTGCACCCTATAAGTGCATATTGTCCTCTACTGATGATGAAGAAAACAGATTTTGGTTTAGATACCTACAACTGGCCAGGTGAGTTCTACCTGGTTAGGTTACCGATTTCCTCTGTGAATGGTGTTTTTACTGGTTAGGCTACGCTTTGGGAGGTTGCTAAGACACTGAGGTGAAAATTTGCAGTTCTTATGGAAAACTCTCACTGTAAGACAAAGATCCCCATTTATATCCAAAAGCTAAACACTTTAACTCAAATCTCCAACTATGGTCTGGCGGTGCTTTAAAAGTTCATTCTTATTTTCCAAGAATCTGATGCTGGCCTGTTACAATCAGCCCTGGTTGCTCAGACGAGGCACTTTAAAAACACCTTCACACTTCTGGACTAGAGGTACATTTCTAGGCTGTGAAAGGGGCCAAGGGCTACAACACAGAAGCACTTGTAGGGCCTGGAAGACTGTACAGTGGTATTATACAGATAAGAGGGGGTAGCCAACTGGCAATGTAAACAAATGTCTAACTCTAAGCCTAACTAATGAGTACACAAACCTATTAACTCTTGGATGAATAGGGTATCATACTGGGAAATGCTGATAGTCGGAGGGAGCTGAGACTCAGATATCATTAGGCAGCACAGATGTCAGTGATCTTGGGGGTGCCAACAGAAACAGCTCACGTCTTTCTCATTAGCTTCTGCAACATGGACAGGTGTTATGCATGTGGAAGGAGTTTGGTGTGGACGGAGACTTGGGCTTTGTCCCTCTGTAGATGTTTGCAGAGATAGGAGCTGGAGCTGAATGCAATATGGCAGAGGAGTTCTGTTGCTAAAGACATCTAAAGACAAGAGGACAGAGTAGAAAACTTATGGGTCACACAGAGAGAGGGAAGAATCAAGATTCTTTAGCGTCATCTCATCACACATCACTGATTATCTATTTCTGAAAAATTGGGGGGGGGGGGGAGAAGAGGGTAATTTTGTAAAAGCTGTAAGGAAAACCAAGAACTGTTTTAGGACAGATCATTGCATCTGTCAAGAAGGCAGTTAAAGATGTGGAAGCTCATACAAGAAAGGAAGAAGAAAATGGATGTGTAACAGGGCACCTTTGGAATGGCATATCCAGACAATGTTCATATACCAGAGGCAAGGTTAAAGGTTGAGATGAAGGAATTATTGTGCTAGGTAGTCAGGACAACAGAACAATTAAAGGCTGGACAGAAGGAATATGAGAGGGCATGAGAGTGCAAGAGCTTTGGGGTGTCTAGATAGTTCTAATTGTTGAAATTTAGCTCTCAGAGAAGCTGCAGTCTAGTTAATACTTGGACACAAAACCTGCACTGAGATTTTGGAAGCTGTGTGAACTGCAGATGGGACACATGGCAAGCTGCTACGGACACAAACAACAAACCCATCTGAAAGCATCTTGCTAGCAGATTCTATATTTTACAGTACTCTTGAATAGATGGGCATGTAAGCTGCCTTTCTTCCAGTCTGTCAAGTCCACAACATCCACATAAATGTCTATGTATAATTACTCTTAGTTTTCTTGAGCTGAAGCCAGGCTAAATAGCCGTGTTTCTGAGAAAAGTTGCTCACAGTCCTGCTCTTACGCTGCTTATGACTCGGGCGGTTTGGCACTATAGGAAGCAGGCCTTTTCATGTGCTACATCTGAAGTGTTTGTGGAATTTCTTGACTGAGACTGAGAGGTTTTTTTATGTGAAGAGGGGCATCATCTGGGCATGCACTGTGGGTATGTGTGCAAATGAGGGTTTCTGTGTTCACGGGCACGTGTACACAAGACGCCTTATGTAATTCTTCCCAGAACTCCAGTGCTCATCTGCTCTGCACAGACATGGCTGCACAGAGGCCTTTTATTGTGCTTTGTAAATATGCGCCCTTGTTGTCTTATCCCCATTGGTTCAGTTTCCAAGAACAGGATGGATAACAAACCTCCTATTCTTTCTTGATCTCTTTTTCCCCCCTTCTTGGATCTCTTGAGGTTTTTTTCTCCTCTTCAGTTTTCCAAAGAATCTAAAGCATTTTTGTGGTTCTCTCTGTAATGATACCATGTCTAGAGTGCCTGGCAAACCAAAAGATGCAATATGCACACACAACTGGAGTATTTGCTATAACATCACAAAAAAATTAATGACATTTAACTAAATTAAAGCCATTTTTCTCAAAATGATGTCCTATGTCAACAACTTCTTCAGCTGAAATATCTCCTTTCTGGCCAAGCCAAGAGCCATCCCAATGCTACCTGCTATGTTGTAACCTACCCATCATCATCATGTTTCTTGCTGCCTTCCCAACAATTTGATGACCAACCAGTTAACAGCCATTCAAAAATGAATGTATAAAGAGCATCAGTTTAGGTTCATGATGTTTTTTCTCCATGCAATCGATATTGTTATCTGAGAACTATAGATTCTGTGCTTGAAAAACAAAATGACATTGGAAGTTTCCATTAAGTAATTGGTCTTCACCAGTTCTTTATGTCACTTCTCCCTCAGTGAAAATACTCATAAACTACAGAGTCCATGAGCTTATATCCCTGTTCATGGTTCAGCCCTACACCAAGCCCTGTTCAAGTACCTGCAGCACTGCCAGGCTCTGATGTCCAAATAACTTCTGATTCTTTGGAACCAGAGCGGTAAAGGATGGACAATCTGTGAGCTTTGTTCCAGGACACTGCAATATATTTAGACCCTGCAAAGGTATTCGCCCAAGTTCACAGACCCTCAAAGCCTAGATGTGTTACTTCAGTTCTCCCTGGGGCTGCTATCTCACGAACCACCTCAGAAAGCACGTGTCTGATGAGTCAGAGGAATTTTTTTGCACAGAAGGAACCTGAATCCAGCTCTTTTGTGTCCCAGGGTGGTGCCTTAACAGCAGCTTACTTTTCCTTTCTCTTTTTGCTTAACAGGTTGTAACATGCTGCTGGTTGTCCAAAAAGCCGGTTGCCTATGTGGTCCTTTCCCCCGATTTGTCAGTGTTCTGCCTTGTAACCAGCCCTGCCTTTGCAGACAATCTTAGAATGAGGTATGACATACAAATCCCCTTGTTAGACAGGAGAAAGATGTGAAGTAAAAAAAAACAAAAAAAAACAAAAAAAGAGAAAGCTATGATTGTCTAAGTATCTCATTTTAGCTTTGATACGATAGTACATGCGTGCAATCATCTAAATTACAATTTATTCATGCATTACAGTTGAATTATATTAATCAGGAAGCAGCATATTGTTAAGCAGAGCCTAGTAATGCAGCTTCATAGATGTTTTTCCTTTGTACTATTTAAGTGGTCTTGTGTAAGTCTTGCAGAGGAGTTCACTTTGTTCTTGGTGCAGTTCAGATAAGTTTAACAAAGAGAAAAATAACTCTCCTTTGTGTTTCAATGGATGAAAATGAGCTCTGTATTTCTGAGATATCTAAAAAAAATGGTCAAACTTTCAAGAATCAAAGAAACTGAATGGAAATTGTAGGAGGAATATAATTTTAAGCTGGCTGAAAATAGGACTCTTTAGGAAGTCAATAGAATTTTGTAGCATCAGAAAACCTATTTAAAACAAGTACAAAAGTGCTACCAGCCCCCTTACAGTTTATATCAGTAGGAAAATCTTTCTAGTAAATAGACATACCCAAGTACTGAAATTTAGGAAGATATATATAATTCTATATAAATTTCAAATAACCTCTAAAATGGGATCTCTTCTGCCTGAACTTCTAAGACACTTGTAGGAGATCCCCAAAAAGTTCTATGGCCTGTTATGGTTTGTGATTAGCTTGTCTGTATGCTTGATATCCCTCCAGTAATGCATATTCAGTGAAATTCATAGGATGCCTCTGCTGAGATAATAGAGAAAAGGTAACACTTGCTGGGAGGTTTCCAGGTAGTTGTCAGTTACAAAGGGATGTGAAGAGTATTGTCAGCTCCTGCAAGCATCTTCTGATGTGACTTCTGATGTTCCAGACAGTCTGACTCTCCTGGTGGAAAAGCCCTTGCCTTCTAGAAGATATGCTCTCGCCAGATACTGACCAAGTTCTCCCATTTCTGGGTGAGAGTCTTTGCCCATGTATGCCCAGGACTTCTCCACAACCAAGTATAAACCTTACTGTACTTTTAAAAAATACATTTATATTATCACTTGAAATAGTGTTTGCATTTGGAACTGAGAAGGCAAGAAAGGATGCTGAAAGGAAAACATATACCACCAGTAGCTGAACAAAGATTTCCACTGAAAATTACAAGCTTTATCATTAGAGAAAACTAACAGACTTCTGCAATTTTTAATTTTTAATTGACATAATTTTGCAGAATGGTAAGCATAATGTGGAACAATGAGAAGTTTTCAGGAAAAAACTTACGTTAGTGCCTGAACTGTGTATATAGCATGCTGAACTGAATCCACGGGTAGAGCAACAATGTACAATACTTGGGAGTGACTCCTTCCACAATTATAACAAAATAAAATAAATCAACCCCCTGAGAAAACAAGGTTTGTCAATTTCTTCATCCAAAGATTGGCCTGAGGCTGCAGGAAGTGTTTGGGCAGCAGCAAATTGGTAATAGCCACAGAGCTGTTATCGACACCATTATACAAAAGAGAGTCAGGGACTGACCCTGGCCCCAAAGCCAAATGGTATCTGCTGGTCTACACCTGTATCAGCCAGGGCCAGCCTTCTCCGTGGCAGGCAGCTGAACAGTGTGGCCAATGACTGACACTTTTAAAACACAGTATTACAGATATATCCAGAAAACCACTGGCCTTTTTTTTTAGTTTAGAGTTAGTGATGCATCCAGAGGTGGTATCAGCCTCAGGTGGATCACCTCAAACCTCAGTTAGAGCTGGAAATTTCCAAATGTATCTAGGAAATGACGTTCCTTGCAATCTGGATTCAGACACTCAATCACTGAGGCATTAATGTACCACAAACATGGTAAAGAAACGCCTCTTTAGCCCAGGTTGCATTCCTCTCAGTAGAACAGTCTATCTTTCCTCTGTGGATGAAGTTCCCTATGGTATGTGAACTCTGACAGAGTTTTCCATGTGTTTGCATTTCCTTCATGAATGAGGTATCCACAAGCTTTTAGAGAAGGCTGATGTTATAGATGAACAATCATAGTCCCGCTCTGTAGAGAATGCTGGCTCCTTCTCTAAAAACCTGTGCCAAAGGGCAGCTTCATATGCCCATTCCTCTATTCAATATGGAACAATGTATTTAAAACATACAGTGTTACCATAATTAATTAGAGGTTATGTCATTTTCATGAAAAGCAAGAAATGATGATAAATACATGAATAATGACCTGGGAATGGATCAACTATTTTATCATAAATGAATGTCAATGAAGTGTAATTTTCTGCTTTAGGAGGATTCCTGCACCTGGTAATATCCTTAATAAACATTAATTAAAAGGTTAATCTGTTGTAGAAATTGCTTTTCTCTGAAGCCACCTGAAATCAATTTGAACCCAATTACAAGCAGTTATCTATTGTTTATGTGGTTAAAGATTAGAGAATACATTTCTGCTTGTCAGGAGCCATCAGAGCGGGTTTTGAATGTCATGATCAGAGGTGATTCTGAATATTTGAATGCACTTTAATGAGCATAGAAAAACCATTAGAAAATGTAATCAGTCATATTTGATGATGACTTGACCTTGGAACTTTGATAACAAGGGGTCTAATCATTTCTGTCTTAAGTACCAATAGGATTTGCTCTTGAAATCAATTGACCATTGCTTGCTTACTGAGAGGGTAATCTTCCTTGGCAAAGAAGTATAAATTGCAAAAATCCAGCAACTTATATAAGTAGGTTCAGAAAAAACTATTTCTCACAGACTTGTGAAATATGAGATTCAGCTGAAAAGTGATCAAAGATAATACTCTTCAAAGACATTTGGAGACAAGTATCACTTAGTAATTCAGAAAGTTCTCCTCTGCACATCTACTGAAGACGGAGCTGCAAACCGCTCTGCAACAGCAAGGGTGTGTGTTGCCTTATTTTCATGGAAAAGTGTTTGAGGTTGATAAATGCATAATTTGCATCCATTTGCATCCCATGTTGATTGAAACTTGCTCTTCCTGCTGGACAGGAAGACCTGCACTTTCACACATAACACATCTGGGTACAGGAGCCAGTAGAATAAATAAATGACCGAGGTCTTACTGCCTTTTCCCACAAAGGATGGGAAGAAACTTGTGCCTCTTGCTTAAAAGTTATGTCCATATTTCTCATCATAGGTTCTCACAGAATTACTTACCCTCTAGACCCTTTACTGCCCTTTTCTGGACTTGTTCCAGCACCTCAATGTTCTTTCTGAATTGAGGGGCCCAGAACTGGACGCAGTAACCATGGTGGGGCCACACCAGTGCCGAGTACAGGGGAACAATCACTTCCAGAACAAGCAGGTGCCTGAGCTTGACTGTAGTTTTACCCAGATGAGTAACCAGGCTGAAGCCAGAGCATGCACATGTTTAAGCACAGAACTTATGCCAAGTGACTTTGGATGTTGAAGATTTAGGCATCTCTTCCATCATCAGTGGAGGGAGAGGGAGGGGGAGAGAGACAGTTGAAACTTGAGAAAACACTTCTCTTATCCAAAGACCGGCATTAAATACAACTGGAAGCAACTTCCCTCTGGAAGGATTGGATTTCTCTTTATTAACAACAAGAAGAATCTAGAGGAAAGAGCTTAGGATTTGGCTGACTATGGGCGAGATTTTTAGCACTTAGATTCGTATACATAGCAAATTCCAGTCTTTCTGTATTCACTGAATTCTGTATTTAGGACAATGATTTTTGAGAAGCCAACAGAATTAATTTAGGCATATGAACTTAAGCAATAGATCATCTCAGGTATTTCCACCAGACAGTCTTATCATAATGAAAGAGTCTCAAAATAAATGACTGCCCACTTGGATGGAACAATGACATTTCTGTATGTAATCAGCAACAACATACTCAAGCATACACATTCGAATTCTTGTAATGACCTGGTGTAGTTAGTGGTAAAATGCAGGCATGTCATGACAGCTGAAGTACACTTTCATCACATTTGTGATAAGGTGAAGAGGATTTCAAAAGTAAAACCTAATTTTAAAATCCCTTCATCCAGTCTTAAAAGCTCTTCCCCCAAGCCTCTGAACACATAGAAAGGCAGTTTTCTTTATAGGCATCATGATGCATTTCTTGGCTATATTCTGTGTCATTGGACAACATTTGTAATATCCAATTAGATTCTTAACCAGAGAAATTATGACTGATTGTTTCAAAGTAAATGAAATTTGGCAAAATCATAATCAGCTTGTTGATGGTAAAATTTTCAATTCCATGATCCAAAATGCTGAGTTTCCATCAAATCAGGCTGTATAAAACTTCCAACATACATAGTAGAAGGCTGGAATTGAATGAAATAATTATGAATGACCTGGCTTATTTTATCTATTTATTTTTAACGTGGGAATGTACTTTGAAATGAGGAGTCTGACAGACAACCTCAATGAGTACATCTCAACAACAAAAATAAGTACAGACTGTACTTTGTTTAAGCTGGGCAAGCACCAACAACACCTGAGAGGACGGGGGAAAAAAATCCAAACACTCATTTCTCATAATGAATTTCCAGTTCAAAGTGTCTGAGAGCTTTGCAATGATTTTGCAGAAAAGGATTGTAATTCAGTTCACAGAACTCTCTGTAGGTATAAAATTTTGGCTGTACAGTCCTTTGACAGTTACAAGGGAAACTTACCCTCTGGCACGTGCTTGTTCCTGGGAGCCACAGTGGCAGTATGCCCCTGGCTGTGGTCCAGCACAAGGACTGGGGCGACTGGTTGCTCTGGCTGTTCAGGGTTTTGGTGAGAAAAGTGTATTTTTTTGATTAAACTTCAGCAAATTATGTAAAGAATGAAAATGAAATCTAGGGAGGAGTTTACATGCTATCTTTGTCAATGTATCAACAGATCCATCCATCAAGGTCCATCCCATTTTAGATCTTGGTGCTGTTGTGTACAATTCCCAGTTTCAGTTCTAACCAGTGCCTTTTAGTTTAGTATGAATTAAGGTGGTATTATCTTGTGTGTTGATACCTTGATAATAATGCCCAGCTACCATCACATTGCACAGTATAAAGCAGGTTTTTATTTGGTTTTACTACACCACTGGGCTGTTAAAGAGCAAGTTGACATTTTCCATGTCAAGTGTCTGTCTGTGATATTGCTACCTTGCTCCAAGGACTTCTGAGAGTTTAAGGGAAGATTCTGTACTACATCTTGATGAACATTTTCTTTCTGAAGTGCTTGCATTCCCACAAGAGATGGGGAAAAGGCTTGAAATTTGTCAGGAGGGGGCCTCTGAAGCAGAAATATACCTTCTGCTGTGCCCCGGATAATCTGCACTAAGTTTGGTCAAGTTGTAAACCTTTGAAAAATGATTTGCGGACTGCTGGCAGTAAAGGACTCCGACCACGTGGAGTGTGTCTCCCTATGGAAGGAGGGGCGGAACACACACTTCCCTGCAGTCATGGGCACAGGATGTGCTAGGCTCATTATGGGTGTCTCTGGGTGTTTCCTGCCTTCTTTCAGTGTGCACTGTACCCCTCGCCATTTGCTGACTCTGAGGAATTGAGGGAGAGGGATGTGTGGAGGGGAGGACCAAAGGAACCTGAGATGAACCAGGGAGAAAATCAACAAGTTGGCTGAGGG
This sequence comes from Corvus brachyrhynchos, assembly GCF_000691975.1. Taxonomy (NCBI): domain Eukaryota; kingdom Metazoa; phylum Chordata; class Aves; order Passeriformes; family Corvidae; genus Corvus; species Corvus brachyrhynchos. Next base: position 525,057 of record NW_008237436.1, read on the forward strand.
CTGAGAGAAATCAGCAGGGAGGAGAAGACCAGCCTGAAACAGTGACAGGCTGAAGGTGATGGGCAAAGACAAAAAGAAACAAGCCTGAAGAGACTCAGACAGAAGACTGCTTCTTTGCAGTGGTGCTGGGAAGACACCCCCCACACCCTTGGTACCACCATTCTCCTGCTGTCAGCAATGGTCTGCAGAACACACTGGACAGGCATTGCCTCTCCAGCAGCATGAGTTCTTGAAGGGCACAACAACCTTCCATGCCTTCCTACCGGCACTCAAGGCAGGGCTCTGGATGGGAAAGTCAGAGGTCTCACTCATCCTGGCCAACACGGACAGAGGGTGCTCTAGGCTGCCATTTGCCTGTTCTGTCTGCTTCTGCCCTTCTTGGCTGAGGAATACTGACACAAAAAAAGGCCTGAAAGAGCATTTATTCAGGTCATAAAGTCAAGCATTTCAGTGGTAGAAAATGCTGCAAACAGTTGCTGAGCAACTATAGGCTTGAACCTTAATTAGTGCACACACCTTAGGAGCCAACCATTAATTACACGATCACATGCCATTTTTTCCCCCTACAAGTTACAAAAGATTAATTGGCTGAGCAGTCCTGAGCATGTTTTATACAGATTCCTTGGACCTCAGCCCAGCTGTTACCCAAGAGAGGTATGCACAGAGCACTCAGCCATGGACTTGTTCTAGCAGACCAACCTGTGCACAGCACACAGGGAAAGGTTTATCCCACCACACGCATTTCAGTGCCAGTCACACAGTTTCTGCTAAAAGGCAGTGTTGTATAAGAGGTTGTCTTTTTTAAAGTTTTCTGAGGGATCTGCGAGGTCATAGGTAGATCTGTAGGCATCAGTTGTCCCAACAAACCCCCCTGAAAAGAGTTTTTGGTTCTCTTGCCATGAGAGGATCCTGGAGCTGCACCTGGGAGCTCATTGGCTGACGT
>NW_008237436.1:526090-551071 GCF_000691975.1 Corvus brachyrhynchos
GGTTGTCTGTGGCTGCGCGCCACCCCTCCCCCCCCTGCCATACCAGCAACAGGTAAGGGTTGGTCAGAAGTGGGGCTGATCCTGTGGTATTTCACTAAATCTTCAGCCACGGGTTTGTCAGCAGCAGCTGGGTGAACTTGGTGTGACCTTAAGGGATGTCTGCAGAGCCAGGGGCACTGTCACACCCATGGTGCAGCATGTACTGAAGCAGATCATCGTCACAGTACTTAGCACCAATCTAGGTCAATGTACACAGTGTAAGTGCACTTAGAGGTGAATGAAAGACTGGAACTGGCAGATAAGAGGCTAAGATCTGATGTGCAGGGGTCCTTCCCCATGGATACTAATCTAACCTGGGCTCTCTAATGTTTGCATAATTAACCACAGTGACTTAATCCAGGTTTCCCTGAATCTTCAGAAGGCCTTTCCTGCTTTCCCTTTTGCCACATAAGAAACCCCAGTATTTCTTGCTCATGGTTGAGAAGGGTTAGCTAAGAGATAGCATCCCTGTGTGAATGCAAGCAGGGTCACCAGATCCTGCTCACTCAATGGGGGTATGTTCTGCAAAGATTCCAAAGCATCAGCTCTCTGGTTTGGGTTTTCCATTAGTCAAGTGCCCAGGTGTCAGCCAGATTAAAATAAATAAACACATATACTCACTTGCACCTCTCCTACAATCTCAGCCAGATCCTGAGATTCATATTTCAACCTATCCTCACATTACTCTTGCTCCTATTTCGTGGGAGGTAAACCTTCCTCTGCCCTTTCTCCCAGGAGCTGCTTTACCCATGTGTTCTGCTTCCTGCTGCTGCTGCCTCATCACTTACGAATCATGTTACTGACGCTTATCTTGGCCACAGGCTGCATCCCTTTTCCTGCCCCCTTTTTAGCCTCACATTCAAAAGCAGGAGAAGAAGGATAGCCAGTGCTGCTCTCCATTCCAGGTCTTAACCTGACCTCCCACGCTCCTTGGCTCTTTCCTTAATCTACTCCTGAGGTAAATGGTGCACAAGAGATAAGAGTCTTCTTCCCTTTTGTCAAGGAAGTAAGAAAAAGTATTTTCAACAGCTCAGCCTGGGGGATGTCTTCTCTTTGACTCCCTTGGTAACTTCTTCAGTGATTGACTGATTTCATCCAAGCTTGGCAGTGGGATAGCTGCAAACACAATTATCTTCCCACACTAGTCAGCCCTCCCCACTGCCCCATAACTGGGGCAAGAGTGACCACACTTCAAATATCTGGAAGATTTCTTACTCCCATTTGATCCTTACAGCTGATTTCTTTACCGTTGAATGGGATAACACCCAGTGTGCTGCCAAAACAAGGAGAAGGAGAAAGACTCCATGGAGGAAGGGAGAATTTTGAAGATGCTTGTGAAGGAAACAGAAAACCTTCATATAAAATAATTTCAAGCCTTTCAGAAACATAAATCCCAAGGCACTTCATTGTTTACCAGGTGGTATTTCTGGGTGGAAAGAACCTGTGCCTTTATTATCAGTGATGAGACAGATCATCACAAGTTTTTAAAATGAATCTCTCCCTCTCTCTGTCACATTCTTCTGAAATGGTGCATATCCTTGAAGCATTTGTTTCTCTGAGAACATGAGGTACCGCCAGAAAACTACTCAGATCATTTATTACTCCTGAATATTTAGAAATCGTTAACCTTTACACACTCCACCCAAGCAAACACTGGGAGAGGCTGTAGCATTTTTTTAACTCTTTCACTTCTGCTCCTCCGTTTCACCTCTCATTCTGTGGCATATCTGCTTATGACCAGGCAGCTTTATATGTGTTTTATGATCTGGGTGATTCAGCAGAGGTATAAGGATAAGGAAGACATGGTTTTGCTTAGAGGCAGAGAGATCTGTGTTGAAGGCTGTTTCCACTCTTTAAAGCATTAACATATCCAGATGTTACCAGAAATGGTGAATAGGTTCAGTTAAAATGCAAAACAGATGGGATCTTTGCCCTAAAGTCTTTTAGGGTCAAAAGCCAAACCTATTCCCTGTTCTGCTATTTCATGTGCAATTAGAAATGGAAATAATAAAACAAATCCAGAGGCTATTTTCTCTCTATTCCTTATAGACAAAACCCATAGACAGATTTTAAGCCTTAAAACCCCATACACAGTTAAAACTTTCCCACTGGCTGATGAGCAGTGGAAGACAAAAGCGGACTGGGTGAATAGCTCCTTATTTCCTGGACTTAAGTCTGAAGATCATTTCCAGATGCACCCAGTTCCCGGCACCACACAGCTGGATCCCACTTGCCTCATGCCCAGTGTGAAGTGGCACTTTGGCCAGCTCAGCCACAGGATCCCGGCTGCAGCCTGCAGACACCAGGGATAGAGGTTGACATTTGCTCTTTGGCCCTGCCTTCAGGGCACATAAGGACCACACCAAAGGGAAGACCCCTTCTCTCTTTCAACCCCTGCATGAGTTATTATGAAGAGAAGACCAGTGCATTTTTGAGAAGAACATGGTTTTGAGAGGGCATTGGCATTAAGAATATTGTTGGCAAAATAGCATTATTATTCCAAATGTTTTCAGGATGCAAATTCAAATAATAGTAAGTGGGGCCAGGTGAAATCCTTGGGATACTGGTTGGTGTTGTGTAAAACTTTTTGTGAATTAAGCCTGAAATCTAGCAAAGATTTTCAGCCAAAGACAAAGAGGGGTAATTCTGAGAAATTGCAGTCAATGCAGCGTAATGATTTCAAAGGGAAACAGCTCAACTTTTCGGTTTGAAACATTTGTTTTTGTTTTGAGGTTTTCCTGCCTGCAGTAAATAAAAAGGGGTGAAAAGTTTAAACACAAAAATGTAGTGTTTTGTTTCAGGTTGAACCAAACACTTTGCTTGATCCAAACTGGAATTTTGGGGTTTTATTGTTTTACCAAGAAAATACAGTTTAATTTCCTGTCAACCCAAAACATTTTTTGTAATTGTAGCCTTTCTGTGCTGAATTCAAAAGCCAGTTATTCCTACTGCTCTTTAGGAAAAAAGATTATTGGGAATTAATTAATTAATTATTGGGAAGTGAGGTGAAATTTCACAGAAGTGTATATGTGTGGGGTGGGGGGGAAGGTGATGAGGGAGCAGAGCTGGAGATGAAAACTAGCAACTGATGAAAGTCCAACTAGTGTGTAAGGAAGGCATTATGGCTGACCAGGTCTTGGAGCCACCCTGAATAGTTAATGTTTTGCAGCAGGACAGGAGCTATGGGGCTGGACTCCTTTGGCACAGCTCAGCTGTGGGCCAGCTGAGCACTGCTGCTCTCTCACAGTGTCCTGTACGCAGGAAGCTGTTGCTGCTTGTGGCCCTGTCTCCCTGACCCATTAGCAACTCCCCCAAAGAGGAAGTGCCACAATCTCTCCCCAACAGTGATAAAGTGAGTAAAGGTATTGGTGGCAGCAACTGGATCCTCTGGAGAATTGGGGACAACTACCTTTAAGTAAAACCCTGGCTGTGAGACTGCATTGCAGCTCAAACGTGTCTCAGAGCTCGCTTTCAACTGATGAAGTATTTGGGATTATGCATTACCCTGTAGGGCACAGAGAATGCCATACTTCTCGAGTGAATTCAGCCAGCGGCATTGTAATTACACTAATTACACTGTAGCCTTCAGTCAGGGTAACAAGTTGCTGCTACGCTTGCTTGCATTATGCAGCACTGTAGTATATGTCATGGTATTTCTGTGCGTGCGTAACCCGCGCTTTCCTCTCGCTATACTTCGACATGATGGTCCAAAGGTAGGACTATTACTACCTCCATATTCTCCTTCTCATTTATTTCACCCCTGCTAAACTGTCAACTGGACCTGGGAAGTAAAGGGACAATTTCTGGAGCCTTTCCTCTAGTAGCCTTTCCTCTGTGTTTGTGTTTGTGTGTGTGCCTGTGTCTCCGTGTGTGTGTGTCTGTGTGTCTTTTGCACAAGGTCCTATCCACCGGAGAAGCTGGGGCCATCACTCTCCATGGTCACTGTCCTCACTACATTAGCCAAGAAGAACCTTTCTCCCGGCTGAGCACAGGGCTTAGCTTGTCTCAACTGGAAACCAGACTTTAGCTATCTCACAAATTACCGTGTTCAAGAAATCTTTACAGAGTGAGGTGTTGGTAAACAAGAGCTTGCTGCTCCTATGATTCACTACCTTCTTACGCACCTTAAGAGCAGATTTCTCCACCCTCCTATGGCCGTGGGGAACTGCAGACACGGTGGAACCAGTGCCCTTCTGTAAGTGTCCCCCCAAAGCATGAGAGGCTGCAGACAGTATTTTTTATGACAGCAGAGGTCAGGGGAAAAATACAACTTGTGACTGTTTGTCAAGGCAGGGAAGGGATCCTCAGAAAGGCCTGAGCAGGGCCCAAAGCACGTTCGGTACTGTCCTGTGAGAGCCTTGCAGGAGTGGCCACGGCTGCGGCGGAGGTGAGGGAAGGCAGCCAAGCGCTGCTGGGCAGGCAGGCAGGGCGGGCGTGGGCAGGGAAGGGAGAGGCGGGCAGGCTGGGCGGTGAGACAAGGCTGGCCGCGGGCTCCCTCGGGGAACTCCAGCAAGCCTCTCATGTTCCATGTGCTCTGGCTTTCCTCTCCAGCAAAAGAGAAGATCTAGTACTCTTTCTTTCACCGTGGGTGTCATGAAGCTTCAGTCTATGGAAGTCCTGCTGTAAAACCCCTTACCACAAAATCTACACAAAGTACATGCAATTGGCTCTTACAAGCTCAGCGTGCTTGGAGAGGAAAGGCTGGTGAATATATACTCTGTCCAGCTTCACATGGCATCTCCATGCTAAAGTGAGCTGCACATGATGCTTGCTGGCTCTTGAGAGTGGTATAGTCACATCAGTGTGGCACTGAGCCTGGCTAATTAGCCTTTCTTGGCAGGTCTAATTAGGCTGGGCAGGGAGCCATGCTGATAGAGTTGTACTTTCATGGGTTCCAGCTCTCGCTCGGTCCCAGTCAGTGTGTGTATCTCCCCACCATGGTGCAGATGCCCCACCAACACTTCCCATGAGCCCAGGACCCTGGCAGCAAAACCTGTGGAGAGGCCAGCTGAGGACTGAAGAGAATAGCTGGATCTGGCAGGCTGAAATACTGCTTCTTTTTTCTAAGAAAAATTTTTGGAAGAAAACAGCAAAGAAAAAACTCATGCAGATTTTTCTCTGCTTTTTCAACTTGTGGCAATGTTTTCTGAAACTACCCCAGACCCAGGGGTCCCAGATGAGGTCAGACACTTGTGCTCTGCTCAAACCCTTTGTGAGATGGAGGCAGTGTCTCTGAGGTCATGGTCTCTCAGGGGATGGCAATCCTCATAATAAAGTGTGTGTGCATTCCCTTCATAGCCCTTGCTATAGGCTTTGTCCATTTTTTGAGCTGAGAGTTAGATGGATCTCAGTTTGTTAAGAGCTGAGGATTAGTCTTGATTTGGCTGTAACCACTGCCATGGCACAGAGCCGAGGTAGTCTCTGTGTGATCCTTGTGGTCAGTCTAACCTGAGGAGGGCAAAAAGCAAGGGTGAGAAATGAAAGCTGGGTCCCCCCAGGTATGGCAAGACCCAACATAGGGAGTGGCTGGAGCAAAACTTAGCAGAATCAGTTGACAGAGAAATGAAGAGGTAGAGATGAAGATGGGGTGAAGACGGGGTTGGCAGTGGAGGCAGGGATCCAGATGGCCTCCCTCCTAGATCAACATTACAGACATGAGAATTGAAAGGAGAAACTGTCACAAAAGTAAACAGCATAAGAGAGAGGGCTGTAATGTAATGCTTGGACTAGCCGTTGTCCAGGTGTCCACCCTCTTATCACACAACACATTGTGGTCAGACACAGGAGCAGGTCCCGAGCATCTGCACCTGAAGCCCCTAATGAGTGTTTGCAGGACGAGCTGAGAGAGATGCTGTGGACGTGCAGGGGAGAGGGGTGGGAAGGAGGCTTTCAAGCACGTGGCAGGCTTCCTGGCCGACACAGCATGCAGCAGGGAGGAAAGACATGAAACAAAAGCCTTCCTGCAGGAGGAGAGAGAAAAGACCCACTGCTGACAGAAATGAAACAACACAGCCCGCTGTGGAGGCCAGCGCTCCTGGGGCAGGCTGGGCCAATAGTTGTAAAAACAGTTCTGAAGTAGGAAATGTAACATGACTACAAATTGCCTCGCTTCCCCGCTCCAAGGCTTCCACCACGTGTAACAGGACTCCGAGCAGCACAGCAGGGAGCTGGCAGAGGTATAGGCAGGGGCTGGCTGTACTGGCGTGGGGCACCCACTGGAGAGCTTGGCACCCCACGCCTCCATCTCTTCGCAAAACACGTAACTGCCCCAAATAGAAATATTCCCAACACCAGCATTGTCCCCTCCCTGGCAGTAGGGAAGCTGGTTTTGTTTGGAGGCTATCCGCCAAAAACAACAATAATGCAGTACCATCAATTCCCACAGGGGCCCTACTCACAATGGCAAAACTGGACAGATAATTTGCAACTGATATGTCTGTTATGGAGACAGGACACAGGCATTTTTACCAACAAGTCATCTAAGCCCCAGAGCAGAGTCAAAACACATGGTGAACAATAAGTCTTCCTCCTGTTTCCATGCTGGCTGTAACACAGCTTTTGGCTGGGCAGCACAGTGGTGGAGGACTGCAAGTTCTGTAGTTGCAGCTCTGGATGTTGCTTAATCTTTGTCTTCTGTTTCAGTGGGTCTTTTTACCAAAATATTTGCTGTGAATGGGAAGCAAAGGAAAAATAAAAGTTGACTGTAAAGGGTTTCTCATGCACTGTTTACAAATTTTGCACTTTCTTCAGAGCCACAAAAGTTAGAGATGGAAAAGCCATAGTAAGTCATAGAGGCTGAACTTTTCCAAGGCTTTTAAATCACTTATCACGCTGACAAATGACCTCCATGGAAACTCTGTGTGGCAATGCCAGATATTGCAGCCCACCAAAGTCTTTTCCATGCCATCCCCACAGCAGCTACAGTTAAGAAATCAGGCAATAAACCATGACTGAAGCGAAGTCAGTCTCTTGCTGATTGCTCTGGGAGGAGGCAAGTGCTCAGAGAAGGAAACATAGAAGAAGTGGGAATAACTTTGGTTGCTCTTTTCTGCATCTGTCAAAGCTTTATGAGGTTTTAATGTCCATGTAAAAAGTAACCTGTGGTGTGGTGAAGGACCATCAATGTTCTGATTCTAGGGTGAAACCACTCAAGGTCAGGTCTGCAAAGGAAATTGCACGTGTACATGAGCAGGTAGGAATCGAGGAAGACTTGTAGAAATGCCCTTCAGGCTGGACATTCAACTGTCATTAAAATGCAGAGGAGGCAGACATGGGAAAGCAAAAGCAATGCAGCTTGTATTTTCTACAGTAGAACAATTTAGAAGCTGTTTAGCACCTTTTTCTCATTTTCTCCTCCCTCTTAAATTTATCTCTATTCATCTTCATTCCCTCTTTGGTCCCTCAAAGACCACCTCTATTTTTTTTGCAGCACTTTCTTTCAACATGGAAGTTCACTTCTTATTGAAATAGAACAAAGACACTGTTGACTGAATCTCACCTCATATTTCTCACATCACCATCATGGAAAGAAAAGTGGTGCTGCACAGCTGATGAGATTGATCTGTATTTGTTGATTCTGTGAGTTGTTTAGATACTCAGACCACAAAGATACAGCCAGCCATGTAAGGGTCTTGGAAAAGACTATCCTGGTGGGAATCTTTCAGCTGACGTGTGAGTTAGTCAGCTAACATGGGATGTTTCACCTGCCCTTGGGAATCAGTGACACACTGAGTCTAGGCTGGATGTTCTCTTTCAGTGGAGTTACCTATTTCTGCAGGTAACTCCATAGGACAGTTTGTACCACGTATTTCATATTTCTTTGACAACTCAAACTTCCTTCTTGAGAGAAAATATCCCTTTCAGCTAAGTCCCTTTTTTATATTTGTCTTTTACATATCAAAAAGCACATGAGGAACAAATCTGCTTAAAGAAGGTGAAGTATGCTGTTACTACTGCAAGGAGACAGTGTAATGATTCTCAAACTACACCCACATGGAAAATGAAATTTTCTACCTAATGCCTGTATGGGTAAGTCACTTGTGACATGTAGCTCTCTTGTAGCATCTGGTCCCTGTGAAAGCTGGGAAGGAGCAAGTCATGGAACTGGCAATCTTGTCTTACCATTGGGACAGCAGAACCTGAACCCAGACTTCACAATCAAACAAGGGATGGTGTTATGAGTGCATGACAGTTCAATGTCCCATGTTATGAGAGGACAATATTAATCCCTAGAGAATGTGGCATCTTTTTTTCTCATCTTGCTCTTGCTGTAGAGGGCAAAACAGTGGCCCAGCAGTGTTGTCACCAAATCCCAAAAGTTGTTTCCCTCTGTCCCTGCTTCATTTGTACTACCAGTTGCTTGAGCATTGTGAGGCGAAATGCCATTGCCCTCTCTGTGTCCCAAACTGCTTTTGTGCCATCAACTTGTTAGCATGAAACCCTACATGAGGGCCCTGGAGGAAAATATTTCTTCTGATTTTGTTCAGAGGACTCTGGTTTAGCAGGTCAGACAAATTAATGTGGTGGGATAGAGAGTACCAAAAGAAGAGTGGGAGATAAAGGGCAAGTGGGTACAGATTATTTCATTATGAACTTTCCATGAAATAGCAAGGGCAGAACTGGGGACAGGAGGATATTAATTTATGGCAGAATGCTGTTATTGCAGCCCTTCTTCAACCAGTCATGTTACAGGAAGATAAACAAAGTCCAAGCCAAAGTTTCCCCTGGGTTAAGCCTGCTAGCTTGGAGATTTATGTGCAACTTATATCCAGCCTGATAATTCCACTGTGTGACTGACCAAAGGTCTTCACTTGAAGGGTAGGATGTTGTTAAAGGCACCAGTACTTGGAACTGGAGCACAGCAGGATGCTGCCTGATGAGGTCCTCAGTAAATTTCAGTGGCCAAGAGCAACTTGTTGATCTCTGTAAATCGTTGCTTGCGGCACTGGATCGAGGGCTATCTCACAGTACAGCAAACATGAGGCTTTTTTTGCCAGTGACCAGAAAAGCCAGGCTCTGTTTGTTCAGCTAGAAAGTGCTTACACTAGCTTAATTTTTTCCCTTGAAACTCAGCTTTCATAATTCTGTATGGGAGGGCTTTTTTTCCAGGCTTTTTAAAGTAATATCAGTATTATGGCTAATGAGGCAGTGGAAAGCAAGCTGGTCCATTCACTGTAGCTAATGATTCCATTCCCGTGAGCCTAATCAAAGATTTGTACATTTAATTGCTGTCAAGTCAGCTCCAGCCACCTGCCATTTCTGCCACACCTGATCTCCCTTCTTCGTGGCCTGCAATTCTAAATGAATCCATCTCTTTTGCTAAGGGAAGGAAAACAGAGCTGCCAAGCAACCCTGAAATGGTGCTTTACCCTTAGAACAAAGATCAAACAGTCTGCTTTGCCACTGAGCAATATATGTGTTAACTGACTGTGGCACAGATTTTTAAAAAATTTATTAGTCTCATATTGGAGATCAGGGAAGTCAGAAATACACCCTTGCCTGGACATGTCCTGGACTTGAGACAGACTTCTGTCAGAGGCGAAAGTGATTTTTGTTGGCTCACCACTGAACAAAGTTGAACTACATTTATTTTTGGTTTTCTCCAAAAAATAGAAAAATATCACTGAAGCCATTATTCCCCTTCTGCAGTGTACTGGTGCAGTATTTTGACCAACCTTTGTCCTCAACATCATGATTCCTAAACATCCTGCCTTCTCCATAGGGAATTAATGCAGGAAATGTTTTGGGGCCATGTTCCCTTGAATGTAAGAGATAACTCCTGTTCATTGTTCTAGGGAAAAAAATAAAAGGGAAAAAAAATCCAGTTGCTGTTAACATACTTTGAAAAGAAAATATAAACCCATTAGTGGGCTTTAATGAACTGCTCATTTTTTAGCCCAATTTCCTAGTGAAATGAGAATTATGGGATCATATGGTATGGTCATTCTGTCCGATCATCCCTCACTAATAGTTTTTCTGTTCTTGGCCAAGTTGAACCCTAGATAAAGAAGGAAAACAAATGCAATAGAGCAACATTACTGTTTCAAGAACATAAGTACACAGGTGGAGGTGTAAAAGTCCACAAATACCTCCTATGAATGGCCCAAGTAGAAGAAGTCTGGCAAATGAATTCATATGTTGTCAGCAAAAGAAGAAAGACCATACAGGTGCCCCAGCCACAGCAAAAACTTTAGTTGGAGATTACCATAAGCCACAAAACACAGAATCTGTTGAAGATGAGGCATCACTGATATCCATTCTCACAGAGCTACTTCATTTCTCTTCTCAACCCATCACAGAAAGCAAAGACGCCACTAAGATATGTAAGACCTATGTGTGACTGGGTAAAATGAGATTTTTGCAAGTGGCTTTGATCCAAATGCAAGCTGACACCTTTTCCCCCCATTGTAACAATGTGGAAAGGCTTTATAATAGATTTTAATACAATTTACTCCAACGTTAGGAGCTCTTCCTCTGCCAGAAGAGTTTAATTGGCCATGAAGTCCTGTGAGTTTTGTCTTGAGAGTTGACAGATGCATAGATTAATTTACCAGGAAAATCAAAGGATATGTTAAAGGGTCTGAAAACAATTAAAGGGTCTGCAGCTATTTGTATCTGTCTGAGAGCTTTAAGCTAAAGTCTGATGCTCATTTTGCTATAGGGCTTAACCATTATTGTACTTTACTGCAATGCAAATCTAAAGAGAACTTAACTTTTTGACCATTTCTGTGATAATGTGTTTAAAGCTTCTGATCAGAATTTCCTATAAAGTCTTCAGGAAAAAAAAAAAAAAAGCTGCCATATGGGAAGGCACCTCTTTCCTTTCCTCTGAGCTGTCAGATAACAGAGAGTCACATGCACACTGAGGGGAAACAGATGCAAAGGTCAACTGGGGTGCTGCCATGCTAAATTATGTAATGCCTGATACCTTGGTTAGCCATGTGAGCCACCTCGTAAAGATAAAAACCTGGGTTTCTATGCTTTCCTGTATTACTGAAACAGACCAGGAAAGGAAGAGGACAGCTACTCTTTCCATTGATGACTGAAGCATCTTACTAGACATAGGAGAGCTATGTTGTGCAAGTGCAAGTCTGCACACTCCCAAAAAATGTTTCAAAGGATGTCTCATTTTCTAAGGAGAATAATAAACATGGGGCTGGGGATTCTTGCACCTCAGCTCAGTCATCCATTCCTGTACACACAGCATGCTTAAAGCAGTCCTGCATGCATGAAAGCTTGATGGTTTAAGCCTTTCTTCATAAAGGAGGAACTGAGGGTTCAATTTACTTTTGCTTGGCTACATTCAGGGTGATACTTTTAGTTAGCTAGCTAAAGTGTGTGAGAAAAGGATGAGGTATGCGATGCTTTCCATTCAGTGGCTTTCTGAGCAGCTGTCACTGAATTTTGTGTGGGTTCCAGCTTGTGGGGAGGATGTCCAGAGTGTGCCTCACTGGGCTGGCAGTCCTGAGGTAACAGCAAAGGAAGCTCTAGCTCTTGGCAGCCAGCTGGGTTTAGCCCAAGTGAGGTGTTTAAATGGAGCAGCTTTTCATTTGCCTGTGTCTCTCTGGGGTTTGCCTCCATGTAGCCACATGCTAACCATGCAAAAGCCAGGGTCTCTGCTGCTGATTCAATGGTTCACAGGAATGCTACCAAAGGTGGAGCTGAGCCGTGACAGGAAACACTGAAGTTCCTCCTAGTGTGTGCAAGGCCATAGTGTTTGCAATGCTCCTGCAATGTAACAGTGACAGCGTTTATGAGGAGGCACCGTTTCACATACTCAGTTGCAAGACAGAGGTCTTTGACCTTTCTCAGAACTGTCTTGCAAAACCTATTGCCACGAGACCTTTGTGGGATTCGTGGAAGGGCTCTTCAGGGATATTGTGTAACTGGGAGCCCTCTAGACTGCTTCTCTTGGTCTGTTTGTGCAGTGCATAGGTGTGGAGCTATTCAGGGCTTTGAGATGAGTGAGGTAATGCTCACAGGAGGAGTTTCCCAAATTACAGAGGGTGCACACAAAGCTGAACAGAGACTGTAAGTAGATTCAGGCCCTCCTCCATTTCCACAAGTCACATCAACTCCAGCCATTAATTAATGTACTAAAGTCAGAACACAGCTCCACCATGGCCTCTCTGGGAAGGTCTGAGCACTGCGAAAGAGATCATGCCATCAGGACCTGAAGTATGGGTGAGGATCTATTATTTTCTACAGCAAACTTGTCCCTAGAGTCGCATTCTTGCTTGCCTTTATCTTTATAAAGAGTTCATAAATGAGAATACAGAATATGTAAGTACCCTTTGCTAGCAGTGAAGAAGACCTTCATGGAAGGAAAATATGAGAGGGCCTAAATGAACTTCTGCCTTGCTTCTTTGGGAGATAACAGTCTCTGGATGCAGGTTGCCTTTAGGGGTGGGTTACTGGAGCAAAGAAACCAGAGGCCTGACTCAGAAGTGCCACAAATCCTCCCAGATGTTCTCTGCCTATCTGATTCTCATGAATAGAGAGAAGTCTCAGAAACGGACTAGGGCACTCAGGAGACGTGAGGGTGGACTTCTTCCCCTGCTGAGTCCCTGGTGAGTGGGACACATTGTCTCCTGCTTGTCCAAAGCAATGTAGGACCAACTGCAGAAGGTCCAGTGGGCTCTCTGAGCCAGAAGAGAGTCAGTAGTGACTTGTGAGGATGGGGAAAGCCAAAAGCAAACACCAGTGACAGGATGGACTGGGCCTTGTCTGCACTTGGACACTGATACACCGCTCTGCAAATCCTTTCCCATTGCAATGTGCAGCGCTGGGGATTTTTGTGCTGAATAATTAGCACCCCTTTAAAAAATTATATATACTGGCTCAGTTCTTTGTAAGTACTTTTGTTATTCCTTTTGCTGATCTGGCTCTGTTTGTCTTTCACTTGACACCATTGTCAGTGCTGAAGACAAATACGCATTTGTTTTGATTTCCTCCTTAGTGTACATATAACTTACAATGGGAAAGCCTGGAAAGTCTGCAGGATAACCTCATAGATAGCTAAATCCATTCTAAATGGCAATGAAAACACAATCTCCTAATCAGGAGGGAGAGTATACCTTTAAACGTGGTCCAAAAATGCTTTCTTGGATAGTAATACACTACCATGGTTTTTGTTCAACTCTCAGCCAGGGGTTCAGATTTCTCCCTGGGGTCCAGGAGTTGAAAGTTGCAAGCCACTTGGCATAATTTCATAAAGACCTCAAAATATAGTTCCCTTCTCTCTAACTACAGGAGCATATCCTCACAGTCAGCTGTTCCTGAATCACTACCTAAAGCACTGCAGGAAATCGATGAGGGAACAACAGGACAACCAGTCTAGTGCATGGCAAAAACAGGGATCTTCATCCTAGAGATGATTGGAACCACAGCTTTCCTTAATTGGAGTTGAAAAGAGAGTGTTATTAAGAGAGAGGATCCTCGGAACACAATGGCAACATTATTAGCTCTTCTACAGCGGCATTCAAATGGTAATTTAACCTTTGCCTGAGCGAATAGATTAAAGGAAGAACTCAGAGCAGTATTTTCTTTATTTTCTTCAGTTACTCCTGGCTCACTTGCATTTTTGTCTCTGCACAGAAGCAGAGCTATGGAAATTGAAGCCTCCAGGAGGTTCATTCCATTCTTCCTCCTTTTCCCCTGTAATTTAGGCACCTGCCTGATTTCCTCCTAGGAAAAGGGAAAATTTCCCTCTAGGGCTGGCAAATGCTGCCACAGAAAGGAATAAGGAGGGAGCCATGGTGGGTGGAAGGGGCAGGGCATGTGACAGTCCAGGTCCAATTCCTGAGCTTTCCAGTGTACTGTCAGTATGACAAATGGCTCTTGCTCATGTGGAAAACTTCCACTGAAATTGTAGTTTCTACAAAATCTAAATTTTCCATAACTCTCTTCTTTTTCTGTATTTGTTCTTCAGGAAAATCAACCCCTGTTTTGTTTTGGTATTTTTTAGAAATGTTCCATTAAACTGTCTGTGCATTTTGAGAGCTGTAGCCAGTGCTAAGGGAACTCTTGCAGACACATTATGGGAAGTACAGTTTGTCTAGGAAGTTCAATCCAATGGGGAAAATGAACAACAAAAGGCAGTGGAGTACCAAGACCTTATTGAGGCATTGAGTGTAACTTAAATTGAATTCAGTGAAGTGCATTGGTGTACAGAATGAAATATTTGGATGTGGAAATAGTCAAGCACTTTCTTTTAGTTGATAACATTGAAATATCTTTGTATTGCATTTAGGAAATAATTTGAGGGGGAACTTGAGATTCTTCAAATAATGTTAATGCATTAACTTGCATTTTTATTAGAGACAAAACAAATATGGAGTTTTTAATGGAGAAAATAATCTGATTTTCTCTTAATTCCATGAGTCATTTGTTTGACTTTCACTTGTATAAGAACATTTAACACTCAAAAAAACTTGATAGAGATCCCCAAGTCTCCACAGGAAGCTGCCCAGAGAGAGGGTGGCACTGGCCAGGAAGAGACACTGTCCATCTTCAGCCCATATTTGCCTTACTGCAACCAAAAGACAATCTGCCTGTGGTTAGTAACAGGGCAGAATGTATGACACATGGTATCTTTGCCACAGCAATCAGTGGAGTATAGTCATTCAGAGAAATTTCATTTCAAACCTAACACAATGTTGCAGGGGAAAACCAAAATATTTTGCTGTAGGGCAAAGAATCCTAGAATCCTTTAGAATGGAAAAGACCTTTAAGATCATTGAGCCCAACCAGACTACTTCCAAACAGACACTATGGCCAGCTCAAGGCAGATCAGTTTGGCTGGGTGTACCAAATGAGCTCTTATCCAGCCAGTTCCTAGTGATGAACACCCATTTCCCAAATACTGACAGAATTAAGTGGTGATTCCTTTGAGGGCAATCCACCAAAGAAGCAAAGTGTGGGATAAACAAATGGATTTGCCAGAAGGGTTTCTGAGGGGATCGCATTGAACAGTCTTTGCCTTGCTTCTCCTAGCTCAATATGAACCACAAGCTGATGCACTCTCTAGAGGATTCAGTCAGTTTGAGACAGACACTGGGCATTTGCAAGTCCAGCTATAAAGCTGAAATGATTTTATGTGGGGAGGGAAAAGTCTTAATAAGACAGACTTAACAACTTTAACAATTATTCCACCTACACCACATCCTCAGTCTTTCAATCACCATTTACACATGGAAGAATGCAAATGCATATTGTAGAGTTAGAGTAGTCAGGGCAGTACAAGTACATAAATGAGTGAAGAATTGTGGTGTCCTTTAATAGAGAACTGTTAGAATGGGAGAAATGGACAAACTTTATGTATATGCATCCTTCCCAAGTGCATCAATAAACTTTCCTGATGAGAAGGAAGTGTTTCACCTCAGAACTGATTTCAAAACACTTTGTTATCATTTTTAGTCTGGCAGTAAATCTCTTCAGTGTCTTGGTCCATACACTTCTTTTCCTTCCCAAAAGATTGGTCTTATTTCATTACTGTTTGTTATTATTGTTACTAGTGCTAGGCTGAGGAGTGTTAATATGCATCAATTCTCCAAAACATGATTTTTCAGTGTCAGGTGCGTAACAGCTGGGTTCTAAAAAGCAATGTAGATACATGCAGGATCACCTTTCACAGCCTAGGTTTGTAGCAGCAAACCCAGGAGAGCTTGCAAACCTCCACCTCCACATATGCTCTCTGACCCATCCTCTCGGAGCAGGGCTCAGGTGAGCACACTGGTACCTCTCCCCTCCATCAACCCTGGTGCCCTGCAACAGCACCAAGCACAGGTTAGAAAAAACCATTGAGGCCTGGGGGTTCCACTTGCCATCACACAAACCAAGCTTGCTATTTATTTCTCATACCTCAGAAATCTTGAAAACGTGATGCACACAAATAAAACCAGAGGTGGGATTTAGGGCTGGATATAATGAATATTGCAAACAACTGTTTAGCTTTGGACCTTGCTGCTGAAAGCTGACCTATCAACACCATCATATTAATATTGCTTAGCCTAGCTACTCCCAGATTTATCTGACACAGCTATTACTAAGATGTATCTGTGTGTCTGTGTGCCCGAAGGAAAAGAAACCTCAGTTGAAAGTAATTATTGCCATTTTCTACCAAGTGCAAAGCCTGTGCAGTCTTTGATTGACCATCCTTCAGAGAACTTTCTGTCTCAAGGATTCTTTGTCATTCAAAACCAATACAGGTGTGGAAAGGGTATGCAAACACATTGGTGAGGTGATAGGGTACAAAATTCATAGAAATGCCAGGAGAATTTAGAGGAGAAATTTACAGGTATAAATTTGGAGTGACACAGGAATGATACAGTTACAAGGCATGCTTACTGCCCTGCTAATACAGTATCTTACACTGACCTATTTTAAATGAGCTTTGACATTAAATGATGTCTTTCCTATGTAGTCTGCTGATGTATAGCAAAACAAAATAATGATCCCAGCCTTGAAACCTGACTGTGACACCTTTTTTGTAGATGAGTAACACTGCTGTTTGCATGCCTTGAATATGGCTAACAATCTGTATCAGGGTGGCAGTGTCTGGTTACACAAAATAATACAATCAGGTTTTGTTTTACCAGTTCAGTGACAGTACTTTGCTGAGAAATTTTTACTTTGGATGTCCCTGTTTTTCAGAGGAACAGCAAAACGCTCAATTTCCCTGGAAACATACAGGTGACAGAGGCAGCCAATATCCCTCCAAAGCAGGTTTCTGCTGTCTGGGGGGACAAGGCTTTAAGATTTGTGGCTAGAACCACAAGAGGGTTTAAATGCTGTATGCAGAAATATGATTCTCAAATGCTCAGAGGTGCTGCCACTGGACTCTGGTGGCACCTGCCATCCCAGTGACTTTTGTGCCCAAGTAAACTTCCACAGGTTCATCACGACCTGCTTCTCCACACAGGAGCACTTCAAACTTTCAAGAACTCCTTGTTCAGAAGGAGGAGAAAGAGGCCTTGGGGAAGGGACACAAAGGAAGAGACATGAAGAGAAGCTGCAGGACATGGGGCAGCAACATCCGTATGTGAATCTGAGACTGAGTAGAGCAAAAGGAGCTGCCTCCTGCAATGGAGGCTAATGGTGTGGTCAAAGGAAAAAGAGCAGTAAGAAAGAATGGGGCACTGAAGCAGGTTGTAACAGGCAGTTTGGGTTTTATCTCTGATTTCAGCCATTATTTAATCAAATGGGACCAACCTATCTCCAGCACAGCTCTGCCTGCATATATTCAGAAAGGAATCTGTCCTGACTACAGTGGTACCACCTCAGGATCTGCCTAGTATGTACTCTCTAGTCCTGTTGTGTTATCTGACTTCCAGCCCAGCTGTGAGAGCAGCAAGATTTACTGGAGTGATGAGGGCTCAGCCCAACCAGTCGTGATGGCAAGTTTGTGACTGCTGGCTCTCCCCTCCTAGTCAGTCCTGCAGGTCAGTCCTGTCAGGGCCTGGGGGGCATGGGCTTGGTTCTCTCCACTGACTGAGGAATAGAGGTATTTAGTTATGCTCTAAATGTTGAGCTAATGAACAGGAGGAGGATGTGGATGTGAACCCCGCCATCTTTGGTGGATGTTCTTTGGGAGAGATTTTAAAGGGCTTGAATGACCAAGTCCAGAAAAAAAAAAAAAAAAAGGCCTATGGTTTCTAAGTGAGAGGAAACATCCCTTTTTCAGACAAGAATAAAATACTCAAGTCCTTGCCAGAAACAGGACTTAAGACCCAGCTTTCTGGGTGGCATATCCTATTAATGAGATAAGGTGTCTCCCCGTGCAACTTGCTGGCAATTGTCCTTTTACCTCCATTCACTTCACGGGCACTCTCAGCACCAAACTCATTATTCAGGTCTGATCTACAGCAACATAACAGCTGTCTTAAGGCAAGCCTTTCCCCTACTTTCTGTAGTAATGAACAGGCTCCTGAAACCAGCCTGTGGTTCCTGGAATGCATCCTTTTGTTTGCAACATACACAAGAAAGATTAAGTAAAGCACCTTCTAAAAGCCTGCTCTGGCTGCAATTAAAATGGCATTTATAATGGAGTAGAAATGCCAGTGATGCACATACACGTCTACAGATAACCGTGATAAAAACAGGGTCAGAGCCAAAGAGACCTTAACCGAAGGAGAGAAAGCGTGCAGGAAACAAGGAAGATTGTAGCAGAAGGAGTCCTTGAGTTAACTTCCCAGATTGTTACCTGCATATATCTATAACCCATGCTGGTGAGGAATCACAGGGGGTTTGCAGACACCCACAGCCCCTGGATACAAAACACAGCAGCTGCTGGGTGCACTGCAGGGATCTCCCATCTGGCCAGGCTCAATGCAAACTGAAGGGCACAGGAGAAGATGCAGGGTTAGGTATCACAGAGTTTCAGGCTGCAATATCACAGCAAATGCAGTGAGATGCTCCAGTTACAAGCAAAGGGAAGCCACTTTTAAAAGTCAGTGAAAGATAGAAATTTCTGAATGCCGGAATATCTGCATTGTCAGAGTCTGCATGGATTACCCAGCAATACTCAGGTGCCTCAAAAGCGCCTTACTACCTTTGTGGTTCTTGCTGCAATTAATCCTTGGAGTAAATGTCCTAAGATAAATGGAATTGCAGTGGGGCTGCCCTGGCTGGGTGACTGCCCAGTGGCGCTCCACCCAGCCCTGCATGCTTAGCCTGTTACTCACGCTGAGCCTTGGGATGCTGGAGGCTTGCAGCCTCCTAGTTCTGCTGCTGCTTGTCTCTTTTCCACATCTTTTTGGTGGGTTCAGATCTCTGACCCTAGTGCAGGCCTCTTCTCACCCTGTGCCCTGGTTTGTTTTCTGCCTCTGCTGCCTTGTTTGCTTGGCCTGCATGTTAGTTCTGTGGGCATGGGCAGCAGTTGCTGCAGCTTCGTGCACAGTCTGCTTCAGCTCTGTGCTGAAGAGTCCTTGGAGCAATTGCATTCTTGCTATTTCCTTGCTGTGCTGCAAAATAACAAAATTGCCATGCTCAGACCTGAGGATTAGTGATTCTGCTTCTGCCTCTGGCTTTGCATCTTCTGATCCTGTGTAATCATCATACCAATTGTCATGCATTTTGCAGGAAGCCTGCACATCCTTCAAGCTCCAAATCATTTTCCTCCTCCTAAAGACCCGTATTTATTAATTAGGAGTAATCCCTGTTAATTATGAGGAAATACATACAGCTCTGCGTGTCTGCAC
The DNA here is from genome assembly GCF_000691975.1 of Corvus brachyrhynchos. Taxonomy (NCBI): domain Eukaryota; kingdom Metazoa; phylum Chordata; class Aves; order Passeriformes; family Corvidae; genus Corvus; species Corvus brachyrhynchos. Next base: position 545,329 of record NW_008237436.1, read on the forward strand.
AGAGTATTTCACTAAGTGTATAACCTTTGGCACCAGAGATCTGCTTTTGGGAGAATTAGATATGAGAATATATTTGTTTAAGCCTTGAGTCCCCTGGATGTCCACCGAGATGTAAGTTACTTTTCAAGGTCATCTCAGACCTTGTGACCTTTAGGCCCACTCCAGGATTTGAAAACTTCCTGGTTAAATAAGGTTTATCATTGTTTGAAAGGATTTGGCCTCTGGCAAGTAAAGGTGGAAAGTCATCTATATTTGAATGTTTTCTGTATACAAGCTTGGCTGCTGCCCATGATTTTAAAGTTGCCCGCTGTACTTATAGCCTGAAGAAAGCTGTGAAAGGCATAGGGACTCTCTAGTGCAACTAGAAAGTCATCAAATGTGGCATTAATGAAAAACCAAAGGGACAGATACAGCCTCTCTTTATACAAGGATGAGTTGGGAATTGCTTTGTTGAAGGCTATGAAGTTACTCTGGATCTAGCTCTGAAAATGAAGGTTGGAGAGCCTGGAGAGGGGAGCAAGCTGTGCCACATTTTCATCTCTGCTGACACAGCTGTACAGGGGCATATGTGAAGCTGATTTTGGAGGCAAGTCCTGCTCATTTATCCTGTCACCTCCTGTTGTCAGCAGTGTGCTCAGCAGCTGACCTCTGTTCATGTGTAAGCTCAGTGAAGACTGAAGTTGCAAGAAGTCAGATGCTGCTGTCAGTAATACCAATACAACACCTTGCGGTGAGCGAGGTAGCTTCTGAGCACGGTTGTGCAATTCTCCCACTGAAATCACACTGTTACCTCCAGAGGTGTGAGAGCTGAGAGTCACAGCGGTGTGACTGAATTCAGCATCTGACATATGAGGGGTTCTCTGACTCATCCAAGGCAATGCTGATTCTCCAGGTTCACCTTAGTGCACTTTCAAGTCAAAATTCATTGAATTGGGCTTACATAGACACAATCTTACATGTGGAGTGACTCCATCTGTTTAAGGAAAGGGACAAGTCAACTCTGTGGATAATTTTTTTTTATTTCCTTGTAGGTTTACAGTGTCTCTGTCCCCTGGGTTAACTCCTACTAGCACGACTACCAAAAAGAGAGTCAAAAGATACCCTGATGTTTCCAAATCTGTCTGGATCCTCTCTGTGATAGCAACACACAGGTGAGAGCAGCATGGGGTAGAGCTCTGGTCTGTGTTCTTAAAGGAAGGAGTGGCCCAGGTTGCTCCACAGTGTAAATCCTGACAGGCTCTGAAACACAAGCCATTTTTTCTGGAGTGGATTGCCATGGGGCCAATAGCCCCGTACTCCTACTCCTTCATGCCAGCACTTTCTGTTCACATCATGTTGAATGTGCTTCCAGAATGCACTGGAGACATGGGAGTATTTGAATGGGATGCTGCCTGTCTGCCCCTAGCTCCTGCTGCCCCTCAGCCCATGACAGAGCTCTTCTCTCTGAGATGTGGCTGGCAGCACTCAGAGGCCTTTGCCACGTGCCCAGGATTGCCAAGCTCACTTGTGGGGCCAATCTGCAGTGGGTAGATTTGTGTGGGGAGAACATGTACTGGAAATGTGTAATTACTGGATTGGGGTTTTATTTCAACGAAGGAGAAGGATTTCGCCAAGGGATTGCTCTATATATTGCAAAGCAAGGCTGATTCTCTCTCTCTCTTTTTTTTTTTTTTTTTTTTTTTTTTTTTTTGAGGGAGCCCTTTGTTAAAATCTTGGCAGCCCGTCTCTGCCGGGAAGACAGAAGTGCTCTGTGCTGAAGCGGTGTTGGCACATCTTGCCGGCATGCGGGGCATGCAAAGGCGGCGGGGAAGGCTGCCATCTCATGGCGAGCCTCGCACGGCTCCAGCACTCTCAGCTCGCCTTCCCCGCTGCCCGTTTCCAGGCCAGGTTGCTGCTGAGGAGACTTTTCTCAACGAGTCCTTCCTGCAGCTCCAGAAGCAGCCGATGTCTTTTGCCATGGGTTTTGTGCTTTAACTTTGAGAACAAATCTGCCAGAGCCTAGAGTTTTCTGGTTTCTTGCCTTGTCAACATTTTATGTGAGAGCAAAATGGTAGTTAGTGAAAAACCATGGGGGCAAGGCAACCACCCATCTGAGAAGAGGCTGACTGTCACAGATGGTTTTAGTGGTGACTTTAGGCTGATATGCTATTGCCTGTGACAGCAGCTTTGCTGAATCACAGTCCTGAATGGAAACTCCCCTGGAACTGCTTGTGGATTACAACTCATAATTTTGGGATTCTTTGGTATTCATCACTAACCTTCTGCCTCAGCTCACACATCCCACGCTCTTGCGCTCGCTGTCTGCCCTCCGCCTACTGAAAACGTACCAGTGCTCACCCAACACAAGCTGGGTACTTCCTCTCCACTCCATGGGATGTGGAAGGCTTCATAGTGTTTCCAGAAGTTTCCAGGAGACCCTGGACATAAACCTGTGACCTGGAGGTTCAGCTTTGGCCAGTGAGACCTTCTATACAGAATGAAAGAGTCCTTGCTGATCAGGGGAAGTCCAGAATGGCAGTGTGGGAACAGGCAGATGGCCAGCATCCATGCTGACAGCAAGGGGGATGGAACAGAAAAGGGAATTTTTAAAGGTGATTAAGGTCTCTTGTTCAAGGAAATGGTCAGAAATTTTATCACTCTAAGTGCTTTGAATATGTATGTGGTGAGGAAAGGGAAAAACTGCATTTTAAAATGTTGTCCAAGTCACACCAGCATTAACAGCTGTCTAAAATATGTGCTGAATATGCACACCCTGGAGATGTGCATGAATATGGATTCTCTGAAGCGAATGGGCCCTACCCACCACCCTGGCTCCTGTAACCACACTCCTGAGTCCCACACGTGGAGATCTCTGTAACATAGCATGCTTGAAGGAAGAGGATACAATCTTTCAGCTGTAGGTTCTGCCTGGAGAAAACATCTGTATTGACTCCTCCTTTTCCTCAGAAAGTAGGTTATTTTATTTTTAAAAGCTGCTTCTTGGAGCAGTGGAGGCCAGGGATGGTGCTGTGGGTAAGCACAGGATGTGAATCAGGCCACTCTCAGCTGAGGGGGTCCAGGCTGCTGTACCTTACACGTTTCACCCATGAGGCTTTTGAGTGTATCAGAAACAAGAGACAGAAGCTAATTTTCACTTGTTGAAATAGAGTAACATTTTATAAGGAATATGTGCTCTATCCAAAACCTTCACAATTTTGATTTCAGCCAGTAAACAGAATAAAGGTGTCAAAAGACATTCCAGTAATGGAAAGAAAAGCGCTATATTTTACACCAGGATTTTCCCAATTTCTTTTGTGTTTCTGCACAGATATAGAAGGTCAAGCCTCTCCAGGTGTCTTTCCATGTTGTATCCTAATCATATGTTTCCGTCCTGTCTCCCCAAACCCTTCCTCTCAGTTCCAATTTTACCACTTCTCAGCTTGGCATGTTTGTTTATAATGACCCAAATCACTTCCTCTCCTTCTGAAAAGGAAAAAAAAAGAAACAACGCCCATCCATTTTTAGATAGTGGCCACATGCTCAGTTGAATCTGCACACTGGGGAGGCAGCTGGGAAGGACACAGCAGCGAGCAGCTGGGAGTGGGCAGGTGTAGGAAGCTCTTAGTCAGGTTTGTCATGGAAAGTCATAATGTGCAGTGACAGGGCAAAGAACAGGGCAGCACACGCTGCCAGCAGAGTCCTGCACTTGGGCTGGGACAGCGTTGTTACACAGTATGTATTGACCTCAGCGGTTTAATCCGGTTTAAAGCTTCCTGTGCTCCCCTGTCTCATCAGCCCACTGCTCACCCCTCCTCAGTTGTTGCCAGAGCATCCACAGGCAGTAAGATGTGATGGTGGAAGGATAAGGCTGAAAAAATGGAACCACCCACAAAGAGATGATGTACAGATAAAGAATCAGAATCGCAGAATCACAGAATTGTTTAGGTTGGAAATGACCCCTGAGGTGCAGTCCAACCTTAGATTGATCACCACCTTGTCAACTAGACCATGGCACTAAGTGCTGCATCCAGTCCTTTCTTGAACACAAAGACAGATGTGGATATAGGCGGGAATAGTTTCGTTTTGCTTTGAGTTCAAATGATTTCACTGAGTCACATCAGACTGCAGTCCCATGACCAGTATTTCTGGAAAACAAGGATGGAGGGAAAAACATGGATTTATATCCCAGTGAGTGGAAATGAGGACCACTGGAGAAAGAAAAAGCAACCTTTTGCTAGGCCTAGAAGCCCTCTCAGGTTGTTCCTAGTGAGGGTGGGGGCGGATAGCTGGAATAGATGAGGTGTGACCAGCAAGGCTCCTGAACTTGCACAGGCCCAGAGAATGTGCCAAGCACCAAGTGTATAAAAACCCAAGCTGGAACACATAATGCTTAGTGTCCATCATATGGAAACTGACAAGAAGTTCTTCAGAGCTACCACGCAGCCAAAAAAAGAGGGAGAGTTGTCATCCAGGATTCTGCGTTGGTAATAGTTTTCCCTTGCCTTTTGCTGGGGAATGGCTTGGCTCTGAGGTCTGGGATGACAGAGGGGACGAGATGAGCACTGACATCCCTTCCATGCTCTGAGGATTCCTCAGAGGTGTTTGTGCAGCAGAGATATTACAAATACAGTGTCCCTGCTTGCAGACAGGAAAAAAGTTTAAGTCCAACCAACCACTCAAGGTATAAACTTTGTGCTGATGGGATTTCTTACCCATAAAGGAAAAAATAAGAGGAGTATTATTTTTTCTCCATGGGGACTGCTATTCGTACACTACAGTTTAACTTCTTCGATAGGAAGATGAACACTCCCTGTATACACAACATACAAATCTAGCATAGTAGGAGCATACCTGTGCACTAGTTTTCTATTAAAAGCTTGTTTACAAGAGGGGTAAGGAAAAGAAAGAGTGATTAGCTAAAAAGTACTTTTCCTCTTGGAAGCACTATTTTGCTTCAGATCATTAGGAGAAGTCATTGTTCCCCATACACACTCTCACATGCTGCTCTCCATTTGGGATCAAGTCCTTCAGTGGTCTTTCCTGGTTCAGCTGAGAATAAAGCACATGTTGGCCTAAGTCCATGCTGATCCACCAGGCTGCAAGGACTTCTCCAAGGTGTCAAGGGCAGTGACTATTACCTTCACTGTGGTGGATGTGGTTTGACCATTTCTCTGGAGCCACCTGCTCTCACTGTGTGGACTGCTGGGGGAGCTAGCAGGGCTTAGCTTTTTGAATATTTGAGGGATCAGATGAATGCAAGAAGTGGAGCTGGGGGGAGGATAGGAGAGTTGAATTGGGTTATGGTGAGACAAGAGGGAGAGAGGAAAAGGACTGTGTCACTGATAGCCAGGGAGCTGCTGGCTTGGCTTGGCCATCTCACCAACCCTCACTCCTGGCATCCCATGACAGCTGGTATCCCTGGGTTATGTGAGCTAAACATGGGTTGCTAATGCTGCATCTTACGTCCCGTTTTAAAACAGCCTGGACACGTAGTAAGGTACTCATGAACATTTGTTTCTTCTGATGCTTCTGGAATGGGGGTGGCAAGCCAGCATTCAACAAGTGCTGGAAAAATTGGGACAGTCTGGCTTGAGCTGGCACTGAACAAGAAGGGGCAAATCCAAAGCAAGAGGTAGGAATTGTTTATGCTCTGTTCTCACATAAAGCAGTGGCAAAGTCAAGGGCATGGAAATGACACCACAGATTGGGAACCGACTCTTGTGGGCCTGAGCTAGCAGGGCATTTCTGACATTTCTCAGTATCT
>NW_008237436.1:551134-581668 GCF_000691975.1 Corvus brachyrhynchos
AATGCAATCAGAGCTGAGTCAGGTTAGGAAACTCTCCAAATTCCCATATCACTGAAAGAATCTTCTGTCCACCCAAGCATGAGATTTACCAAGAAATGGGGGTCATGCAAAGGCAACAATGTCAGACTAGCCTCAAAAGGCATTCCCTTGGCATTAGCAAAAATTGGGCTATGCAATATTTTCTTTATTTTTCCTCACTGTAGAACATGAGTCTTACTCACTAAACTCCTGGGGTGCCGATCACACCCAAGCATGACTGACCTGGCCTTTTGCACTCCAGTGTGCGGGACAGCATGGGGATTCAGGGGTCTTCTTGGGCCTGCCAGCTCTGGAGCTGTTTCACAGCTGCTGGAGGGCTGCCAGCTTGAAGGTCTTTTAATGAGTGGTGTAGTGTCTGGCAAGTAACTTGCCTTCAAGTGAATGTGACTAATCATGAATCTTTTCAATAATGTTGACCACCCGGTCTCTCTTTTCTCACTCTGCCCAAGCCCACTGAAATAGGAGTAAATTGGCCTTATTCTGGCAAAGGCAGGCAGTTATGAAGAGCCCCTAAAAGGCTTCCAGTGCACCATGCCTAGGTTTTGCAGTGAGTGTAATTATCAGAGTTGTTGTGTGTGTGTTTTGAGGACAGCTAAATAGCTTCAAAGGTCTGAAAGATCGCACTCTGTCACCAACCCCCGGATCATTTGCCTGAATGCCTAATTTCTGTACTTCACTGGTACAGTGTGCTCCTGCAAAGGCAATAAGCTGAAGCCTATTAGAGTTCACAACTCTGTGTTAACTGTTTATGTTTGTTTTATTGGAAATGTCCTTATTGTCTGCACGAGCAGCAGAGCCAGAATGCGGCAGTTCAGTTACTGGTCTGTGCTAAACTTGATCTAGCTTATTTGATTGGAGAATGAGATCTTTCTATCATTCTTTAACGAGTTCCCTTGGATGTATAAGGAAACAAAAATGCAATTTGGCTTCATATAATATGCAGAAGTATATTGTATTATTTGTTCTCTGAGAGGAATGGTGCAGGCATTGTTTCCCCAAATGAAACCTGCTGGAAAGTAAGTGCATAAGCAGAAAGCAGAAAGTTTGGGAAATGGAACTTGAGAAGGAGAAGAATGGGAAAATATCAGTAAGTTACAGGTGAAAATCTGCTGCTGGGAAAGGAAAGGAAATTATGTTGTGAGGACACAGTTCTCAAAATTGTTATCAATATCATTTAATGGGACTTGGTGATTAAATGGTATCATTGGTCTGAGTCATGCCGCTTTGTATGGCATGCTGGATGATATGTCTCAAGTGCTGGAGGTCTTATCCAGCTCTTTTTAATCATGTCTGTGCATCCTACCTTCACGGCAAAACACGTAAATCTCAGCAGAGGAAAACTGGTACTTGTTGCTGACACTAGTTGATCACGATTGATCACCACTCTGCCTCTTCCTCCCAGTTTTCCTTTTTGTACCAATAGTTGGGCACCAACCATTTGTGTACCTCTGCTTGATATTTCAACATCCCCACATTTCCACTACACTTGCAAAGATCTAGAATAATTCCTGATGGAGTATGGGGCTGCTTTTCCATTCTCTTCCTTCTTTTTCTTTCTAGACCACAGCATTTTGCCTCTAAACTGGAGAGACATGGATATGACAGATGGACCACTCGATGGATAAGGAATTGTCTGGATGGTTGCACTGAAGGAGTTGCAGTCAATGGCTCAGTGTTCAAGTGGAGAGGTGTGGCAGGTGGTGCTCCCCAGGGGTATTGGGATTGTCAAGTTTTAGTATCTTTGTGAGTAACATGGAGAGTGGGATTGAGTGCACCCTGAGCAAGTTTGCCAAGCTGTGTGGTGTGGTTAACATGCTGGAGGGAAGGGAGGCCATCCAGAGGGGTCTTGACAGGCTTGAAAGATGGGATAGTGCAAACCTCATGAAATTAAACAAAGCCCAGTACAAGGGCCTGCACCTGGGTCAGGGTAATCCTGAGCACGAATACAGGTTGGCAGAGAAGGGATCAAGACCAGCTCTGGGAAGAAAGTCTTGGGGATGTTTGTGGTGGAGAAGTTCCATATGACCTGTCAGTGTGTGTTTGTAGCCCAGAAAATACACTGCATCCTGGGCTGCATCAAAAGGCAGCAGGTCAAGGAAGGGGATTCTGCCCATCTACCCTGCCCTTGTGAGACCCCACCTGGAGTCTGTGTACAGCTCTGGGGACCCCAGCATAAGAAGGACGTGGGCCTGTTGGATCAAGTCCAGAGGAGAGCCACTGAATGGATCACAGCGCTGGAACACCTCTCCTGTGAAGACAGGCTGAGCGAGCTGGAGCTGTTCATCCTGGAGAAGAGAAGGGAGACCTTAGAGCAGCCTTCCAGTACCTAAAGAGGTCCTGCAAGAGAGCTAGAGAAGGACTTTTCACAAGGGCGTGTAGAGATAGGACAAGGGGGAATGGACTTAAGCTGAAGGAGGGAGGGTTGAGGTCAGATATTAGGAAGAAATTCTTTACTGTGAGGGTGGTGAGGCACTGGAAAAAGTTGCCCAGAGAGATCATGGACTCCCCATCCCTGGAAGAGTTCAAGACTAGGCTGGATGTGGTTGTGGGTAATCCAGTCAGGTGGAAGGTTCCATGGCTGAGGGGTTGGAACTAGATGAACTAGATCATCTTTAAGGTCCCCTCTGACACCAACCTTTCTATGATTCTATGATTTTGGTAACTCTTCACAGAACCAGTCAGGAGGGCGAATGGAGAAGTGATATTGTGTTGTACAAATCCTACCAATCAGAGCCAATTTAGTGGGTTTCCAGCAAGTGGATCTGTTGCCAGCATTGAAAAATCTTTGCAGAAGGAAAAGTGGGACTTAAGTTGCCTTATTCACACTTAGTTATTTACACTGTTTATATCATACTGTACATCAGGTAGAATTGTACTTTCTTGTCACAATTTTGGAAGGAGGTGAGAGGACAAAGGTTACAAATTAGTCTGCCTAAGGCAGGGATGGATGCTGCTCTCTGAAGTTCACTGCCAATCCCAGCAGCTTATTGTATGAGTGTTTGTTGGAAGGAAAAGGTAGTAAATGCTAAAACTCAGGAAAAACAAATTGTTCCTGTATATTGAATGCATTGACAACTTAATGGAAAGAAGAGAGTCCAGAGAGGAGTCTACTTACTACAGGCCATGGAAGAAGAAGGTTTTGCTTTAATAACAACTTAAGAAGAAAAGGAAATAAAACTGTAAGAATCAAGAAATTGAACTGTGTGTCTCCACAAAATTCCTATCCCTTTTCCTTACTTGCCTGATCTTTTCTTTGAAGTTTGATTACTGTCACTTCAACACAGAAGAGATTTAGCAATTTTAGAGGGTATATCTCTGCTCAACAAATAAATACATTAGTCTTTCGCTAGTTTTTGTTAGTCAAGATACATTTGAAGTGCTTTTGAGATCTTTATTGCTCAGTCTTTTAAGTAATCACCTGTTCAACGGCAACAATCAAAAAATCCCAGTTTGCCTAATTGTATTTTTACTGCATTCACCAATATTCTCTCTCACAGCATCAAGACCCCAAGTTTAATGTAATGCATTTGCTTAATTGTTTTTCTGTCTATTTTTGTTCCAACACACAAAAGGTGTCCAGATTTCTGCATTATGAGGTCTCTCTGCTGTGTCAGTTTGGCGTAGTTAAGTGCATACGAAATTGAGGCAATTTCTGCCTCTATTGGTGTGACACAAATGCATCTATCTGCCAAGGAGTCCTCCCCCAAGAGACACCTGCATGCTTAGCTTCTCAGGGAGATGAGAACCCACGGGTCTCAGATCCTAGGACGAGACTTTCATATACTCTGCCACTGGAGTGGGACACAGGAAGAGAGAGGACAGGAATGGGTGTGGCACTAAATGTGTTATCCTGACATGGCAGAAACATCACTAGAAAAGGATTTTATGTTGTGCTTCCATTCATCTTCACCAAATTATATGGCAGGGAAGATCTCTCCCAAGCCCAATAAATGTGAAGTTAATTAGAGGCTAGAGCAGGATCTCAGCTAGAACTAAAACCTCAGCAATTGTTTCTGCATAGTCAAACTACCAGGGAAAGGCATCATGCTGATGGTAACTGAGCTTGTGCTTACTATTCTGGCAAAACCACTCCAAAACAAGTTCAAGTCCTAAAATTAGCCCTCCCCAACACCTGTCATTGCGCTGGGCATCAGCCTGTTCATGTTGTGCTTATTGAAATAGCTGTCTCTATTCTTGCATCTGCATTTCTTGCATGCTTTCTCTCACTTTTACACTTTCTTTAAACTTTGTGTCTTCTCTTTCACTACTCCTTTAGGTATGTGTTCTACTGTCCAGTGAGGATACAGTAGAAGCAATATCTGTACAGGGACTGTCCTTTGATTGTAAGGTAGCAGAGCCAGTGAGGCTAATTTTATTTCTGTTGAGTTCAATATGTTTACCGGGATGTGAGTGCCTGGAGAAAGAGAGTTTTCTGGGAAGGAATATTTTTTTTTTCTTTTTTTTTTTTTTTTCCTCCTGAGGCTTATTATGGAAAAACTTGGGTGAGAAATGAACACCATTTGTACCTCAAATTTGATTATTAAGGAATTCTTACAGAGTGAGAGGCCTTATTTGTGGAGCAGGTTCTCAGGTGAGTACAGGTGTTCAGAAGATGTATTTCTGACACATTAGCATGTCTAAGACCTTAAATGAAAAAAATACATAGTATTTCCTTTTCTGCTTTGCTTGCCTCTCATAGAAGTGCCTCTTCCAAGGGCCAGGAGACATACCAATGAATATTGGCCTACTGTGTAAAACACAGTTCCCAAAAGGCATGGCACACATATCGTTAGCAGTATTAGATCCACATCAAAGTTACAGACAAATTACTGAAGTAGCCTAACTTTTTTGTTTTTAATGTTCATGCATGCAGCTCTGCACAGAGCTTCTGCCTCTATGTGTGTAGCAAAGTACCTCCTGGAACCCCACATGGAGTTACTTTGAAGTTTGCCCTAAAGTATGGCTGCAAGCATAATTATGCTACTTTTTTCCCCCTTCTTCTTCCTTCCAGTTGGATTAGACTTAATTTTTGATAGACAGAGAGAATCTTATCTAGTTTGTGTTTGTTTTCAGAACAGCAGTGTGCAAAACACTGAGGAACAAGTGGGCCTGGGGGAAAAATTAAAAATCAGAGAAATGAAAGCACACTTAGACCTGAATAGATGAAAAATTTCTATACCCCTCCACTTTTGTAATGCTTAATATTCAAATACCTGATTCACTGGAAAGGTGAGCCCAATACCCGATGATCCCAATACCCGATGAGCCCAAAAATGTGTGAAAGCAGGAGACTGCATGCACAAGGGTGTTCCAGTCACACAAACATATTGCTTGGTGTTCATTCTTGAGGTCTGAAAAATCACGAGGGATCTTATGAAAATGACAAGTTTATTTTCATGCCATGTGTCGTATACATTGCACCTTGTGTAAATTGCTGTAGGGAGGCAAAGTACTATTCTTGGATCTGCAGGACACCCCTGAGCTTTGATATTTGCTCTTTGATACTGTCAACTGTGAGAGCTCTTCACACGTAGGAAAGGCAAAACATCGATGCTGAGTGTGACATACACTGATCTTGGAGGAGAGCCTTGCCCAGAGAGCATTTCAACGAGCAGAATTTTAACTGTTTCTTTGGGTTCTGCCAAGACAGCTACTGGTTGTGGATCACTATGGAGCCTGCAAGGATCACCCTCTGAAAACAATGCATTTATCACTGTAGGTATATCTAGGGTTCACTTTGTTTGGATTACTTCCAGTTTACACCGCGAAATTAGAAGCAAGACTGACTTGCCGTAGGTAACCTCCAGTTAAGTTTCTTGGCATGGGCAGGTGTCTGCTGAGCCACCCTGCAGAGTCCTGCTGAGCTTTGTGAAGCTGGGAAAGGGAATAGAAACGCTTTTAGAGCTGGGCCCAAGCTCTCCCTTAGGATGCATGTAAACACAGCTGCAGCAAGAGAGAGTATATTGCAAATACTCCTGAAGCCTCTGAAACCCAACTGGCCCTGATTGTCTCTTGTGTTGGTCTGATTTGCACATAATTCAGACACCCTCTTTCTCTAAACTGAGTTTATGAGTCCAGGAGTGGAAGCCAACCCTAATTCCCTGAGTACTGCTGGTAGAAAATGAAGAAAATCATAAGCAAAGCAATATATTAGTAACTACAGATTAATTTCCTTCCAACTTGCAGAGAATTAGCCATTCTAATGCAATCAGTTAAAAAATATAATCACTGTTAAGAGAATGCGACCCCAGTAGTATTTTAAGTGATGTGCATGGGAAAAGTTTTGTAAATAACCAAGACTGATTATTCAAAAAGCAAAGAAATCAGTAACTCATTTTGTTGCCTCTTCTGCTCAGAAATTGCCTTTTCTATATGTTCATCATGAAGTCTTTTGTGACTAAATGTAAGCTATATTATAGTGAATAATTGCAGGAAGGTGGTTTGTTCTATATTTAATCCCTTCACCTGATCTTCTAAAAGCTTCTGTAATTTTTCTTGGTAACAAGAACCCTTATCCTGTGGTTTGAAACCGTGATGAAGGCCCATTCCCCTTAGCCTTAAATACAGCCAGAAGGCTGTAAGAAATCTCTTGGATTTTGTCTACTCCCATTTTCAAAACATCATGAGTGAGTGGAGATTTGCAAGCAGTAGGCTGGCTGGGCGTCTTCTGATCACTGGAAGTGAGTTTTAATTTAATCTGGCACTTGGAGTTAGTAGCATCATGTCAATAAAAAATTAATTGCTTCAGGTATCTTTGTGGTTTCTCATTTTGTGAAGCCTGGCTTATTTAGAAGGAGAGTTAGCACGAGCAAAGTAATCACATTTAATGTGGTTGCATGCTGGAGTAAAGTTGACTTTGTGCCAAACCATGGAGCTCGTAGCACAGGGCTGCTAACGGGGGGTGCATTTCTGAGAGGCTTTGGGGACTGGTAAAGAGGTCTCCATGTGCAAAACTTGTTTTCTTTGCGCCTTTCTGGACAATTTATGAGGCAGATGAGCGTCTGCATGCCCTGAGGCCCTGGTCTGCAGAGCACAGCTGGAATCAGCTCTGCTGCCTGTGAGTTTGAGACCTGATCGTACATCCTCACAACCTGGCCTCTTGGCCATCCTCCCAACCTCTCAGCTTGGGAGGGGAGGGAGGGTATAATGCATTTCCAGAAGTCTCCTAGCTGTGGTACCCTCCAGGATTAACCTATCCCTAGTAATGTCTTCAGTGTGTTCAGGGATTTAAGGGTCTCAAAGCTACAAATTATAGATAGAAGATAACATGTTGGAAACTTAAAAATAGCCAGCCCAAACAGACCCAGGGATAGTCATATCAGCGCATTATTACAACAAGAGGAGATGTTGCATGTCCTGCATACATATGCACTCATATCTCACAAATGAGCCTGCCTGTGTGTGGTCCAGCAACTGTGAACTGAGCTTGGCCCCGGCACCAGAGGTTTGTCTTGGGTTGTGAGACAAATGGCAAATTTTACAAAAGCATAGTATTTGTTAAGCTGACATTTCATATGATGGGATGAAAGACAATGTGTTATGGGCTGTGGTACACTTTGAATGACTTTGTTATATGTCTGTGTTTAAACTGGCAGTGTGCACAAAAATAAAGGTTCGTCAAAGTTTAAGCTGAACTATTTTACACCATCTCTTCAAAACTTTTAAATTTACCCTCTGTTCAGTTTCTCTTTGGATCTCCTAGTGTTTCAAGTTACACCTGAGATAATCTGACTAAACAGAGTAGAAGAAATCTTCCCTTTTTTAACTCTGTTTGTGTGATACAGTTATTTTGTCTCTTGTACTCTCCCCTCTTTTTCTTTGTTGCTTATAAAGCAAAAGGGGGAAAAGTACACAAATCACGATGAAAAAGTTATAATCTTTGGAGTACAGAGACGCAATATGGTCTAACTGTATTTCAGTATTTCTTTAAAACATCACCAGCAGGTTTTGTTTTGCGCTTTATTTTTGAGGCACAGCTTTGTCAATTTGAGTCTTCTTGGCTCTGTTTGAAGTAATGCAAAACAGTAAATAGCCTTGGAAAAAAAAAATCCACTAGGAACAAATTCTTTTGACTTGACACTTAACCTGCACACTTCCTCTAGCTCTGAGTTCCTCACCCCTGATTACTGACTAACAGAGTATAACTTTGGACTCATTTAAAATGCAATTGCAGAACACAGCAGAGAAGGTCATTTAGCGGTACATCAACAAGAAGGGCAGGCTGTAAATCTAATGACCATCTTCCATTCCTAATTTCTAAGATCCCACTGTCACCAGTATTGACAATTTCTGACACTCAGATGTGGCAATATATCAAATGCTCTATTAATATGACAGATGTATTTTTTATAAAAGAGTAGCTCTCTCATCCCTCTTGGATACATAGATGAGCTGACGAATGCTTTGAACAAGGCTCACTGTTTACTCTTCTCCTGTTCTCATGCTGCTTATTAAACTGGTTTAATATAAAAGCAAGGTATAAAATCAACTGCTACATCAAATGCAGTCCAATAGTATCACCTCAAAGACAAGAACATTGTTAGCTTTCCATCAGAATCAACTCATCTGAGGCAGCATGTTGTAGCCACAGAATATTAACACATAACCTTGTCAGCCATCACCTGTAGCTGGTAAATGCCAGTGATTTTCACTTCATAGTGCAACCATCTCAAAAAGCCATTACTAAAGAAATGCAGGTATATCCAGCTAACAAAACTTGTCTGATAGTCGCTTGAGCCAAGAAAACCTGGCATTTTAGGTGCACCTTGGAGAGGAGTCTCAGGAGAATTCACATTCTGTTTTGAATCCTTTCTAAGTCCCCAATGACACTGTCTTGAAATAAAGCTTACCTGAGGCTGGTGTCTCCTCCAATATACCCATATAAGCCGTTTGTTCCAATACACACGAAGGGCACTTTGAGTTAAATACTTTTCTAGATGGCTCTTACAAGCTGACAGCATTAAGTTTCATAACAAACAGATGTTCATATTTTATAAGCCTCCTCCATAAAAGACTTTCAGTGTTCTCTATTTCAACAGAGGCACAATGGAAAACTATAAGGGTCTAGAAACAGCACTCCTGTGGGAACCTGAAATGACTGAGTACAGCTACAGCAAAACACATCTACAGCTGTGGAGACATCGGTAGTGAATGGTGGGAAGGGGTGGATGGACAAGATTAGATAAAGGCCAAAGGTTTAACATCCTGATGCTGGAGGGATTTCCACTGGTAGTGGAAAGACGTGGTTGCCCTGCTTCTGTGGAGGCACTGACTTCCAAACTGATGTTTGGGAGAGGCAGTTCAGGGCTGCTTCCTAATGCCAAGACAGGTAACAGAGCTGTGAATCCAATAACATCCATGTGATTTCAGTGGCAGTGTATCCTTCGTTGCCTTGAAAGCAGGGGAGCAGCAGGAGCAGCCTTGCAGGCTGTGCTGTGGGAGTGGGAAAAGAAGAACAGAGCAACCCAGCACCTCAGATGCATCATCCTGGAGCCTCTGGAACACCAGCTGGGTTTAGAACTTGTGGGCCCCTTGGGGCAGAGGCCCAGCCCAAGGGGAATGCACATTGTGTGGAGGGGGCCACCTCTTTGTTTTAACAAATGTTGCTGATATTTGTTTGTTTAACAAATGTTGCCAGGAAGGAGGAGAATGTGCCTCCCTGTCTTTGATACAGGGCTGAACCCCCTCATTTTGCAAACTGGCGTGCTTTTGTGTGCTGCTTTGCTGCCTGCTGCCTGAACAACCCCTGTCTGCTACCGAAAACTGAATTGGCATCTCTACTTTTTCACCTTTTTGAGGCAAAGTGTCCAAAAAGTCAGAGGAGCAGCTAAAGGTGTTTCTTCCCACACTTCTTGCTTATTATGAGGGTCAAGGATGTAGGTGGCTTAAAAGCAATGTAGAGGCAGTCCCATTTCGTGCTGCCCCCCCCCGAGAGCCAGGGTTGCTGATGTCTTCCCTCCACAGACTCCTCTTTTTGTACAGCCAAGCTGCCACCAGATCAGGGGGGGCTTATCACAATGAAGCCAATCTCTCTCTAAACTGCTCGCAACCTTTTATATCTGCTGACTCCGCCCATCAGTCAAGCTAAAGAAATCTACCAGAGTGCCAGGTGTGAGGGAAGGAATGGGAGGGCACAGCCAGCATTGGCAAAATACCTTTTCTGGCAGTGACGCAGCCCAAAAATTGTCTAAAATTAACCTGGAACAGTAATGGAAAAAGATTATTTGCCTACTCTGTGCTATTTAAAGGTCTCCAAAATACAAAGGGATTTTTTTGAGTTTATTAAGTCAGCATTGTCTAACCCTTAGACTAAAAAAAGTGGACTCAGTACCTTAGAACTATGATAAAATCTTGTCATTGTGAAACGTATTGGCATTCCACTAATGAATTCGGGGGAACTAGGAATTTACCCTTGAAATAAGACCTGGATTTCTCTGTTTGGACGTGTCACTTCAGCTACTCTGTATTCTTACTGTTTCTTGACATCAGGAATAAAGCCAATACTCCTGACTTTTTGCTCCTAAAGCCTCGCAGAAAGGCAATGTAAAATTTCCTTTGCATATACATTTGACTGCTCATGCTTAATATTTATTTTGAAAAAGACTTAGTTCCAAAAAAATTATTTGCATGAATATTTGTGGAAAGCAAAACCACACCAGATGCAAAGATAACTAAAGTAGATTCATTTAAAAATTTCAACTGTTTTTGTATAACTACTTCACAGCATTCATGCAGTCTGACTGGTAAAAAGAAGCATTTTAGATCTTTGGGAGAAAAAAAATTCTTGCAGCAGATACTTTCATGGACAAACAAGTTTGAACAACCCATTCTTTCTTTGTAATCTCTTCCTGACTACTTACAGATGGAACAAGAACTAAGGAAAGAGGGAAGAGAGATTCTCACGATCCTGTTTTCATACAACCGTGGAAACTTAAATTAAAATAAAAATTAAAAAATCTCCTTCTGTCACTTCTTCTCCTAGCTCATGATGACTTTCCAGTGCCTATTTTCCAATTGGTTTTGTTCAGACTGGTGCTGCCAGTTTGTGATAAAACAGAGGAAAAAAAGCCATCTTTTGAAAAATGTGAATTTTCCACATGACATGGAAACTGGTGACTTCCCAAAGCTCTTACTTTGAGGTGCCTCAGGAAGAGGGAAGATGTCAGCTGGAGAGTTATGGAACAAAGAAGCAGTTGGTTGTAGTATCAAAGGGTGTCTGAACACGTGCAGACATTTCAACTGTGAAATTTTTGTCCAACCATCTCCTGATAATCATAAAATTAGTCTAAAGTAGTCACCTGGGCTCTCTGTGAATCTTCCTCTGGGTATCCCTCTGTCTATCACTGTAAATGGAGAAGACAACTAGCTTGAATCAAGTGTCCTGTTCTGAGATGAATCCCTCTTTTCATGAAGTCATCATCTTTAGGCTGAGCATGACAGTAGAGCAATACTTATATTCTGGATTAGCCACAACAAAGACCTGGATCAATCCAAATCTCACAAGAGATGTGGTTTCTGCAGTGCTCAGGTGGTATCAGAGCTTGCTAACCTCCTCTATAAGCTGCTAAATTGAAGCGGTACCTACTCTGGGTGAGTTCCAGCTCAGGGTCAGCTGCAGGTAAGTTGCTCCTGTTTAGTTCTGGTTAAACCCAATGAAACTTACAGAAAGCAGATTAGGTTCAATATATATATTTTAAAAAACTGGATAATTTTGACAAAATTCAATTCCGTTTTCTGTGTTAGGCTGGAAGGGAGCTGATCTCCAGCTGGGTCCATAAACACATGCTGAAATAAAGAGCTTTCCACCTTTCATTTATTATTCCATTCATTCAGAATAAACTGGAAACTACCCTTGGCCCTGCATGATTTTACTGTATAATATATGCCTGCCATCATGACAGAGATCTAGTCCAGAAAATAACCCATGACCACTATGGATGTGAATTACATTCCTTTTAAATAACAAGAAGACACTGGAGAAAATCTGAAATACTTCAGGAGATGACCAAGGGATGCTTTCCAATGTTAGAGATTTTATTCTCTTAGTAAGGAAAAGTCATGTGGTGCAGTTGTATAATCTCATCCCCTCAGTAAAATTTATAAAAAATAGACCAACACATTTTTTCTTACATCTTATTTATTATGCTGATGTACGTCAGTAAGTATTAATTTATTAAGTTGCTACCTTTGTGTAAAAATTGATTGGTATGGATAAAGCAAAAACCATCTTGGAGTGATGCCATTAGAACTGATTTGCCCTGAATCAGGCCTTGTTGTAGTGCTCAGATGCAGTATATCAATTAGAACAGTAAAAGAACAAGATTTCTGGACATTATTAATTAAAATTTTCTGCTTAATCTGCTTAATGTGGAAGGCACAAAATCAACATTATCTTAGTTCTTTGAAAATCCTTGGCCCAGACAGCTCCAGAGCTTGTTTTCAGAAGTTCAAGTTGAGGAGAAGTTACATAGAAGGGAAACACTGAGAGAGGTATGGACACACTGCCTAGACATGGCATCTCTTGCTGTCTCTGTATGAGGGGCCAAATCTGTACAAGGGTATGTGCCTTGCTCACAGAAAGCCAAATTGAGTCTGAGCACTCACCACCCTTTGTTTGTCTACCTTAACTCCTTCTCCGCTGGGCACATAACCAGATCCATCATCATTCCCAAGGGACAACCCTTTTCCACATTCAGAGAGGAAGCATGGAGACAAAGGGAGCTTGAAAAGAACCAGCCTCAAACAAAATTCTGCAGACTTTAAAAAAAGTAAGTTTTTGCAGGTGAAAGGAAATCAATACGGCTGAGAGCAGCCAAATTGGTATATACACCAAGCTAGAAGAACTTTCTATTTGAATTATTTTTATTTTTCTAATAAGGAAAAGTCAATTGCATGCCAAAAATAGCATATAGCTGTGACGTGAATGAGCCACTGTTCCCATCTTGCTGAGAACTCACTGGACTCTGCCTGCTTCAGAGGGCTTTATAATACCAGGTAATACTATAGCCTAACATTTTGCCCATGACGTCTTTAGAAGAAAAGGGACTTTGAGTTCCTGCTAGTGCGTATGTCTACCAAATGAAAAACAGGAGGAGAAAATTGTGCTTCTGTTTTACACTGGTAGGGCTTCAGTAATTTTGGCAACCTTGTACCAAGAGAGTAGAAACCAAAATCGTGCACCTAAGCTTTCCAAATCGACATCAGCAAAATTTATTGCACTATTTGTCCAGATCCAACCTTAGCAATTGAGGCTTTATAACCTATGCTTCATCTGAGCTGCTAGTAAGCTGGACTGATAGAAAACAGTTTAAATCACTGCAAAAAGAAATAATTATCATGTGGACAGCAAAATGTACAAATTATCATCCCAATTCTATCAAGTGTATAACTGAATAAACTGAACTATGAATCAGTACCGTGGGTCAGTGTCCGCTCATCTCTTCAGGAGAGAAACTGCTTCTTCCAAATTACACACTGATTCAATTCGCCCTTGGTAAATGACAGTGGGCTTTAAACACTGCCAAATACCCAAATGCATGCTTGTAGGCTATATCCTCTTGGTCAATTTGTTGGCAGGCAAGTAGTAAATGGAGGGCTTCCCTTCTCCAGGCAATATGTGATCTCTCTAAACCTCTATGAACAGCAGATGTAAAAATCAGTGCCAGCTAGAATTAAATTATTTTGATAGGGATGATAGTTAAGCAAAACCTGCACCTTTCACACCAAGGCCTTCTTCAATGGATTACTGGTAGAAGGTGGTACAAATTTGGTTTCACTGCTCACTTTAATGGTATTTAAATCTTCTCAGATATGGATATAAAGGCCCTTGACAGCTATTTATGACCTTTCTAATGCTGCACTTAAATTCATAGATGCGGTTAGGTAGGAAAAGAATTCTAGGATCATCCAGTCCATCTGTTAACCCAGCACCACTGTGTTCACTACTAAACCATATCCCCAAGTGCCACATCCACAACTTTTTTTAACGCTTTCAGGGACTGTGGTTCCACTACTTAACTGAATAACCTGTTCCAATGCCCTACAACCCTTTAGGTGAAGAAATTTTTCCTAATATGCAATTTAAACTTCCCCTGGTACAACTTGAGGCAATTTCTTCCTGTCCTATCACAAATTACTTGGGAGGAGGGACCAGCCCCCATGTCAATACACTCTCCTTTCAGGTGGTTGTAGAGAGTGATAAGGTCCTCACTGAGCCTTTTCTCCAGGCTAAACACCACCCCCCCAGCTCCCTCAGCTGCTCCTCATCAGACTTGTGCTCCAGACCCTTCCCCACCTCTGTTGTCCTTTTCTGGACACGCTCCAGCACCTCAGTGTCCTTGTAGGGAGGAGCCCATAACTGGACACAGGCTTGAGGTGTGGCCTCACCAGTGCTGAGTACAGGGGGCAAAGGGTTATAGTGAATGGGGTGACATCAGACTGGCAACCTGTCACTAGTGGGGTTCTGCAGGTCTCCATCCTTGGCCCTGTGCTTTTCAACATCTTTATTAATGACTTGGATGTAGGATTGGAAGAGATACTAAGCAAATTCGCAGATGATACAAAATTGGAAATTGTTGACTAGTTCAAAGGCAGGGAGGACTTGCAGAGAAACCCTGACAAATTTGAGGGCTGGGCAATCACCAACCATATCAAGTTCAACAAGGAAAAGTGCTGTATTCTGCACCTGGGATGGGGCAGCCCTGGATGTATGGACAGACTGGGGAATGAGGGGCTGGAGAGCAGTGCTGTGGAGAGGGACCTGGGGGCCCTGGTCGATGGCAAGTTGAATGGCAGTCAGCAGTGCCCTGGCAGCCAGGAGGGCCAACCCTGTCCTGGGGTGCATCAGGCACAACATCGCCAGTTGGGCAAGGGAGGGGATTGTCCAGCTCTGCTCTGCACTGGGGCAGCCTCACCTTGAGGGCTGGGGGCAGTTTTGGTGCCACAATATAAACAAGACATTAAACTATTAGAGAGTGTTCAAAGGAGGGCAGCAAAGATAATGAAGGTCCTTGAGCCTTGAGTATGAGCTGTATGAGGAGTGGCTGAGGTCACTTGGTCTGTTCAGCCTGGAGAAGAGGAGGCTGAGGGGAGACCTCATCACAGTCTGCAGCTTCCTCGTGAGGGGAAGAGGAGGGGCAGGCACTGATCTCTTCACTCTGGTGACCAGTGACAGGACCTGAGGGAAAGGCCTGAGGTTGTGTCAGGGGAGGTTTAGGTTGGATACTAGAAAAAGGTTCTTCACCCAGAGGGTGTTTGGGCACTGGAACAGGCTCCCCAGGGAAGTGGTCACAGCAACAAGCCTGCTTTGGACAATGCTCTCAGGCACAGGGTGTGACTCTTGGGGTGTCCTGTGCAGGGCCAGGAGATGGACTCAATGATCCTTGCGGGTCCCTTCCAACTCAGCTGATTCTGTGATATTAAGCAGAACTGGCCCCACTACTGAGCCCTGGGGAACACTGCTTGTGATTCTGTGATCGTGTAGTCCCATCTGACTAATAGCATCAGTGTCATTCTCATCTTTTAAAGACTAGCTGGAATGTGATGCTCGGAGAGGCATATCACTTACTCCATTTACAAGATTTGTTACATTATCTGAAGGGTTTGACAGGCTTCGACTAGCACAGTTAAGTATTATAGCTAAGGCTTTTTTCTTCAATAACAACCTACCCTAATCTGAAGTAAAATCCTAATCAAGCAACTCTTCCAGCTTCCATCACACGTGAATTCCAGGCTTGAAGGGCACCCATGACCCTGAATTTGTCTTGTGGTCACAGATGAGACAACATATTAGGCTGGAACCCATTTGTTTCACTGTAAATTGAAGAATATCTGAAAACAAATAGTGTAACGGGTGGGCTTACTGTTGCCTATGAGCCTTAAGATTTAAACCCAGCAAACCAATCTCTTACACCAAGACAGTCCTTCAGGATCTGCCAAATGGCTCTTAGAAGCAAAAGTGAGACTCAGCTTTGCTCAGAAAAATGTGGGCAAATGGGTAATGTTCATACAGTGCCTTCAGGCATCCACAGTGCTTAAAGAATAAGCAACTGATTTAAGTAGGAAGATCCAGATCTCCAGACAGTATATACTATTGTTTCTGAAATGGATTTATTTAATTTTTTTTTTTAATGAACTGTCTTATGAGCTGCTTCCTACAGAATCTGGCACAAGTGGAGAATTCATGTTAATGTACAATCTGGACTTTTGTAAACAATGTCAGTAATTCTGTTGTGACGACAAGACTTCACTTGAGACATGAAAGAAGGTTCTGTCTGTGAATACTTGAACTGAAAGAAAAATTGATATTGTATCTGTGCAAGTCATAGAAGAGTAGAATTCTATGGAGAGATCTGAGAGGAGACATTGCCAGGTCTCCTGGGAAAGAAATTCTGAGCCCAGAGGACAGAGTGTGAAAAGGTGTGTAAATACAGATTAAAAAGCAAATATATAGAGAAAGGAGAGCCAAAGCTCAGGAGGGAACTGTACAAGGTGAACTTGCCAAGAGTGAGAAAAGAGATGTCACATACAGTTGAGATAGTGACCTTTTCTACTCTGCAAAACACAGTCGAGATGTCCAAGTTTGACGACCACAAGACATTTATGGCAGACCTCATTTATACATACTCAGGGAGATGTTCCCATAAGGAGATGGCAGTGGCACTGTGGGCTCCTGTATCTCCTGTCACATCTGGGGGTTAGGGTTATCCACCTCTAAGGATTTATTACTGCTATGGTCTTTTACTTTGGTCTCGTACGAACTCCTCATGGGTTGCTTTTCACCCAGAAGTCACACTATACCATTGAATCTTTTAACACTCTCTACCTGTGACAGCCTAGAGACAATGGAAAGGTCCCAAAAGTATCTCAAGCACAAGAAAGAGGGAAAAAGGCACTGAATGTCTGGAACTATTTGGGACATTACTTTTTAAAATTTGTACACACACACACATATATACATATGCACATACATATACCCATACATAGTGGATTTCATAGATTCCTAGAATAGTTTTCATTCAAAGGCACCACTAGAGATCATCCAGTCCAACTCCCCTGCCAAGGGCAGTGACACCTTCCACAAGATCAAGTTGCTCAAAGTCCTTTCCAACCTATCCTTGAACACTTCCAGTGATGGGACATCCACAACTTTTCTGAGAACCCTGTTCCATTGTCTCATCACCTTCATGGTGAAAAAAAGTTCTTTGTTATATAGGGTCTAAATCTACCCACTCTCGTTTTAATACCATTGCCCTTCATGCTGTCACTACAGGCCTTGGTGAAAAGTCTTTCTAAAAGTCCCCTTTGTATATGGAAAGGCCACATGAGGGTCTCCCCAGAGCCTTTTCCAGACTGAAAAGCTTTCTTCGTAGGAGAAGTGTTGTAGCCCTCTGACCATTTTGAGGTCATCCTCTGTACCTGCTCCAACAGGTTCATGTCTTTCCTGTGCTGAGGACTCCAGAGCTGGATGCAGTATTCCAGGTGGGGTCTCACCAGAGCAGAGTAGAGGAGAATTGAATTCCTCAACCTGCTGGCTGTACTTGTTACAATTGGCTTTCTGTGCTACAAATGCACACTGCTGGCTCATGTCCCATTTTACACTCACCAGTATACCCAAATTCCTTTCTACAAGGGAGATCATTCTGTGATTCTATGATTCTCAATTTGTTCCTCACCCAGTCTGTACTGGTATTGGGGATTGTCCTCACCCGGGTGCAGGACCTTGCACTTATCCTAATTGAACTTCATGATCCTCACATAAGACCACCCCTCAAGATCCCCCTGGATGTCATCTCTTCTCTCAGGTGTGTCAGGTGCACCACTATATTTACGAAGATGTTAATCAATATTGGAGCCAGTACTTACCCTTGGTCTTTGAGTCATTGACTGGACATCCAGCCAATTCCTTACCCATCTAGCAGTTTATCCATCAAATCCATGTCCCTCCATTTAGAGGTAAGAATGTTGTGGGGACCTTATCAAGGTACTTATGAAAGGCCACAGAGAAGGTATTTGTAGCTCTTACCTTGTCTACTGATGCAGTCACTTAATCTTAGAAAACCACTAGAGTAGTCACACAGGATTTGGCCTTGGTGGAATCTGGTTGGCTCTGTGTAATCACCTTCCTGCCTTCTGTAGGTTTCGAAATAGCTTCAGAGATGATCTGATCCATGATCTGAAAGGAAAGGTAGTGCAGGGGATGAGCCTCCTACTGGAAAAACTACCTGCCTGGTCATGGTGTCTCCTCTACCAGATAAGTATTTGCTTCCTGAAATTTTACCCTACTCCCTGTAATAGGAGACTATATCACAGTTTTGAATCTCTTGTGGCTTAAAGGTAACAGTTGGAATCAGATTTGAATTGTGTCTTGACATTTCAGATTATTGTGTCATTGAATAATTATCTGCCCAGAAAAATAGTGAATAAATGTTTTGTGTTAATTGGACATTGGAGGTGTGACAGTAGAGAAGAGGCTGGAAAAGCAAGAGCATTTCAGATGTTGATATTTGTGTAGTAACCCAGGGATTTGCTTTCTTTCTGAATGATGGGGACACACAGACTAATTTTTCTTTTTGAAAGACTTCATTCTTTGCACTTTATGCTGAAATACTCCAAAGGTGCAAAAGCAGGTAAAGTTTGAACAGAATGTCAGCAGATGTTTACATGAGAGACCAGAAATTATAGAGCAAGCTTGAGTGCTATTTTCATTTCAAAAGTATGATACACTTGACTCTATCTCTCAGTCTTTTGAAGAGAATTAGGTCAAGAAGAAAATGTATTTCTCAAGGACCTACTTAGGAAAGCCTTTTACTCAACAACAATGACAACATAGACACGACATCTATTTTAACAGACAGCATATGTTGCAATGCTGAGCTTCTCAACACCTTGATGATAAGATGGCCAAAAGAAAAAACACCCTGAGAGGCAGAACAGTGATATGTGGTAATCATGGTTCACATGATCTGCATGATGCTCCAGACAGTTTGGGGGCTCAGGATATGAAACTTGGAGTAGGATAAGGCATCAAGAGACAATAAGCACATGAAGGAGACCAGGGAAACCTGAGTTAGGCCTGAGACAGCACACAGTGGTGTATGACTCCCAGGGTCACAACATGGCATCTGTCCCCATGTTGATACAACAGAGGCCCCTCCCATGTGTTTGTCCCTTTTGCCACTTTTCCCCTTAATAAACTGAAAACCAAAGCCTGTCACAAACTAAACCAAGCAGCGCTGCAAAATTTTTGTTCCTCGGTGTAAATGCTGTCTGTTGTATTGTAAGGGTTGCCTCTCCATCCTTTCATTTCAACCTTGAGACACATTTTGTCAGAGCAGAGCCTGTTATGTTACAAGCAAAACAGAGTAGGTACAATCACTTTGGTTTTCACCAATGCAAATCACTGTTTCTGCTAGCTAGAATAGCTCCAGCTAATTTGAAAGCAAGAGCTAATTTTCAGCAAAAAAGTGTGAAATCTGCAGGCATCTGATAAAACTAGAACAGATTTCCAAAAACACTGAAAATAACCTTACCATGAATGTTGTAAGAAGCCTGGGAATGAAGTTTGGGCAGGGCCTGGGCTCAATTCAGGACTTGCTGGGGAACAGCTGAGGCTGAAGCTGTAGGCAGTTCACCCCTGCACTGCGTCGTGCCTAGGGATGCAGTCCTCGTGGCCAGTGTGCCCTCACTCCAGGGGGGTGGCCAACACCACATCTGCCTTTTCCAGCCCACGAACACAGTGCAGGACACATCAGAGAAATGGCACAGACAGATATTGACAGTTACAAGTGTAATTCTTGTTCTCATTTAGTGTATATTGATGTCTCATCTAAATAACATCCAAGACAAAATAAAATATATATTTTTAAAAGGACTATATCCATCTGTCTTCAGACTACTCCTGTCTGTATTGCCATGGAGCTGGAGCTGGGCTGTGGTTTCTCTTTGTTGTCAGTCCCAAGCTGGCACAATGGTCTCTAACCTGAGTCATTAATATCAATTACTGTAAGGGCAGCTGCCTTGTTCTCCTTGTCAGAACTTCAGTATGGAGGGTAATAGATGGCTTCAGACTGGCTTCCTGCCAAGAGGGCTCCGTTATTTTCATCTGTGATACACAAGAAAGAAAATAATGGGGTTAAATGAATTTGATTAGACCAAGCACAGCCTAGCATAATATTTAGGCTCTAATTTTGGTCTTCCATAGTATGATCTTACATCCCTGAAATTGGATTTAACCATGGATTTAAGGCTTATTTAGAAAATCAGTGACTCCTTTTAAGCTTTGTAACCTCCACCTAGACTCTCTCAGTGCTGGGCATGTTGAGTTTTTTTATATTGTATATATTTTATATGTTTTTAAAGAAAAAACTGAGATCTGCTATTTCCAGACACTGACATTTTCACAGCTTGGCAAAGCAGTGAGTATTTAATACAGAAATTCTTCCTCTTAAAAGATGTCACGTGCTTTTTTTTTTTCCCTTCTCATCTACATCTGTAGCATCTTCTGCCAATTCTGCATTTGTACCAGTCACGTAAGGCCCACACACTAGCATAGCAAAATGCTATAAAAGAATCAAATAAAGAAGAGTGGAAAATGTCTTACACAGCTCTTCATCAAGTACAAGAGACCCACAGTGTTCACCAAGGAAGAAAAATTTTCCTGAGAGAAAAGGAGAAAAAATTTGACAGCTTAATATATGTACTAGTAAAGTCAATGGAAAAAAATCCAAATTACTTTAATCAGTGCTGAGGTGGGTTCCTGTCTTTTATTACTGAGATTTTATGTTCTAAGACCTATTTAGAAGCCTGGCTGACAGAGTCCCTTGGGAGACAATCCTGAAGGGCAAAGGAGTCCAGGAAGGTTGCACATTCTTCAGGAATGAAATCTTAAAGGTGCAGGAGCAGTCTGTCCCCATGTGCTGGAAGATGAGCTGGTGGGGAAGAAGACCAGCCTGGCTGAACAGAGAGCTTTGGCTGGAACCTGGGGAACAAAAGAGCTTATCACCTTTGGAAGGAAACTCAGGAGGACTACAGGGATGACATGAAGTTATGCAGGGAGAAAATTAGAAGGGTCAAAGCGTGAACTTAATTGAACTTAATCTGGCCACTGCTGTAAAAGACAACAAAAAATGTTTGTATAAACACATCAGCCACAAAAGGAATTCTAAGAACAGTCTCCATCCTTTATTGGAAGTGGGAGGAAACAGAGTGACAAAGGATGAGAAAAAGGCTGAGGTATTTAATGTCTTCTTTGCATCAATCTTTAATAGTAAGACCAGTTGTTCTTCAGGTACTCAGCCCCCTGATCTGGAGACAGGGATGGGGAGCAGAATGAAGCCCCCACAATCCAGGAGGAAATGGTCAGTAATCTGCTATGCCACTAAGACCCACACAAGTCTTTGGGGCCAGATAGGATCCACCTAAGGGATCCACCTGAGGGTACTGAGGGAGCTGGCAAAAGTGCACACCGAGCAACTTTCCGTCATTTATTTATCAGCCGCCCTGATGGGGAGATGTCCCTGTTGATGGGAGGCTAGGAAATATAATGTCCACCTACAAGAAAGGCTGAAAGAAGGATTTGGGGAATTACAGGCCTGACAATCTGACCTCAGTACTAGACAAAGTCATGGAGCAGACCGTCTTGTGTGCCAACATGTGGCATGTACGAGACAAGTGGGGAACGAGGCCCAGCCACCATGGGCTTGTGAAAGGCAGGTCCTGCTTGACCAAAGTGATTTCCTTCTGTGAAAGGGTGATCCACTTAAAGGATGAGGGAATGGTCGTAGATTGTCTTCCTGGGCTTTAGTAATGCCTTTGATACCATTTCCCACAGCATGCTCCTGGAGAAACTGGCTGCTCATGGCTTGGACAGGTGCACTCTTCACTGGGTAAAAACCTGTCTGGACGGCCAGGCCCAGAGAATTGTGGTGAATGGAGTTACATCCAGCTGGCAGCTGGTCACTAGTGCTGTCCCCAGGGCACAGTACTCCAGCCAGTTCTGTTTAATATCTTTACCAGCAATCTGGACAAGGGGATTGAGTGTATCCTCAGCCAGTTTGCAGGTGGGCAGGAGTGTTGATCAGCAGATCAGCCTTGATCTGTTTCTCTACAGATCTGCTGTTCTCTACAGATGCCTCTGTAGGGAAGGTTCTACAGAGGGATCTGGACAGGCTGTATTGATGAGCCAGGGCCAGTTGTGTGAGGTTCAACAAGGCAAAATGACAGTTCCTGCACTTGGGTCACAGCAATCCTGTGCAACACTACAGCCAGTAAGTATCTGGAAAACTGCTCAGCAGAAAAAGACCTGGGAGTGCTGGTTGACAACAGCTGAACATGAGCCAGAGTGTGCCCAGGTGGCCAAAAAGGCCAATGGCATCCTGGCCTGTACCAGCAATAGTGTAGCCAGCAGGACCAGGGCAGTGATTTTTTTCTCAGTACTCAGCACTCAACTCAAATCCTGGGTTCAGTTTTGTGCCCTTCACTACAGGAAGGACATTGAGGGGCTGGAGTGTGTCCAGAGAAGAGAAATGGAACTGGTGAAGGGGGTGGAGCACAAGCCTGATGAGGAGCAGCCGGGGGAGAGCTGGGAGTGTTTAGCCTGGAAAAAAGGCTCAGTAGGGATCTTACTGCTCTCTACAATCGCCTGAAAG
Organism: Corvus brachyrhynchos; assembly: GCF_000691975.1. NCBI lineage: Eukaryota > Metazoa > Chordata > Aves > Passeriformes > Corvidae > Corvus > Corvus brachyrhynchos. The sequence goes on from NW_008237436.1 coordinate 573,820, forward strand.
GAGGGTGTAGTGACATGTGGAGTCAGTCTCATCTCCCAGGTAATTTGTGATAGGACTGGAAGAAATGGCCTCAAGTTGCACCAGGGGAGGTTTAGATTGGATGTTAAGAATTTTTTCTTCACCTAAAGGGCTGTCAGGCATTGGAACATGCTGCCCAGGGAAGCAGCAGAGTCACCCTCCCTGGAGGAATTTAAAAGACATTGAGTATGTGGCACTTGGAGACATGGTTTCATGGTGGATTTTATGGTGTTTGGACAATGGTTGGACTGGATAATCCTAGAGTTCTTTTCCAACCTAAATGATCCTTTGGTTCTGTCCTTGCTTGGTTTAAGTTCACATAATTCCATCTGTCTACTCTTCTGAATGTGTAGCCCATGTGAAATGCTAGCTTCATTTCAACATTGGATTAACTGATTAAAGAAGAAAGTCACTATATGAAATGCTCAAAGAGAACTCAAGGTTGAATCTGGCTCTGTTGCAGATGTAGAAACTCCACAGCAGCATTGTAAAAGAGCTATTCATGTTTGAATGTGCTGGCAGAGAAAGAGAGGTTGTGGCATAGAAAATAAAAACTATTTTGAGCTTTTACAGAACCCCAATGAGGCCAGCTTGGGTAAGTTTACATTTTCAGTAATAAATATTCTTATTTTTCAATTCACATAATTACTATAGCAATATATATATAATTCTGCAGTGACTGACATACTTCTTTGGCTTAATTAAATTGCTATTGTATACTACTGCTGGAAATCTTTGAGGGTGAAATTTTGGGTAACAAGGATTTTTTGTGCCATTGGATTTGAAGAAGGCTGTATGGATTGCCTTACTGGAAAGACCAACATCAAAGATGCTGAGGTACAACAGTGATTGGGCCTAGATCAATACACTGCTAAATTAAGAAATGAATTAGGAAAACCACTGGGAAGATCTTCTCCATGGAGAATGGCCCCACAGACCTTGCTCCTGTGGTCAACCATACGAAGCCAGGCTGGTCTACTTAATGACAGCTCTCCAGGTTTGTTGGGTTTTTTGTTGTTATTGGTTGTTGTTGGTTGGTTGTTTTGGTTTCTTGTAAAGAAGCAAAGATGTTCAAGGGAAATTATTTATTAATTCAGTAAAACAGCAGTACTTACAGACATGCTTGGCCTATTATCTCAAACAAGCCACTACTCATGACAGCAAAAGAAACCATATATACAGTTTTCTGTAGGCTTCACCTCCCAGCTATGCATTTCTGGTATCAAGGACTATTTTTTATTATGTGTGTAGAGTCAATCTACCACAATGAACTTCATCAAAACCTTATCAAAAGTTTTAGGGCAAGCAGAAATAAGTGAGTGCACTTTTCTACCTATTAGGACCTCTAGGACTGTCGATTCACAGCAACACTGAACTGGTTCAACTGGTCACATATCACTGACTGTACAAAGAGGAAAAAAAAGTGAGGAGAGCTTTTCCCTACCACTGAGAAAATTGAGAGGTCTGACATGAATCTAAAGTTTCCTGCCATCTTCCTTCCTGCTATCCAGACTGCCAGTGGAATAACAAATACTTTTCTACATTAAATTAGGGTAGTAGGTTTTTTATATCTTCCAGCGGGTGCTGTGGATAGATTTGTAACCACCTCAAGTAGCTGAAGGACATTTAAGAGCAGATGTTTAGACATAAATTTCTCTGTAATGTAAGACCTCGCCCAGCTGTAAAACCTATTCGTGCTGAAAAAAACCACTGTGAGGTATCTGAGGATCTTCTGGAATTATGGTCACTATAAATTCAGAGTAGGAAAGCTCCTTGGCTGGGTTTGAATAAGGAGAACGGCACTTGGTCTTCTTAGACGTAATGGAATTTGTAATCAGAGACATTCTGCCATCACCATTTCATCCTGCAAATGTAGAGGCACTTGTATAAAAACAAGTATAAAAATAGTGGAGCTGAAGGACATAAGGCAGCAAGATGATTTGTGGCTGTCCCTATAGCTTCCTGTTCATGTAGCATGAAGGAAGATAAAATGTCAAAACAGAACCAAGAAAAGAAAAAGTCACGAGAAGGGCCATCCTTTCTGTCTCGGGAGCAGATTTACCCTCCCAACAGCAGAGACCAGCCCTGGGCTCTCTGTGTATTTTGTGGAGAAGCTTGAGGCAAAAAAATCCCATGAAGCTGCAAACGTGGCAAAGCCTCCTGGAAAGTAAACACCACACAGATAAAAACAGGTCCATTGAGTATTTCAAGAGGAAGAAAAATATCAGTTATCTGAAAGAAAGCAATTTATTTCTGTTTCTGAAAACAAAATGAGGGTTTCTCACTAAGCAGCTCAGAAAGCTGCAAAACATCAGCAGCTTCAAAGAATAAGGGGCTGCTGCTTGTTTGCTGTGTTCAATAGGAGTGGTTGGTCTGCTCCAAGGAATGGGAAGGTTTGGGGAAGAGACCACCAACCTCATCAAACCCGTGTCACTTCTAACTCCCTTCTTATATCTCCTGGGTTCTGTGAAGCCACGGCAGCAGAAAGAGAGGGCTGCTGGGAAGTGCCTGTGTCTTTTGGATTAGTCAGCCTGTTTGAGTAGGTGACAGCCACATTAACCTTTATAGTCCCTGCAGAGACATGCTGACCTCTGCCAGTTGCCTGTGGCACCAAGCTGCTCTTGTCAGCACTTACCCTCTTTGCTGTGTGTTGGAGGGTCCCTGCTGGGGACTTCCCCCTGTCCCTGGTGCAATGCAGACATCGAATTGCAGGTGCCACCAGTTCCCCCTGCAGAAACCAGGGAGAGAAATGGAAGCACACAGGTCCCAGCACCTAATCCCATGAGGATTTCCTTGTGATAAGAACTTACAGCAATAGATCACTGGTGGCAGGTGTGGTAAAGACCTGGGGGAGTTGGGAAATGCAGCTCCAAGGGAGGGTGAGGTTGCTGGGGAGTTGTCTGTCTCACTGAGGTGAGAGGGAGCAGAGGAGAAGAATAGCTGGTGCTGCAGAGCTGGCTGCTCTCCTTACTTGGGAAGATGCTCCAAGTGGTGTTCCTACACAGAATAATAGAATGGTTTGGGCTGACCTCTAAAGGTCATCTAGTCCAGCTCCCCTGCAATGAGCAGAGACATCTTCAGCTAGGTAAGGTTAATGTTTCCACCCACACGGATTTGTGCAGCCTGGGCTAGTGGAGGGTTTCCCTGCCCATGGCAGGTGGGTTGAATCTAAATGATCTTTAAGATCCCTTCCAACCCAAACCATCCTATGATTTTATGTCCTCCAGTCATGTGCTGCAGGCACATGTAAAGTGCTCAGGCACTTACACATCCTGAAACATGTTTGTTTAAAGGTTCAATAATTTCAATCTTCCATCCTAGCATGGAATTTCATCTTATCACAGCCTCCTTTTGCAGGTGCTGTGCAGCAGTGCTGAGTGCTTTGTGTCCAGACTGAATCATCTGGGATGGACATTGTGGGCCCCGAGGGGCTCACATCGGGAGGCAAACTCATGGGGCTGCTTGGCATGCAGCTTTATGCTCCACTTTGCAACTTCATCCTGCATGCTCTACTGCCCTGGTGCTGGAGAGCTGCAAGCAGGCTCTGGCACACACCAGCACTTCACCTGTCTGTTGATGGTGCCACACTGGAAAACTTTTTACGAGAGACCACCTGCAGTCCTGCCTTGGGTTTTTGGAAGCTATTCAACATTATGTGACCACATTGCCAGGAAAACACATGGCCCAAATTTACAAGCTTAATAATCACTTTAGCCCTCAACAGCAACTGATAATGGCTTATCTTCTCAGTCTCCTCTATACTGCCTACTAAATGATAATCATAATAACAGCCCTAATTATGTTTCTGCTCAGAATATTTGTAGATAACCTTAACTCTTGATCTGTTTAATCTAGTTTTCCAGGTGGCAACAGATTTAAAAACAGGTTTTTAAACAAGATATGACTATTACATTTCTAATAATAGGAGAGTGTGATCTCAACATTGCCTGTTATTTAGTGACACATGGTACAATCAGTTGACAGTGGTGATTGTGAACACAAACGCATAAATACAAATTCATTTTTTAGTTATTATCCATCTGTGTTGCCTGATTAACTCTTTGCATATTGAATCAAATCTCTCTTTTTTTCTTTGCTGAAATATCAGTATTTAAGATACTTTTGGTTTTCAGATCCATTGCTTTGAAGCTCTTCCCCCAGGGAACCACTCAGCATTCCTGGGGAACACATATCTTTTTCATCCCGGCTCTTTTATCTCTTGCAGGAGTATCTGAAGCAGAGCCACACTCTCATGGGTTCAGCCCTCACTCTCCAGAGGTTCCCTGAAGCACAGTATTTGTGTCCAAGGTCATAACATGAATCATAAAAATGTTTTGAGGTCTGAGAAAAATGCTTTATAAGGAGAGCTAGGTCTGGTTATCCAAACCAAGGCTTAGTTGCAACCCGGTTATTGGCAAATGACCATAATAGGTACTGCTGTCTCTAGGGAGGGCAAAACATCATATGGAAAGAGCTTTCAGTTTGGTTGAGGACTCAGGCCAATGTACAGACGCAGAACTCAGAGACCTTCAGACCAGAAAGGCCAAGATGTCAGGGGACAAATAAGGTCAACCAGTGGAACAAGCTATGGAAAGAAGTGATGGTTTTGCCATCTCTACTTATCATTCTGAAAAACAAGCATTTAACCAGATCCAAGCATTGAACCCACCTAAGGGTGAGGAGGTACATCACCACAGGCTATTTCAGAAAAGGTGTCAGGTTTTTTTCATTTTTAGAATCTCAGAATCTCTTAACTAGGTGCATCATGCTGATATGATACTGTCTATGACTGAACAAACTCCACGTGCATCAGTGCTAGAGGGAATGTGTCCTTGAAGCTGGTACACTCCTTCTTTGTATGATTTAGAGTAACATGATAATAATTATTGATGATGTTTTTCTTTCTCTAAAAGGCACAGTGCACATTACTATACCACTCTTTCTCCCTGCCCTGCACCCAAATTCCTTCCATAAAACACTGCAATGTTGTACAAAACTGATGACCCCAGACTGGCTGCTGGAAAGGGCAATAATGAGTTTAATTTCTACAACTTTTCTGTCCCTAAGCCCTCCTCTGAGCCCTCCTGTTATCCCATGATGAGCTAATAAATTCTTTGAGGTCTGTTCTAGACACACCATGCTTGTGGGATCTGGATTAATCTCCTTTAGGAGTGGCATGTGCAGAGCTGTGCTGGGGACTACCTTTGCTTAGTCCTTCAGGCTGAGGTATTGAATAAATGTTGCCTTAAATTATTGGAAATTAAATCCCCTACATGCATATCCCTCGAACATGGAAAAGTTAATGTGATTGTATTAGCTCTACTTCAGGCCTCAATTTGTAAAGCTTTTTACATTACATTCTTAAACAGAGGGAAATTTCATTTCACATGAAGTTTGCTATCTGGCCCCAGCTTGATGTTCAGCTCAGTAAACAGCCCTCCCAGAAAAAAGATCTCAGAAACCCGGTTCTAAAGCCTTTTAGTATGAACCACTTAAGCATCAGTCCAGATGCTGAAGGAAGTGCTCTCAGCTACCTCTGCTGCGTCTGTCCCTTCGGGGACCTGTAAATTTTTAAACTTGTCTCAACACTAGTAACTCAGGCAGGCTAAGTCAGACTCTCCTAATTGCTTATGCCTAATTCCCCTCAATGTACTGATTTACTATGTGCTAGTTTGGGGTTAGGAAGCAGGATTTGTCAAGGCACTTGAAATTTTCCTGACAGATATTGAGGGGTCACTTAACCATAATTTTTTATCATCTGTAGGCTAATACTGCTACACACTAGTCCTTAAACTAGTCCACACTAGTTTCTCACGGAAATCTGGGTGGCTTCAGTAAAAGTTTTCTGTGCACAGAAGCTGATTAGCAGGTCAAATGAAAGATTTGAGCATCTGAGCAATAGGAGTGCCACAAGGTCTCAGATCCCTTAGGGACTCTGCTAGTTACTGAGTGAGAGCTGGTCTTTGCACCACAGACCACAGCATCTCAAAACTGAGCAGCTCCTGCAGAAGTGAAAGTTTTTATGTCTGGAGCTGAGGCAGCTGTGGCAGAGCTGAGACAACCTCCTCTCAAGCATCATGCTGTACTCCCAGGCCATATCTATTTTCCTATGAAGCTGGAAGTCACAAGTTCTCAGCTGTTATCAATCAGAATAGGTGGCTTAGGTGATGATGAAGAGGTACAGATGACTCTGGACCTTCCAGTCCTCCCAGCAGAAGGTTTATCCCAGTAAATTCCAATACTTTAGATTGGTCTGGAAGTGATAAGCCCCTCTAAGTTAATTTAAAAAAAAACTCTACTATCTCTTTTAGGGAAGAAAAGAAGTAAGCATACTGTTTCAAAGATGAATTTCATTGTAGAGTTGCATTCTGTGTTTCTGTGCCTTTTGTTTTGTTTCCAATGCTTGGTATCTCCATTAACACATGAGGTACAGGTCTGACAGACAGCTGCTATTCTTGGTCCTGTTGACATATTTCACTGTAGTAAAATGACAGTCACAGCTGTGACTTCTTATAAGAAAATGGCCTAAATATAAAATAAAGGCTGGGTCAGTAAAACCACAACAGTTAAAAAGTGGCTGGGACTAATAGCTTGACTGGAAACAGGTCTAGGCTTGATGAAGCAGATGAGAGAGGCTGCTGCTGCTTTCCCTGTATTCCAAATAAGAATAGAGTCAGACTTTCCAAGAAAACATTTCCCTTCAAGGAGTGAGTCTGTCAGCCCTGCACAAGCGCCTTCAGGCACCTGTGGAGTCAGTTCCTGGATGTGCCCATGCACAGTGCAGAAACAGACTGAGTTATGGTAGGAAGATAACAAAGTGACTATGTGCACCCACAGTTTTGCTCTCTTTTTATGGGAAGTTAGTCACACTTTACAGTAGAGTGAATTCATTAATAGATCAAGAAATTATTCTCACACCTTTTAATAAATGACTAATTTTGTAGAGTCCAACAGGTTCTGAGTCACTTATCAGAAGAACTTGCAACCAGCTTTAACACACTCTCTGTCTGTAAAACTGCTTTAAAGTCTTACTGTTCATGTCTGCAGAAGTGTTTATGAGCCATTCTATAGTCATGTCTAAAAGAGAAGCTGAAAAAATTGACGACCTAGTTTTTATGCAGGCTTCAACACCACGGGTCCCTGAATTCTGTATCCACCCCTGCTATTGACTCACTGAATAGTGCTGTTTCTTTACCCATGGGCCCCCAACATCAGTGATCTGGGGATCAATTACAAGGGGTCCAAAATTCCTTTAATATAAATAAAGGCTCAAATCTGGGGCTGTGGTGAAAATTCCTGTGTTTTATGAGGACACTGCAGAGCTATTTTACAAAGTGGATCTATTTGTGTAACACTCTTCAGCTCTAACTCAAACCTAAACAGTAAAGCTGTTCTCCCATTCACCACATGCAACAGAAATTTTGGATACTATGAGCAGTTTGGTGTGACAATGGCACAGGAAAAAGCTGGATGTAGGATTCTTCTTCTGCTCTGATCCTTCTGCCTAAATATTAGACATTTGGAAAGGCTGTAGGTTCTCCACATGCCTTTTGCCAGTATCAGACATGAATATACTGTGGAGGAGGAGAAACAAGAGCAAGGGATTTCAGGGTAAAGTTGAAGAGAAGCACCACAGGAAACAGAGCCTGGAGAAGTCATGTAGCTTGCTTCCACACCAACACCACACCAGAGTGGAAGTCCTTGCAAATGTTGGCCTAAGCCAACATCTCCCAAAACCTTTCAGCCAAATGTGCGACCCTTCAGGCATGGGAACAGGCTTCCCCATGCAACCTCCTTATCTAAAAAAAGGGACCCAGGTAAAAGTTCAGCA
>NW_008237436.1:581709-591646 GCF_000691975.1 Corvus brachyrhynchos
AAACATCAGCAGGTGCAAGGGACTGGCTAGATCTGGTCCTTGTGGAGCATGTGTAACACCACAGGGGCTTGCTGGGTCTCCATCTCCACAAATGAGCTTAAGGAAGGGTGCACCAAATGAGCAGCCAAACCTGTTGTGAGCAGAGTGAAAGCTGGGGCTTTGCTTTTCATAGTACCTTGTTCCTGAGCGGTATTAGCAGCAGGTCCTCAAAGTGGCCAAGGTCAAATCTTTCTCCCACAGTTCAGCTCTGGCCAAACTTATGATAATGAGAGATGCACAGCACAATAGCTTTGAGGTGCCCTGAACTCTGAGGGTACCATTTAGAGCCAGCCTTGAGTCTGGGGCTGGCTACAAACACAGAAATGCATGACCCAGCCTCCTTACCTGTGTAGCCCCATCCTCCCACACAAGGTTCTCCTTCTGCTGACAAGGAGCACGAGCAGAGTGAGCCCTGCAGGATCAGATCCCTCCACTCAAGAGTGTATTCTTCATTTTAAGTAGAGTCTCACTAAGGGAAGTCAGTACCAAACAGCAAAAAATCAAAGAATTGTGCTTTGTAAGAGACATGAATAGCCTGCTTTATGTAAGCTTCTTCAGTAGTGTGGGAACTGCTCTGCCTTACCCTATCTCTGCTGTGTATCTTCTCTTTGCAGCAGAGGAGTATTAATTAGCAGAATAGCTAAGATTTCTTCCATTGTTCTAAAAAAAAAAAAAAATTATTTGAGAGGGATTTTCACCCCGTTAACCAGTGTAAGAACCTATATCTTAGTGCCTGTGTGACATTTCATGTTCCTGCAACCACTCAGGCTGGTGCCAGTAAAGTGACATTGCAAACACATGGCAAGAAAGATGCGGGGATTGTCCCCAGCCAGATCCTGTGGAGAGGCGGATTCATGTGGAGCCTGCTTTGCAGATTAAGCTGCTCTCATCTGCCTTACTTTGAGCACAGTGATTAGCCTAGAGGATCTCCAGAGGTCCCTTACAAATTCAAAGATTCAGTGATGGTTCTGTGATCTGGAAAAGTCTGCCAAACACTGGGAAACCAGGTAAAATGGACAATTTTCCCCATGCTGGTTTTGTGACCTCACCCCTTAGTTGGTGTTTTGCTGGTGCGTGTTTTGGGGTTTTTGGGGGGTCGATTTTGTTTTGTTTCATTTATTTTACTAAAAATAAAACTAAATGAAACATTTGGGTTTTGATTGAGTTCAATGTTCTTTTCAAAAGGAAATTTAAATATTTTAGTTTTTTATTTTGGCAAGAAAGCCTTCAAAATATTGGGTTTGGCTTCATCTGTGTTCTGCCATTGAACTCCAGAATCAATTATTTGCATAGCCCTAAGTGTAAGGTAAATCTCATCAATCTCCATAAAGTAGAGAAACTTAGCAACCAAACCTTTTCAATGAAAGGATATATTTGCTGTCAGAGGTGCAATACATTAAGAATATTCCGGCATTTACAAGTCCTCAAATTCTGCAAAGTGTGTGAAAACCAATACTGGAAGTCAAAGGAGCTCATGGGCTGTAATCTCATAAGAGAAACTACAAATATAACCTCTGGAACTAAATATCTCCCTTCGGATGTTTTCTTCTTGAGCCTGCATCTGCTGCTAAGAGAGAAGTAAATAGAAATCTCCTGTGACAAATGTATCCCTGCCACAATCTTTTAGTTAGGATCAGAGGGATGCAATAAGAGAGTTTGATCGAAGGCTAGTGCCATGGACTATCTTTAAAAAGGTCAGAGAGAGGAGGTGAGGAGGGGGGGCTTCCACTTTGGATGAAAGAGTGGCTTGAGAGCATGAAGCTTTGCTATGAACCAGTCAATTGATTATTGGTCAGGATCATCCCAGCCCTAGTCCCTGGGAAGACAATGGAGCAAATTCTTCTGGAAGCCACATCCAGACACATGAAGGAGAGAAAGATGACTGCGATGGCATCTTGATCATAGAAATACCATCACTTAATTATAGAACAATTGAATATCCTGAGTTGGAAGGGACCCACAAGGATCATCAAAGCCAAACCCCTGCTCTGCACAGGACAACCACAATTCATGTGCCTGGACATGACTTCCAGGAGAAGCCCCAGTACCAAGGGCAAGTCATGTCTGACCTGTCTGAATGTGTTCTTTGGTGAGATAACTGGCTCAGAAAACAGAAGCCAGTTAGCAAGGCTTTAAACACACTGTCCCATAGCACCATTGTGCTCAAATAGGGAAGGTCTGGACTTGGTGGATGAACCACAACACTGATGAAAAAATCTGTCTGGGCTTTCCCACTGAAAGAATAAAGGCCAATAGCTTGAACTGATCACCAGTCATGAGTGACATTCATTAGTGTTTGATAGAGGGGCTGATACTGTTTGATATCTCTATTAATAACATGTGTGATGGAGCTGAGTGAACTCACAGCAAGTATAGCAATGACACCAAAGTGGGGAGAGGAAATAGAAAGTAGGGCTCCTATTCAGTGATGTGTCAGCAAGCTGATGAAACAAGCTGGCAGAAACCTCATGAAGTTTAATGAAGATGAGTGCAAGTGTGCAATAATCCCAACCAGCACTACGGACTGTGGACAAACTGCCTGGAAAGCAGCTCTACAGACAGCAACCTGGGAGTCCAGGTGGACAAGTTTGGGTGAAGAAGGTCAGGAGGCTCCTGAGCTGCATCAGCAGATGCCAGTGGGTTCAGGGAAGTGATTTTCCTCTACACTTGGTACTTGTGAAACTGTTTCTGTAGAACTGGATCAGGTTGTCCAAAGAGGCTTGGGAAATCTACATCCTTGGATATAATCAGATCTTGACTGTACAGGAACCCCCATCCTCATATCTAGCGTAGAAGTTGGCTCTCCTTTCAGTACAGGGCTGGATGAGGTGACTGCAGTGGTCTCTACCACCCAATTTTTTAAAATTAATTTCTACTTAATTTTTCCATCAGGTATTGTTTTTTGAGGCCCCAGTTACAGTGTTATTTCAAATGGCTGATGGTTTTTGAGGATGAAGTGCTCACAGATGCAGAGGGTAAGCAATGCATACAGCCCTCTCTTCATTGTATATGTTTATTCTTGCCTAAAAAAGCACTGAATGCCTAAGTACGTCCTTGAGCTGCCTTACAGACTGAGCAAAGTGCACCAAAGGTGGTGAAAGACATTCTGGACCAGTCTGAGGAGGTTCAAATTATCACTTCCCACTGCCTGGGAAAGAGCTCTATTTACCAGGTTATCTGCTACTCTTGGTGGAGGCACTGGGAATGAAACCAAGAGGTCTCTAGGAAACTGAGGCATTTCCAGCCCACACGATTGTTGGATCAAGCCTCTAGTGCCGTCTGAATGACATATATCTGAAGTGCTCAGATGAGTAGCAAATGAAGCATATTTTAGCACAGTACTGCAAAAATGTCAGTGACACTTGATAAGCTCATCTGTCAAGCAAAAAGAAAAATCAGCAATAGCTCTTGAGAAAAAAATGCTCTTTTACATCTACAAAAACTCCACATGCCTGTGCTTTATATCCTTAAAATGAATTTTCCTTGGTTTTAAAGTGTTAAAAAGAATTCTAAGACTTTAGCTCACAAAGAAATTAATAATTTTCTTTTTAATAATCAGTTATGGCATTAGTCATCTCTTCTGATTCACAGTGAAAGCTACAGGGTGCAGTGGGATGTATTTACCCAGAGAGGTGTTGAATTTTGTCAGACATGTAGACTTTTTAAAGTATTATTACTTTAAGTTTTATATGTGAAGGAAGAAAGGCACAAAGGTTTCAAAACTGGAAATGGCTGAGTACAGCAAAACAAACAGTGTCAGAAAGAAAATTCTTCAGAAAGTCCTGGCCCTTCTTACGTCAAAGGTCTCTTGTGGGTTTTTCTGCACATCTGTACCTCCTTTAAAACTTCCAGGAATGACAGCTCTGGCCCTCCTTCTCTTGGCAGGAACCTCCTAGAGGATGTCTCTCAACCATGGCTCATCAGGATATTTTCCTTGTTTTCCTGTGCTTTCTCTGCTAGCTGCTACAGATTGCTCAGTGTTCACTTCCCTGGCTGTGCAGGAGTTCAGTGCTGGCAACAGGGATGAGATTGCCTTATTCAAATAACTCCCAGTTGGGTATGTAACTTCTGGGAACCAGGCTTAAAGACTCTGTGAAGGTACACATTCCCACCCTCTTTCAGGAGTGCCATAACCACTAGGTTCAGATACAGGTATACCTCTGAAGCTAAACTGGCCTTTTCCATGTATGTGTGGGTTTGAAGGGGAACAAAAAATTGCTTCTAGCTATATATAGTATGGAAAAACAGCTAAATAAAAACTACTCATAAGACTTAATTGTCTGAAGGAAAAGAAACCTGTGGAAATGAAGTAAATTCTAAAGCATAGATTGTGTCGCAATGAGTTGGAGAAAAAAGATACTGAAACCTGAAAATAGACACTGTCTTTCGTGCTTCTTCTCAGCTTCTTCACAGTCAAAGGAGTCAGAATAGTTACTTTAACCGCACTGAGAAGGTGATTCGAACACAAGTCTTTGGTCTCACCTTCTGGTCTCACCCTCAAGTTGTCACTTGTCTCCTCAGAGCAGTGGGGTTAAATGTGTCCCACTTCTCTGCTTGGTCCCATGCTTCAGTCAATGTCTTAAAAGGGATTTGTTTGGGCTTTCTTTGTTGTCTGCTCCAAAGGAGAGCAGTACCCTCTGAATTTATATACTCTAAACACTACAGATCTGAGCTCAAATTAAGAAAGAGGCTGAACTGGATTACAGCTAATAAGTAAATCCCTGATCGAGTCAAGTTAGCAAATCACCTTTAAAACAGTATATATCTGTAAAATGCCTCAAGCATTCAAGGTTTAGACCTTCAGTTTTACTTGTACTGTTATTCTTAAATGGACCCAGGTTTTTTTTTTCTTTTTCTCTTTTTCTTCTCCTTTTTCTTTTTTTCCTTTTTCTCTTTTCCTTTTTTCTTCTCTTTTACCTGTGTTATATTTTTTTAAGCTTGTCTATTCCCATGCAGACATTTTAGCTGGTTAGTCAGTTGAAAAACTCTACCTGAAATTTTGTAGTAGCTCAAAAGCTTTCAAAGAAGGTTAATGCTTATAAAAGTGAAAGAGCAACAGCACTGGCCTGACTCATACCCTGTAGGAGTAGGTGCTAGCATAAACCTCCCTACATATATCTGCTGGTTCATCTCTGTCCTTTTACCAAGCTTCAGTCTGTATTAACTCATTGCAGTGCAGTAATTGCAAGTTTTGTTTAGAGAGACTTTCTTTTCCTGGTTGAAATCAGTTTTTCAGCAACTACTGAACTGAATTTTTACCCTCAGCAGTTTTTATTACTATATACAATTAGAGTGCTTAAGCCAAAATATGACAGATTTTCAGTTAAAAATTACTATATGTGTTAGTAAATGTATAGCTCACCAAGCCCTTGCCAGATTTGGAGTGGATGTGGTATTTGCATGCAGTATGTTCCCTACCCCTCTAGTCTCTGTTGTGCACTACAGACACAGCCTGACTTGTGACAGAAGCTCTGTCTCGAGAAGCTGATCAAAAGGAGCATTTCTGCCCAAGCACGTCAGAGATGGGGGGAATACACTCATACAAGGAGTGCCCTGCCGTGCCTCTGCTTTGCATGGGGCTGCAGCAGTGCACAGGCAGGTGACACTCGGTTGGCCCCCTCCCCATGCACAGGGTTCTGGGTGTCAGGGCATGCCAGGCCAGTGATGACATTTGGCTTGAACCTGTATTCTTCCTCCTGCTGGCACTGACCAGCGAGGAATATTTATTGCGAATACCGCTGTGCTGCTCTGGTCTGTGTCCAAGAGACAAAAACAGGAGGAGGACCAGAAATCCTGTGCTTTGCTTTGAAAGTTCCTCCATGGTTGCATTTCCTCTCCAACAGGCGCCTAAAGGAGATGAGATGAGCATATGTTTATGTTTCCCAGTTATTTTCTGAAATGGTCTTCACTTGGAATGTTCATTCCAGCTTCATTAGTAAATTTTATTTTGCTACTCAATGTGTTCAAAGTGATTTTCCCTCCTCCCCATTCCTGTTTTCTCTCTCTTTTTTTTTTTTTTTTTTTTTTTTAATTTCTTTTGTGGTGCAAACACAAGTTTTTGTAATTACTTTACTGCGACAATTCAAAAGTTTGCCTTTCCACTTTACTTCCTAAGTCCCTGTAGAACTGGTCTAGAGTGTGGAAATCCACAGTTTTGAGAAAACTGGTGTAACAAAGGCTGCTTGTTTAGGGCACTTTGGGGTTCAGGAAGACCAAGGGCCCAGGTCACTAACAGGAGTGAGGTAATGAAATGATTTTGACAGTCTTGTCTAGACATAGTATGGTATCTGGAGCCGTGCAGTACCGCAGCATATAATGGGAGACAAAGTGGAAGAATCTTGTCCAAGGTCACCTGAGACACTGCTGAATTTGTAAACCATTCATGCACTTAAAAAAACCCAAACAAAGAAACATGCAAAGGGCTGGAATTGTTCTTAGCTGAACTGTGAACAGCCTACTCCAGCATTACCTTGATTTTCTCATACTGATAACATCTACAAGACCAGGGTGTTGGAAATGAGAGCAGATAATTTTTTAAAAACAACAAAAAAATTACATTCATCAATTTGCAAGCGATATAACTTTTTCTGTTATTTTGCCTTCAAATTAAAAACACTTGTTGGGCATATTTCCAGCATAGCATGAGGTGAATTAGTAGCAAGATCATGATGAACATAAAGAAAACACTGTCAGGTTCAATTCTGCTCTATATTTGGGGTTTGGGAAAAAAAGCCAACAAAACAGGGCACCAAAACCAATGGAAAGATTTATGGCTGGTTTGTTTTTCAGCTTCAACAAAAATGGTTAAGGAAAATGAGAATGCAAACACTCCTGGAGGGGTGACCAGGACTCACACTACAGCTCTGTGTTGGTGCAGAGGTTCCCCAGCCATGGGATGAGATCCTCCTGGAATGCAGACCACTGCAAAGTCTACGTGACCCAGGACAGGTTAAGCAGCTATGGCTTCCTCTGGCATTACCTCTCTTTCCCACCCCAAAAATTAGGTCTATAGGCACCTGTCTGAAAAAAATGTCTTAAAAAAGCTGCTTGGCTAGCAGCCACCTTCTCCTCTGGGAGAAACAAGGGAGAAGGGAGGGGAAGCTTTTACAGTGAAATTTAAGCATGAGATTTGAGTGCTTGTTAATAACAACCAACCCAGCTGTAGCCCTGCAGCTGTGAGCCCACTGTGCAGGCAGCACCACCCATAATATGTGACCTCCAAGCAAGCCCCCAGAAAGCAGCATGGTCTGCTGGGGACAGCCACTGGTGACAACAGCCCAGGGTTTGCAGCAGCAAAATGTTTCTCTCATCTGCAGATACTGGTATGTTAAACCTGACAGTCACAGTGTTTATGAGAGGCAAAGTGGTGAGGAGAACAACACTCCAGTGCTTTGGAGATCACACTCAGCCTCCTTAAGCGTTTTTCTCTGTAAAAATAGTGACTGATCACTGGGGTTGCATAAGTGGGTCAAGCTATATTATTCAAGTCCAATTTTAATGAGCTGAGCCCTTGCAGTCAGTCAGTCAGTCCATGGCCATCCTGTAATCAGGCATGGTTATTTTAAAAGCCGACTGCTCTGGTGGCGCAGAGGCGGACATCAATTCAGCCACTGTACCTTTCCCAGTCCCTGCCAAGCATCCCAAGGTGGGCCAGGGATGCACTAATTAAAAGAAAATACAGCAACCTCCAAACCCAGGATGCTACAAAAAAGACATTAAGGAATCCACTCCATAACCATAAGTGAGCAATTTAAAAGATAAATTCAGAGTCCTAGGGCGGAGAGAGCCAAATGTTCCTTTTCCTGTCATCAAATGTTATTTACTCTAATGTGTAAACAATGAACAGAAGCCTTTTTTCCCCTCCCGAACTGTGTAAATTACTGTTTAAAAGACTTTTCCAGTGCTGCTGATCAAGTCCATGCACAGAGCTAAAATACAGCCCACCACACTGCGGCCTTTATTCCTCTTAATACCTGACGCCCTTCTTCAGTGAAATCCACAAACTAGACTTCTTGTTATTTGTCAAAGAGAGCCTTTTGTCCTCTCAGCACGCACCATCAATCTGATCCTTTAAAGATTGCATGCACTAGTCAATTCACCACCCTGAAAGTGTATTCAGAAGAGCTTAGCAAGAGCAGTAAATAAGGTGTTTTGCTCAAGCTGTTAATTATATCCAGGACAGGCTGGGAAATTCTTCACGATAATCGTCAATATTGAGTGCTTGAAAAATAGCTGCTCGGGATACTCTCCTGCAATTATCACCAATGTATGTGAATGAGAATCATGTATGCCAACAATCACCCCATTACTTGACAAATCAAGACATTAAAAATCAGCTCAGTGAGATGCAATTTTGCTTGTCTGGCTCATCCTTCACATATTATGGTGAGCAGCCTGGAAATAATAATAATGAAGAATATGATCTGTTGTGTTACCACTCTGAAGGTCACTTGAAAGCGGTTATTTCATGCAACACTGCCAATAGAATGTGTTTATATTCTGTTGCAGACTCAACAATATCAAGGCTATCATATTTTGGATGGTGTTTTAATGGCAGCAAAGAGGGCTTCATTTTATAGTAGAAGCACCTTAAAAACGTGACAAAAACTCAGTGACCTCTGATTTTCTTCTTGAACATTCTGCATTTTTTAAGGTTATACATGCTGATCTCTTTTAAGCCAACAGAAAAACTCTCTGACTTTCACAGGTGACCTCTTTCCACTTTTTTAGGATACCCTGAGGTACCCTAAGTATTTGTACTACATAGTGCTTCTCTGAAATATTAATTGTTTTGTTATATCTAGTCTTACATCTGATTCTGTGCATTAACTTGTGAATAAACTAGTGCCTGTCTGAGGATGGAGTTTTCGGGAAGATCACAAAATAATGTGAAACTAGCATGACAATCCTGGTATTTTCTATTTGCTGCAGTTCAGGACAATTTATTTGGCTGCAGTTCAGAGCATTCAGAAAATGTTTTTATGATTGCTCTGATTACAACAATTCACGCTATATCATTTAATCATCCACCAGGTCCTACAACTTGGCTCCAAGCCTGCTGTAACTTTTCTGTAAGTTTGCTCAACCCAAGTAGTGCTCAAAACTGTCACTGCAGCAGAGTTAAACTCCCATGGCAGATTTCTTGGCCTGGCTGCAGACAGGCTGCTTTTGAGGCACAAAGGACAAGGGCTGGGAAGGTAGAAAAGGGGCTCAACAGGAGCAGATGATGGCTGTGACAGGACTATAGGAAAGGTTGAGGCTGACCAAGGTAACTGAGGGAGCTGCACAACCCCTCCAGAGACAAATATGCTGGATGTTCCCAGCAAGGAAAGCCACATACCAAAGAGAAGAAAATAGGCTGTTGTGGTTGGGTTGAGGGCCTCCTGTGGAAAACCCAAGGGGGGATTTAGTCTGCCTGTCAAGGATACAAAATTTTGACACTACTGCCAGTGGTTTAGGCAAGTCTAGGTTGCAGTGGAAAGGGGCCACTATGATATCTATGATAACCACCTGAAGGGTGTAGTAAGTAGCCTGTTTAAAGCCTTATGTCAGTTAATTTTGTGTCTATTCAATATTCCTTTTGTAGTAGACCTAATTGGCCATTATTAAGGACTTGCCAACGAGAGCAATCTGGGGAGCAGGCCACCCCAAGCAGAGCTACTGCCAGACGTCTGAGTCAAAGACAGGACTTGTCTAAGCTCTCATCTCCATTGGTACTAAATGCCCACAGGAACTTTCTACAGAGCTGGAGGAAGTTCAGGCATTGCTCTCTTGTAACCCAGCTCCTTTCCTGGTGCATCTTAAAATGAAGCTCATGAATCCTAAATCCTTTACTTGAGCCCTTAATCGGTAATGCCATTATAATGACAAAACAGGCTTAGGAAGGTGAGAAAATTTA
>NW_008237436.1:591678-629070 GCF_000691975.1 Corvus brachyrhynchos
TTTTTGCTTGGTAATCTCTCTTATTTGGAGCATTATCTTCCATATAGTTCTTAAGTTAATTCATTATGTCTGAGATTTGCTGAATAATCTACTCCACTTAATAGTTTTTAAGATTTACAAACAGAATACCCTACTGAATTTCATTTGGCAGAACAGTTAATGCATGTAGGATGAATTTCCCTTTCTTTAAACTATATCTGAAGCAAGATAGTAGTTGAGGAACTGTAGGAAAACAATATTTAGGTCTAATCTACATGGTGAAATGACCAACAGATTGCACGATTCCTTGATAGCTCCCTAGGTACACATTGTGTTCTGAAATAGAAGGGAATTTATGCTGGAATAATTACTCCACTTTGAGTCTAAAATTTAGTAGAAGAGGTCAAATATTCAGGGCTAGATACTCCTCATTGTTCTTGTATTTCTTATGGTCTCTAAGGATTTGGATAGGGGGAATTTCTTCCTATAACAATTATATGGAATTACCTTGTATAAATAGCAGTTAATCGGTTAGGGCTTTGCAAGCCAAAGAAAGGTTAAGCTCTCTTTCATAAAAACTTCAGCGAGATGCAAAAGGAATGAATATGCATCCCCTGGTGACTGCCTGCTGCTGTCTGCTTGCTTCCTAAATGTAGTCACATGGTTGCCTGCAAGATCCTCTCAGAATGTTTAGAAATATTTTGGTCAGGGGAATGGAAGGACAGAAGATTTTTTAGTAACTCCCACAGGAAACAGTGGGGTGGGCTGTGTGTGGCTACAGCTTTCTGCTCCAGAATAAATTGGCCCAAAGTGCACAAGACATTCTTATCTGATGAAGAATTGGAAGCAGGATTGTACGTTACGATGTTGGAAGGACCGTTGGATTTCAGTTTTGTTCTTCACGGGATAGTCAAAGGGCTTTTATCTCTAGTTGCATTGGTTCCTCCAAATTAGAAGACCCTCTTGCCCTATTTTAGCAACTCTCTTCAAGCTGGAAGGTGCATGGGGGGGTGGGGCTGGTCTCTATGGTGTGACTTGGTGCGTTCCTATGGAACAGCAGGCTTTGTGTGAAGTAGCCTGGTCCTATCCTGACACCAAGAGTGGGATCATCTTGGCGGACAGAGGATACAAGCAGATATGTCTGTATTTGGTCCCCTGAATCTTATTCCAGGGCCTACAACATGGGCTATTGGCATAATGATGATGTTCTGCTCTCCTCCCACTGTCTCATGTTCCTCATGATGTCTGTCCCTGAGAGTAACGTGTTGCAAAATAGAGCTGCAACAAAAGGCAGGGTAAAGCCTCCAGGTAGATACTTCCCCTTATTGGACAAACAATGCAGTTTGAAAAAGCAGACAAGCTTTCAGGTAGGCAAGACATTTTGCAGGCTTGATAGAGAAGCAGCGAATTTCAAAGCTAAATAGGGATTGTGAACAAATGCGCTGAGTGTAATCAGATATTTTTCAGAGGATTGGAAAGGAGACTGTTGGAACCTGTGAAGTAGCCTTAATTTTAGCAGGAAAAGAGAGACAGTCTCCTCATTTATGCCTATGGGACAGGGAGACTTCAGTGAGGAGAGGAAGGTTATGAAAAGTTGTAAAAGCAGTATCTTCACCAAATCCATGGTGTTCGATACCCAGTGAAGTTATAAATCTCTATTCCCAGGCTTAGCAGGAAGTGGGACTTGAGGTCAGAACGAGTCTGCAATGAATGAAGAGCGGAGATCTAGAAACAATTGTGAGCACCAGCAGAAGCTTGTGCAGAAAAGGAAATTTAAATTAAATGACTTTTAAATCAGTTTTGTCTGGAAGCTCTTTATGGTAGGAACGCTCGCTGAAATACATTCCTTCTGTTAGAAAGGGCTCTGTGGGAACCAACTTTTTACATTTCAAAGGACAGTTGATGATTCAAAAATTATTTCTTTTTAGGAATGGAACATGAAAAGATGACAAAAAGAATAAACTATTTAGAAGACATTTTGAAAAGAGAAAAATAATGCTTCTGGTCAGATTCCTTTTTGGGAAAAAATGAAAATACCATGTTTTTCTAGGACTTAGAACATTTGGAAAATTCTTAATACAAAATAGAAAAGTTGCTTTGAAACAGAAAATCAAATTTCATCTCAAAAAGGCTGAATAGGGATGCTTTTGACTGACGGCTTCTGATCAATTTTTTTGAAAATAACTTCCATGGAAAAAACCAAAGTTTTCCAAAAAAAAATTTTGTCTTAATGGAGCCAGCATTTTCCAGCTGAGAGACATTTCACTGTGGAACCAGATTAGCTCATGAAATTTAAACCTCAGCATCGTGATTGACAGTGGCTGGTCGGAGAGCAGGCATGAGGGTCCTGGGCACAGCCTCACTGACTGCCGCTGTCAGCTGCCTCTGGTCGCAGAGCACGGAGCAGTTATAAATACACACAGAGATGCCTGAAGCCCACCCCACCACCTGCCTGCCACAGGCTCTGCCCCTGTGCCAGGCAGCACAGTTGCCAGAGCTCAGAAGCGCAGACAAGTGTGACCAAAACTCCATGGACGAATTAAATTATCTCCACAGCTGGCGCAGGGAAAAGCCGCATGCCGCGCACGGGTGCGTTACATCCCAGCCACGGCCCTGGGCTGCTCCCGGCACTCACCGTGGCTCCGAGGAACATGCAGCCCTGAGACAAGCAGCGCTTGTGCCCGGAGCAGGCAAAAGCAAAACGGCAGCAGAGGCTCCAGACGAGTGCGTTGGAGCGACGGCGATAACCGGCCAGAGAGCTTTACTCCAGCTGTCATGGTGAAACACAGCGCTCGGCTTGCCGCCGTCATTTTTTGTAAGGCCCCTTTTTATATTTAGCCTTTTTAAACGCATCAGTTAATTAATGGCCAATAAAAACAAGCGACAACTACCGCTGGGCCAAGCAATTCAGCAGCTGAGTGGTTTTCAAGTTTCTCTCCATGTATTTTTGCTGATTAGCGTAAGTGAATCATCTGTTCTGGCTTAATTATTCAATCAGTATAGCCTTCCAATCATTCCCTAATTTCTGGGAATTTGTTGATTATTTTTAAGGATTACAGGAATGCGCTTTTCTGTAGGTTGCTCCTGCCCTGGATTTTTAGATATACAATAGTTGCTCTTAATGAAGTGTAATCAGTCACTCAAGTCATGCAGTATTTGTCCTACCCCTACTTTAGAGAGATGGCACTCAGCTATGAAATACATAGATATATGTTTGATGGAAATAATATTTCTCTGAAACAACATTTGAAAACACAATCTTTGAATCTCTTGAAATTTGCAGGAAGGAGCTGAATCTGACATTACTATACCATAAAAATATCGTGATGTTGCACAATCAACTACTTTGGTTTCCTTTCTCTTTCACCCTTCTCCCAGCATTTCTGCTGCCATTTGAGACCACATCCAAGAGCCTCTCATTCTGTCTTGATCTTTGTGTTTTGTACTTTAGTTTGAGATACAAGAAAAAGGAGAGGGGAGCATTCAGTAAACCAATTTTCACCACTTCATACACGAAGAGCTCATGGAGGACATGAATAAGGACAGCTTCTGTTCCCTGGTTTCCACTTTCGCTGAGGAACTGTGGATTGCACTAGCAGGGACAGGGTGGTGAGGTACAGGGAGCCTTGGTCAGGGCATGTATGGGTCAAGCCTGCTGTATGTCTTACAATTGCCAGTTGAGTTACAGAATGAAAACATCACCAAACCTTCTGCTGTTGATTTAGCACCCTTCTCACCATCATCACAACTGAGTAAAACCTTCTGGAGCTGGCTGGCTGGTCCCCTTTTCCCTCTGATAAATCAAGGCAAACAAGTGCCAAAATGAAACACTAAACCAGACCTTGAAATATTGGAAAATCCCCCTGATAAGTCTACCTCACTGCTGTTTTTCAGTGAATGGAGGGCCTTGCCTGCTCTTATTTTTCCATAATGTACATTGTGGGGGAGGCAGGGAGGGGATGTAAAACAAAATTGCAGCAAATGCAGCTTTTCCCTGGTGACAGCTGGAGCAGTACTGGGCCCGCACAAGAGGGGACCAGCACTGGGAAAATACCTCTGAGCTACCAATAATCCATTTCTTAGCCTTAGTGCTGCCTGGAATCTGCTGCTACTTATTGAGAACTGGAGAGGTGCTTAAGTAAACAGAACAATAACAGTCAGGCTTTAGGGGGCATGATTGCTATGAGTGTCCTCCTGCATTCAGAGATCAGAGAAGTTACTGCCTTGAAAAGTCCTAGAAACCCTTTGTTGCTGCCCGTCCCAAGGAGAAGATTCCCAGCCTATATCCATCACAGCCTTCTCAGTCCCAGACTGCCTTTATGGTCAGTCAGACATGCTGCAGCCTGGTCGGCATTCTGGCACACACTCAGTGCATTGGTATTTTACACAGCTGATAAAAAATATTTATACTCCAAAGACTTTTGGGGAACGCCATATCCAGTCTCCTTGCTGGTCATGGTGAATCTTTCACAACTTACTGTCTGGCAGCAACTTGTAAAATTATGTTTTCATTGCCAAGCTCCTTGACATCAGAGTAGTGCATTTAACCTTTTTAGACCTTTTTATAGGACCATTATGGTGAAATAAGTGACAGGGTAACATTCTGATTAAAAAAAGATGAAACATCTAGGTGATGCTGCAACTGATTAGCAGAATTTTGCAAATATCTCACTAAAGTGTTCAAATTGAGCGTATAAAAGATAAAACCCAGCATCATGGTATCAAAGTATGTTTGAAAGCATCATGGAACTCAGCTAATGTGGTATCTGCTTTCCCACTGCACAGCTCTCAGTGTTAGCCTCGGCTTTGGACTCACATTATCCATCTAATGTAGCATCTGACTCTGTGTGGTCCTGAACTCTTGTAACCCCGGAGGCTCAGGCCCGCAGAGATTGGAGTGATAAGACGAGGCTGAGCTCAGATGCCTTCGGAGAGCAAGGCAGGAAGAAATGCGAGCTCCCTTCCAGGCGGGCCTGCTTGTCCTCCTCTGCTAGGGGGAAAAGTGAGAGGCAGTATTCAGTCACTCACTTGGACAGAGTTCAAGTATTTCTGCTGGGAAATAAACCCACAGCATTGTTGAAAGGTGCAAGACTGCCTGTTACCTCAACAGCTGGGCCAAGCCAGCTGAACTGGAGCTCTTGCAGTACAGTGTAGTTAGTGATCTGTCTAGCTAAACAAAATTTCACTGCTAATCTTCTTGACCTCAGATGTCTTGCCTTTCTTAATCCCAGCTTAAAACACACCTTTCTACCCAGCCCTGGAAGAAAGCACAATGGAAGCCAAGACACAAGGGAAGCCTCCTAAGCTGTGACTGCCCACGGAGAAGACAAGTTAAGTTTACTTCTTGCAGGAAAATTGTCAGTACAATTTAGGAGAAAGTTCTTGTTTCCAAATCTTTGAGATGCATCTCTATTGCCATCATATTGTCTCTGGCTGTTGCACAGTGGAATGGACTGTTTTTCTCAGCAACTTTGGCCATGACCTACCTGCACTGCAAGGGCCAAATATGTAGAAGGATCCCCCTGCTTTCTGGGTGTGGTACAAGTGAAGTCTCTAAGGATCTGAGTCTTTGTTACAGAAGTCTCCAAGGTTGTTTTAGCATCCTGCAGGAGCTTTTA
This sequence comes from Corvus brachyrhynchos, assembly GCF_000691975.1. NCBI lineage: Eukaryota > Metazoa > Chordata > Aves > Passeriformes > Corvidae > Corvus > Corvus brachyrhynchos. Next base: position 597,276 of record NW_008237436.1, read on the forward strand.
TGGCTTCTGGTATCAGGAGGCTGGAGCAGATGTCCTTATGCTTGCTTCAGGTCCAAGTAGCTTACCACAGCTGCTGGCAGTAGCATGAAGTGGCCACAGCTTCCCTCCAAGCTCTCCATTTCTCATTGATTTCTAGAAATGGAAAGAATGAATGGTCAAGTCATTTTCAGAAAACAGACATTTGCTTAGGACTTGATGAGTGATGAAAGAGGGGGAGGAGGGGCTGCAGGGGAGGCTGAGTGGCTCTGGTTTTGCCACATTGACCCCATTGCATCCCGGGTTTGGTGTAGCTGTTCTTCAGGGGTAAACCCCAATGTGAGGGTAGGGGTAGAGGGAGGGCAGTGCCAGACTGGGAGCCAGGTTGTATCCAGGAGAGGTAAGGAATGAGAAATGAGGGTCTCACTTGCCTTCAGCCTACTGCCATCCAGCTGACTTTCACAACATCTGCTTCACCCTGCTCTGCAATGGGGAACTGTCTGGCCCAGGTTGTGCAAACCCTGGTCACACAGCCCCAGCACAAACAGGTCACGAACATCCCTGGGGCTGTCCCAAACCCAGATTGCTCAAGTGGTGGTGGCTCTACTTCCAGATGCTTCAACCAGCCTGAGAAAGACACAAGATGTCTAAATATAGTAAAACAGCTGGATGCTTTTTCCTTCCTTGATTTCTTTCACACATCACAGCAGGAGTTTAGGCCAGAGGTAGAAAGCAACATGTCCATTCCTCCCACCTGGACACCCCTCAGCACTTGGCTGTGATGGAAAAATCTAGTTTGGCAGAGGGTGCCATCATTTAGCTTATTTGTATATGACATTTGTGAAGGTGATTTTCACATCCATAGGTGATGCAAGAATTTTCCCTTCCTATGGCTCCAGGAATTCATACCTAAGGTCAAAGAGAATGAAAAGAAAAAAAAAAAAAAAAAAAAAAAAAAAAAAAAAAGTCAAACCACACACACACAGGCAAAATAAACACCAGTGTTAAAGTCTTACAGAGGCACATACAGACAGACCTGATACTCAGAACCAAGCTCAGAAGATGGACACAGGTAGATTTCCCAAGTTGACAGAGTACTAAAAGATCAGATTATTAGGTGCAGAGGATGGTACCAATTCTTCTGGAGATGGACAAGCTGGTGCAACAGGCCCATCTTTGGGTTTGTGATGCTGGTCTCCTCAGCAGACTCTATGCACAGGGCTACTCAGTATCCCTGCATGGACTTCACCCTTTCTCTAGGACAACCTGTACAGAATTCATCTTTGAATGCTGGAATTTCTGGGTGAGTTGGTTAAGGAGGGAAGGTAATGTGAAAACTGTAGTTTGTGTGCTGAATTGCCTCCATCATATGGAGCCAGCTCCTTTGGGTGTAAGTCACATCAGAAATATTGCAAGGGTGGACTCCAAATATTGCAGTGCTGGAAAAAAAGAAAGCAGGGATGGAAATGAAGACAAAACAAGCACATGAACATAACAAAAAACCAAACCAAACCAAACTAAAAAAACCCAAACAAAAACCCCGACGATGACAACAACAGCAAATTAAAGTTTAAGCAAATAAACAAACAAACCTCCCCATATCTATTTGGGGTGTACATGTCATCAGAAAGACTATGTAAATGTTAAGTGATTCAGGGAAATTGAAATTTCCCTAAATTTGCTAATATTTATTGGTTGTGGTCGTTGCTGGAACACTTCAAACCTGGATACTCAGTGCTGCAGGCCTCATAGCACCCATGTTTTTTGCTGTTGGACAACAAGCTCGTAACTCTGACCCTCAGTGCCTGTGGAGGCACCCTCTTCCCCTGAATGGCACTGCAGGTCCTCTTGTATTTTTTGCCCTTCCATCACTCATAGGGGGTCAAGGAGTTGGATGACTCCATAGGCTTCTCTGAGAAGAGACAAATTCCCAACAGGATGGAGGGCAGAGTGGGGGTAAGACTTAACATAGCACTGCATCTTTACCATGAGGAGAAGTGTGATACAAGGCCAAGGAGGCAGGGATGCAATTTTCCCCATATACAGCCCAAATAGCTTCAAGGATCTGAACTGTATGAAGTCAGCATTTCACGGCACTAAAGAGGCTTCTCAGGTGGTGAGGCTGTGCTCTATGGGATTCATATGGGACCTGAGGTGTCCTAGTGTTAAAAAATTAATTAGCTGATAACAGTTTGGGTCCTGATGCATCTGGCAGGTGCCTAGTTTGGGCTGGCTCGTGCACGCTGTCACTGATGTACATGGCAGCCAAGAGCATTAGCCCACAGAGCAATATCTGTGAGGTCTGGCTTGATAGCATAAGAGGGTTTTGCAGGATGATACAAGTTTAGTGGTGGATCAGGAGGTCTGAACTTGCAGGCTGAAGAGGCTGTGCTGTCTGTCATGAGAGTGGGCATGGGTGGGGAGGTAGCGCCTAACCCAAAAATATGCTCCCTCCTGGTGCGTGTCTGTCATCAGCAGTAAGAAGGCTGTGGGGGTGCCACCACCCTATCATCCCAGCAGCTCTGTCACTCTGTTACTTTGGGCCACATTTGCATGGAGGCTGGGGTGGGGAGGTGATGGGGAGAGAAGGGAGGGAGCCCAGCCTGCATCCCCAGCGCCGCAGTGCAGTTGGAGCCCAGCACTACTTGTGCTCCCTGTCCCTGCTCAGCCACAGCGGGAGCTCGTCCCCAGGGCGCCGTCTGCAGTGTGTGCTGGAATACGGTCACTGCTGCTGATCTCTGAGATGTGTCTTACTCTTCCAGTTAGCATTTGCTGCTGGCACACTCATATTTGAACCAGAACAGCCCCACAAACAGATCATAAAACTTTTTTCCCAGCCCAGAAGCTGATCTGTCTTTGCTAAATGAACTGCTGTAACCTCAGTGTTACCCTGGAGAGAATTCCTCTGTATTTTGCCTTGCAAATAATTCACATGGGTTGACACAAAGTTCTAATACGAGTACAGTATGCAGCATTCAGTACAGTATGTGGTTCCTTGCAAAGCACTATTGCATGTACAAATCTGGGATCAATTATTTTCATTGAAATAAGAGAAGCCACATGATGAGTAAACCCCAAAGTATCACATTTTATTCCCACACTTGGTGGATATATGCAATGAAATACACTGCAAAAGAGTATTTTAAAAGCATCCTTTAATGTCAAACCTACTAACTCTTATTTTGTCTCAGGAAAAAGAATTATGGTAGATAATAATGCCCCTCCTGCAGCTCACAATGCCTAAACTTTAGAGGTAAAAAGAGATCTCCCTGCAGAACAAACCTCAGTCCCAAAGAGTTACTATGTTGCTGCCATTTTTCTTTCTTCATATTCCAGTCAAAGCTACAGGCTCCAGCCAAAGTGATGTCTCTGTCATGCCAAGCACAGTGAGCACCCAGACTGGAAAATAAACCCTACCCCTCCAAATCGTTATCCTAAAATGATGGCGACATGGATTTCTGGCACTGTGCCTGTTCCAAGAAAAGGGGTGTCAGCACCAGGGGGACACTCATCCTTTCAAACAGCCCACTGCCATGCAGAGGCTTTCATTTACAGCACCATGAACCCACCTCCATCTCGTCTCTCCCAGAAAGGAACGTGTTCCCATGCCCGTGACGCTCGGCACCATCCCACTTCCTAGAGACAGGGGTCAGGGAGCCCCCTCCTACCCCTGGTCCAGGGGGATCCTGCCCGGCCACACAGGATTTTCTGAGGACCCCCTCTGCCCTGAGCTAGACGTGCAAGGCACAGGCCACAGGTGCCATCAAAAGTCCCAGCCTTTCCTCTCTTTACAGGTTGTCAGGCTGAGTGATCCAGGGTGTATTTTTGAAGCATTAAAGCCATAAGAGGGTTAAAGTGATAAAGGATTTGGATAGGATTTAAGTACGTTTAAGACTTTGAATAGGATCAAGCTGTGTGCAAGGCACCAGCAGCCTGTGCAGGCACATGATCTTATCTCTGCTGCCCTCATTATTATAACCCTCTTCACGCTGATAGTGTTATAATAAGTGTAATATGAATAAACAGAAAGTAATATCACTCCATCAGGAAACAAGTCCTCTGTTTTATCGTATCCATGGCACCTATTAACACCTCTATCCCAGGAACTCACTGAGATGTGTGTTCATACACCAAAGCACAGTTTTCACTTCTGACTTCACACTCCTCACAAGAAATGTCATTCTTTCCCAAACAGTTCCAAAACCTGGGAACTATCCTGTTTTTTACAGCTGGGACTCTGAGATCCTATGGACCAGCACTTGAAAAAATATGACTAATCCGCTAATCTGCTCCCATGAAAAAATTTAAGATGTAAAATCCCACTTAGCAGCTGGCTCTCTGACTCTGGGTAGCTCTAGAGCTGGCCACATTTTGAGTGTTAAGCAACAAGTCAGACAAAACCAAGATGGGATCTAGAAACTCCACTTCTACCACAACTTGGTGGTGAGAAGTTGGCAAGCGGCCTTGGACTGATTTTACAGACCAAAGGATGGGCAGACATCTTCTATTCCCTGCCTGCTCTGAGCTGAAAGCGTCTTCTCCTGCAGTGCTGCAACCACCTTGACTACCTTTTGGGCAGGATTGTGCTCTTCTCAGTTGAAACTGTCCCACTTTCCAGACACTGAAGGGGCATAGGACAGGTGAGGTTGGCTCCAAGCACATGGCTGAGGCACAGTTCAAAGGAAAAGTATCCTGGATACTTGTGCTCAAGTACTAAAAATAATATACCTTAGGGAGACAATTTACCTGCAGTCTTACTGCTCCTGACCAGATCTGCTCGTGAGAACCATTTTTCTTCTGTCTCCCCCTTAGCTAGATCTCCACCTGAGATGCATATATGAGATGTCTTGCTCTTTCATCTTCTTGTTGTGTTCCACAGGACCATGAGATGCTCAGCTGTCTCCAGAGATGTGATCCTGTGCACCTTTCAGCATGTTTACAAATGCAGATGCAGTAAAATGCTTGTAGTCAGGGCTACTGTGTTTTGAAACAGAGACCCAAATAAATACAAATCCTAGCACGGTGGAAAAGCTAATGCTTATGGTGGCAAGGAGAGGCCAAGAAAGCTCCATAATCAGCTAGAGGAAAGAGGACATGGATCCTCTTAATTTCACGCCTAGGGAGAGGACAGAAAAGCCACTGGTGTTGTCATAGCATCGTAGAATCATTTAGGACTGAAAAGATCTTCAAGATCGTTCAGTCCATTAACCCAGCACTGCCAAGTCCACCACTAAACCATGTCCCTCAGTGTCCCATTTACACATTTTTAAAATATGTCCAGGGACAGTGACTCCACCACTTCCCTGGGCAGCCTGTGCCAGTGCTTGACAACCCTAATATCCAATCTAAAACTCCTCTGGAACAACTTGAGGCTGTGTCCTCTTGCCAGGGAACAGCCGCAGTAAGGCATGGCAGGCAGGATGCTCTCATTTACAGATAGGGTCTCTGTCCTTCTAGGAATTTGTATTTGACTGCCTTGGCTGGGTCCAGGGACATTGCCTAAGAAATGAACAAACAAATACCCTCAAAGGGGTTGGCTATCTACAGGGCTATAGTCTTGTTCTTCAGTTCTGGAGTTCTGTGGCTGTTCATCCAAAGGATAAGAGACACAGGTCATATCCTCACTGTGATTTACATTTGGCTTCAAATCAGCTCCTCTCCTTTTAATTCTCCTCAGCCATCTCTTTTGCAAGAGCCCTCAGAAGCATACTTCTCTCACTTAAATATTTATCAATAAAGAATAACTATTCAACATTTAAACATTAACTGAGATGAGGACGGAAAATCCATAGGATGTGTAAACTGGCAGCTGGGGACCAGGGTCTGCTTCAGTGATAACTGAAATATTATACATTCAGTAAATTACTCCAGAAATAGACACCAGGATCAGTAACTGAAAGTATTTCCCAGTTGGTGGTTGCCACATTGCTCAAGGAAACAGCCAAGGCAGGTTCAAATTTTTCCAGGCAGACAGAAGTAGTAAACCTGGAGAAGCCCAAAGTTCTCTGGAGTATGAATAGAAAAGGAAGTATCAGCTTCTTGTAACTATTAGAAATGCACTAATTTCTTCATTTTGCTAAATGGTACCAAACACGGGACTGCTGAAACACTCTCATGAACTGATGGAGTTTAATGGTTTGATCTGACTTTAGTTTGCTTTACTGGGTCAGACCCAGTGGCCTGAATCTGTGAAGAGCACTGGCTTTTTCAGTGACTACCAGTCCACAAAAATCTGTCTGTTCTGCCGTAATCACCTCACAGGTGTATCTACAAGGAGCTAACAAGTGCATTTCTGACTGCTGGCCTATGGACTGGTGTGTGATGAGCTCTGTGAGTGAGAGCTTCAGAGACAGCAGGCAGCACCATCACACTGCAGCTGTAATTCCCACATGTGCAGGGCTTGCTCCAAAACCTCTTACAATAAATGGAAAAGATTGCACCCTATTTACTTGGCACAGAAGGGAGGTTTGAGGCAGAGCAGTGAAGTGACTGCATACCAAAGTGAGCTGATGTGAAAATTGCAGGAAACTAGCCAATTACTTGCTGTCCTGTCAATATGAGGGATGATTATACTTTACATCTAGTTCACTAGTTGCACTGAGCCTCACTTCATTTAAGGTAATTAGTTTCTTATTATAAAGCAGAATTCAGGTATTACGGAGAAAATCCCCATCACCCGGCTTGTAGCAAGGGAATGAATTCCTGATTCTCCCAGCATACCTCAAGCCTGACCTCAGCCATGCATGGAGCCTTCACGAAGCAGAATTGCAGGCTTTCAAGCACACTTTCCTGACAGAGCATTAGACTTTCCCAGACCCAAGGATGGCTCCAGTAGTGCCCAGCTGGCAGGAGGAGTGCCCCAGGATGCTTTGGTCCATCTGCATCCCTGTCCCTGCGCAGCACACTGCAGCCATCCCCTGGGGATGGTGAATTTCAGTAGACCCATGCAAAATCATGGCTAAAGTTCCTGAGTGATGGTGATGAAATCAGCTTTCATAGACTCTGGGCACCTTATAGCCCAGTGGATTTCTTGTCCCAGCCACATTGCTGGAGAAATGTCCCTGGTGTTTGCTGAGACGAATTTTCACTGGGTCAATGGCACAAAAGCCAGGTGTCTGGTGAAGAGAGTGGAAAATTTAAAGCATGGTGCTGCGTGCCCAGCCCTCCAGTGTAGTGTTAGCACAGCAGGGCAATGTGATGCCTTGCAATGATGGTGACCATGCCATGGGCAAACAAATGGGGTTCTCCAGGAGGTGGCTATCCTGCACCCATGCTGCATGAAATGCACAGAGGGTTTAGGCAATGGGAGTGTGTGTGGATTTTACCTACATTTGTTCACCATGCTGATGACCTCATTCTCTTACATTGCACGGCTGGGCAGGATCTCAGTATGCATTTGACTGATCCACTGAAGTGCAGGGAGATTTTGTCTTTGATCTCAATGGTATCACAAAGTGTGAGCTGTGCAAGTGTTTGTGCTCATCAGGGAGATGAGCAGGTGAATCCTTGGTTGTTTGTATGGCTGAAGATATATGGCAAAGATTCCTCTTAGCTAATGGACACACGCTGCTGGGTTTTTCAGTAAGCACTTCTGATTTTAGGAACAGCTGCTGTACCACCTTCTGCTCTAGCAGATAAATAACTCTTGTTTCCTAAGGTTAATACATAATCTTAGAAAATTTACAGGCATATGTGTGTCTCTCCTATCCCCATAATGTGTGAATCCAGTGGTTTAATTCTTCCCTTTTGATGAGAATTATCATGAAGGGAGCTGATGGCTGATAAACTCATTCTTGTCTGGACATTAGAGAATCCACACAGGCAAGCAGTGCTGGCAGAAATGTTCCATACACATCTGCTCAGAGAGGTCTGGTTTAGCTTCTGCTCTGCCTGGTTAGTGCTGTAGATATGTGAGATGGTCCAGGCTATTTCCTCCCTCTCTCTGGGCAGCCATTTTCAATTTGAGAAGATAATTTAAAAGTAATGAATCTCAAAGTGATCTCAAGCCCTGACTGTTTGTTGGGGTGAGTTTTTTGTCTTTTGCTCTGTGTAAGAGCTTTCTCTGTAACGCTACGTTACTGATGAAAACACTGCTGAAGACTTAGCAATTTAGACATCCCATTTAGCAAGAGAGATGTGTGTACTCAAACAGGGCCAGCTCCCAAATGTTTTAGCTTTCCCCCCCTTCAGTTGTGAAATGAGAGCCTCAATCTTTTCTGAAGGTTGGCAAACAGCCCATGTCCAAAGAGCACCACATCAGATATTTACCTGCATCGCCCAGTGCACGTGACAGTGAGCAGGGCCCAAGGGCCAGCCCCCAAGGGACCCTGTGACGTGCCAATGGCCCTGGGGGAGCAAGGCCGGGCTGCTTGCTTACCTTGGGCTCATAGAACAGGGAAAGCTCATGGCAGTGGAGGTTCCCACTTTATGGCAATTCAGCTGGGCTCCCTGTGAGCCATAAAAGAGACAGACAAACTGCCTTTCGCCAACTTGGTGCCTGAAAAATGACAAAGCAAGTCTACTCCAGAAGCTCTGTAGGACAAATTATGTGTGTTAGACCCTGGTACTGGTTTGGAGAGAAAGGGCAGGATGGAGCTGTGGACCAGGCTCACCAGTGGTGTGAGAACCAGTTCAATTAGCTTCTGCTGCTTGGCTAATGGTGTGCTTTCCACATGGCAGCTCTTAAAAATAAACAAGGGCACATGAAGGTATGATAAACTGGCTGGACTTCAACCAGTTCAAGATACTGTCTGTTTACATCACTTGGTGGGGGCGACTGGCCATGAAAATGTTGCTAATACCAGAAATCCAGAATACAGAAACTCTACCCATCTATCTTCTGTGGTCTGAAGGACAAAATGAAATTGGGTTGGTTTTCTTCCTTGATCTCTGAACCAGTGTGTTTGCTCCATGTTATTCTTCTGGTCTCTTAAATGATCAGAATAGGCACTCTTAAAACTATATAAAGCAAGTCCCCACTTTGCCATGATGTTGTCATCTCTAGCATTTGTTGCTATCTATTCATTAAGGTACATCCTCTTAATAAAAACATCCAAGAAACCAGCCTTTGTTTGCTGATTATACATTCAGGGATTCCAGATTTATAGTGTTCATTTACCTTAATTGAAGCTTATGACGAGTACAAATTTTCTGCTGAAAGAAAAAGACAAAAGAGCAGAATGGTATAGGACAGCATTCATGTAGAGATAAAGCGATGATTGTGTCATTTGTTTTGGAGGGTATGTTTGCTATTAAGCTGAAGTCAAAAGTAAGGTACATTGATTTACAGGAAATAGCTCACTTACACACATATTAGACATTTACAAACCCTACTTCAGAAGCCCCTGAATACTGATAAGCCTTTGTGATTTCAGCCAGGTATGTCATCAATAACATCAGTGTCTGTTTATAAACATTTTTTTTCCCTGATTCAGGTAGTCAAAGTTCAGGAAAATATTTGTCTTTGGTCTCTGCAAATGAATGGCTTGAAATTCAGTGACATTGTCCTCTTCAAAGGGAACCAAAGGAACCCAGTCCTGTTTCCTAGAAGAGCCTCAGAGGAGCAGGGGAGCCAATGTGATTTCCATAGAAGTGGCACCCTTCTTTCTGTTTTTGTCATTTAATGGAAAAAATAATTGTTTCCTCTTATTGTGCCTTGGCATCTTGGAAGCTTTGCAAAATGTTTTTTTGACCTCCTGGATTACTTGTGGAAGAGTTATATGTATAACTTGAAAGAATGCACTAGTAGATAAAATACCTTCCTATAATTAAGGCAAAAAATTTGGACCTGGCTAGTCCCTGTCTAATTGCTGGCACTGGGACCTTTTTCCCGAAATGTATTTGGCTCCGTTTGAAGGCCCTGATTTAGCAAATAATTTAAACACATGCTGCTGTAAAGCGGATGTGCTTAAGAGTTGCTGCAGTGCAACCCTCCATGGGTGGGGGTTTGCTCATCCTCCTGTGTGTAACACTGCAGAAAAAAATCTGGCTCTTTTTCTGTCTTGTGCACTGGGAGAAAAAACTTCAGCAAGCAGGTGGTGTCCCCTGTTACATTTCAACACAGAGAATACAGGGTAGTAGTGCTTGGCACCAAGGCAAAATGCAAGTAAATATCATGTGGTGCATCTATCTGTTACTCTAAAGCAAACATTAGGAAGTGAATAGTCTAAGTAATTATGCCCAAGAGGGCAGAGCATGGGCCACATCGATAGGGGCTTCGTCCGCTCAGAGGCAGCCGCTGGTGCTGCGGGGTTTCCTTCAGAGCTGGCCACCCTCCATCCATCCCTGCACGGGGTGGTGGCCCAGAAATACCCATTTTCTCCATTTTTACCATTGTCTTTGTAAGCAGCATGGGAACACTTCTCACACTGGGGACAGGATGCTAACTTACTTGCTCTGCTGAGCTTCCACACCTGATTCCCACCCTGCTGTACTGTGCTCTCCTTCCAGCCTCTGGTGAAGCAAAGTTATTCCCCTCTGCACCCATCCCCCTTGTGCCATCCTGAAGAGATTTGGCTGACACCAGCACGAAAACCAGCAGAACCAGTGGTAACCAGTAGCTCTTCTGCTTTGCCTTGGGATGGCTTTTGTGCCAGCTAATGCTCTAGAGATGTCACTCCTCCTCAGCGCTGTGGTTATGCTGGAGCTTCTCCTGACAGTGGGATCTCATCCTGACATGGAGGAAAATGTCAGACTAGGGTCAACACGGGGCTTCAAGAGCACCTGAACCACTAACTGAAAAAACCCGAGTTGCTCTGTGTACCCAGCAGCTCTAGCATTGTTGGGGGGTATTTCTCTGAAGTCGTCATCCTGCTGGTTTTGTCACTACAAACTCTGAGATGGACACAGGCATCGATGCATGATAGTTTCTCCTGATAGCCCTCCTCACGATGGGCATGAAAGGAGCAGAGGGCTGCCAGGGGGTCTGGCAGCAATGCACAGGGCACAGACCCCCTTGGGTCACCTGCTCACAGCCACGCTGCTCTGGCACCAGTCTGTCTCCTGCCAGAGCAACACTTGCAAGTGAATGAAACCAGACAGCATCAACTGCAGCAGCTGAGGATCTCTTCTGAATGCCCATGAGCTGTGAGCTGGGCTTTCCCCCTAAGCCTGAGTGCTTCTGTGCCTAAGCTTTTCATCTTACATCACTGAATCGTGTGTATTTTCGTTACCCATATTGGTGCCTTATTCTCCTTGAGTGGCACAAGCTATTTCCCTCTTACTGCCCAAAAGAAGGGGTGGCGGAAGGAGGGGAGGAAGAGAAAGCAGGGGAGAATTTGTTGTCTCTTAGTTTGCCCTCCTGGCAATCAATCAGCAGCAATTCCTTTTAGATAATAACACACAAATATGTTTGTGCAGCTCAGCTACTGCTCTGCCTCTGAGAGAATCTGCTGGGACCAAGCTTGAAATCAGTGAGTTAATGAGCTGAAAGCACAAAGGAGAAGGGGGAGAGGAGAGAGGGAGGGAGGGGGGAGAGGGACAGAGGGAGATAAATCTGAAGATCTAGTTCCTGCTCGAGCTCCGCTGGGAGTTAGGAGCTCACCTAAGCTGTATTTACAGCATCCCAGCTCTAGAGCCGCAAACGGGAGGATCCGCGGTAGCAGCACAGCTGCTTTGTGAGAGCAGGCAAGGCTGAGAAAGCAGGGAAATCATTCGCAGTACCTGCTGTAGCCACATCCTGCCGAGGTCTGCCTCAGGTCTGCCTTTCCCCACAGCCTTTCCCTGCCTCTTCAGACCATCGTTTTGGGTTTAAGTGCCTCACTGAAGCGCCGTGCTAAAGCAGATGTGACTGTGCATATATACATATATATATATACATACATACACCCTCCAGGATGCAATGCAGCCTTTGACATGCAGTTTTGTGCCCAGTCACACCTCTGTCGTGAACAGACCAGTTTTGTGACATTAAAGGTTTGCAAAATGTTAGCACAGGGTCCCAGCCATGATGGTCCCTTGTAAAATGAGGACAGCTCCCCGGGAGGCACGGAGGCATCACCTGGGTGCAAGCCCTGCTGTCCGTGTCTCGCTTTTGTGTAAGGTGTACCCACCCGGTTTTGGAGATCATCTCCCCCATTTTGCAGGCAGCACAAAAGGAACACAGAGTTTGTTGCTTTCTCAGCTTCATAACAGAGCCATCCAGTTCTAAAATTATCAAAGTGAAATGGAGGCTTGCTTAATGTGTGTGTGGGTGTTAATGGAGACAGAAACGCTCTTATAACTGCCTTAAAAGCTATTTTATAAAATAGTTTCATTGTCAGGGGCTTTAAACATACAGGATTAATATCTTAACTGACTGTGCCTCATTTTGTATTATCTCAAGGACAAATTTATAAGATGATACACACTATTTAGTCTTTATAATGCTTGCATCTGTAGCTGCCATGCTTTGGGAGAATTTTACCATCATTGCTACTTATAGAAACATATTAACTTGCCATAAACAACTAAAAATAAATTAATCACATTCACAAATGTGTTAAGGAGTTAGCTACTATATATAAACTGACAAAAGCAACCTGAAATCTATATGAAATGAGGCAAATATTGCTTAGAGATATTAAGTAACACATGTATAAATCAGATTAATTTAAAGCATCATTGAAACTACTAATGATATTTTGACTTGTAACATAAGGTTGTGTATTATATCAAAATTCTTCTACTGAAAATGTTTAGATTTTAAAAAATGTTACAATTATTTTATGGATTTTCTATTTCTTGAAATTTCATTTTAAGAATTTGAATTGTATTATTAGGACAGCTGTCCATTTTAATAGATAACCTTGATGTGTTAAGAAGGAAAAGTAAAAAATGCTGATTATAGAATGCCTTAAACCACAGTATTTTTCAGAAATGTTTCATGCCTGGTAATTTTCTATGCATATCATAGGAATTCCTTGGCTTCTCTAAGCAGAGTTCTCACTGGGATGCTTGAGGGAAAAGAGACCTTTTCTATGAACGGACAGAGAAAGCTGTCAGCTTGTTTAGTCTTACAAATCAAAGACAGACAGTAGATATGTTTTTTGCCTGTGAATATATTAGAGTAAAATTCTGAAAAGCTCTTTCATCGAGTGGGAAATATTGGCATAGAAATAAATATGAGCATGTTAAGAAGATAAGAATTGACAGACCTGTGCAGCCCAGAGATCCTGTTTCTGATGCAGTGACACTTACCTAAGGAAGAGTACAAAAATGTATCCATTCCAAGCTATCCCCAAAACCCCTCAAACATTTTGAAATATTATGGAAATCAAGAAGGATACCACAAAGCTCTGGGATTAAAGAGGGAATGTGATGCCCCAATTTTCTCAGAAAGGAGAGGTAAGCTATCCTTGTCTTCATAGCTCACTGCAGCACCAGACACATCTCTCCTCTACTTTTTCTTGGCAGCAGTTCTCCAGAGCCTCGAAGGGAAGAGCAGGCTCTTTTCTGGTCTGAAAGAGCTGGATGGTTGTACAGAAAATGCATCAACATTCCTGAGAGTAGGAGGTGAGCAAAGAGGGAGGAAGAGGCACTCGGCAGCAGGACTGATGCACACCCTGTGTTTTATTAGCTGAGGTCACTGGATTACCCTCTGAAGGCTCTCTCTGATCCATAGTGCTGGACCTAGGCACTGGCTCCATCTCTAAGGAGAAAAGGCACGAATTTACTCATCATTGCAATGCACATGCTGGGCACTTGAAATAAACTGCCTTTGAGGTTATGGGTGAAACTGAAAGAGCCTGTTGTGGCAGAAGGCATTGCTGTCACCAGTGTCCTCTGGAAGACACTTGGATAACGTGGCTGGGGAGGACTGTATAAACCTTGAAGACACTGGAGAGGAGATCTGCTGGGAAATACGGTGTCAGTAGAAGGCATGCCCTTGCTGCAGACACAGCTCCTCATTTCAATGCCTTGGTCACCTTTCTTGCACACTCATGCCTCTGTGACACAGACCCTGCTCCATCACTGCTGCCTTCTGACTTCTTGGAGAATGGCCTCCAAACCAATTTTCGCTACTTAAGTTTGGACACCAAAAAGGGGTAGCTGAATCATGAGTGTAGATGAACACTCCATGAGAAAGAGACACACCTCCAGGAACTGGGGTTAATTTGGGAGATTTTTTCTTCTCTTTCTTGACTATTGGGATGTTAAGGCAATTACACCCCTAATTTACAAGCTGCTGTGTTAATTGTAATGAGGATGACTCAGGCAGTGTAAGATAAAAGATGTTATCAGCTATTTGTCAGCATTTGCCAGTTTGGTGGCATCTTTTATAGCTGAAATGGCTTCAGCCACACAATGATTAATGTTCCAGGCTGCTCTAAAGACTGGCTTGCTGCGGGCCTGCTTAGACCTCCTGTTGCCACACTGCCCCCTCTCTTCCCTTCACTTTGGGTAAGGGCTTAGCCCCACTGAGCAAGCTGTTTAGTCTGTTAGTTCTCTTTTGGACCCCAGTCCCATCCCTGTAAATGAGCATCATTGCATTGCTGGAAATTACTTCCAAGTGCAGAATTTTTGTATTGAAGTTGTCTCAGATTTGAATCCCTTTTTTTCTTTTTATTACCATGATGGTTTTGTTGTACCAAGAGTGCTTTGCAAAGTAGCTTTTAGGTGACCACAACCCTTCATGGCTGAAGCTCTCAACCATTTGAAGATAGTGATAGACTTAACTTCACAACTTATAGCTAAAACATCTCATTGGAAAAATCCACATTGTCTGAATGATACAAAAAGAGCAAAGAAGAAGAAGAAGAAGAAGAAGAAGAAGAAGAAGAAGAAGAAGAAGAAGAGGAAGAAGGGGAAGAGGAAGAGAATTGTACACCTTTTTATAGTTATGCCTTCTAAATGGTCTTCAAACTTCTGTCTTTCACCTCTAGGTTTATATGTATTGGTGTTGTCTAAGCCTTGCTTTGAGCTCACGGACTTACTTTACAGACTGCACCAATCCTCCACTCCTCTAGTTGGGGGAAATCTGCTCATACACAGAAGACACAGAAATCTGAGCTTTTATTGAAGGACAAGGCAAGAGATTTAAAAGGTAAGCAAGGAATTGGCAGACTAAGGATAGTTGAGGTTAGACACTGATAGCAGCAATAGCCACCCTCGTCTAAAAATACCTTGTAAGATTACGTTGAGCCTGAGGCCTCTGTGTGAGAGTTATTGTCATATGAAAACAATGTCTGTGACTTTCAAGGCAAGTGTACTTGTTGTTTTGCAAAAACCTTCATCTGAAGAACTTTTCTATCTTCTCCTGTTGCCTCACACTCTTAACTCCCATCATGTTTTTGTTCTTTCCACTGTTTAATGTTTATCTTCCTTTGCAAAAATAGAAGTCAGATGGGAAACCATCTTTTCTGGGCATTCCCACAGTGCATATTTGCATTTTTGAGCAGTATCTCAACAGCACAGTGCTCTTCAGATAATCTGAAATCACAGGGGTTACACAGGTAGCAATCACAATGCTATGCACAACTGTGGCTGACTATCCCAGCAAGAATCAACAGTGCAGATACAAAAGAGACTGACTGAAAGTGCTAAGGCTAGCTAGCAACTTTACCCCAACAAATATATGCAGTCCTGACTCCCACAAACTGCAGGTTAAAGGTCAGTCACAGAGTCACAGAATCATAGAATGGACTGAGTTGGAAGTGACCTTAAAGATCATTTAGTTCCAAGCCCCCTGCCATAGGTTCCATCCAAACCTGGTCTTGAACACCTCCAGGGATGGGACACCCAAAATTTCACGGAGCAAACTGTTCCAATGCTCACCGCCCTCACAGTAAAGAATTTTTTCCTAATACCTAAACCTACTCTCTTTCAGTTTGAAACCATTCCCCCTTGTTCTGTCACTAAATGCTCTTGTGAAAAGTCCCCTTCCTTTCTTGTAAGGTCCCTCCACGTACTGAAAGGTCACAATTAGGTCCCCCCAAAATGTTCTTTTTCCCAGGCTAATCAACCCCAATTCTCTCAGCCCTCTCCATAGGAGAGGTGCTCCATTCCTCTAATCATCATGGCCCTCCTCTGGACTTGCTCCAACAGGTCCATGTCCTCCCTGTGCTGGGGACCCCACAGCTGGATGCAGCACTGCAGGTGGGGTCTCAGAGTGGAGCGGAGGAGCAGAATCCCCTCCCTCACCCTGCTGCCCACGCTGCTTGGGATGCAGCCCAGGGCACGTTTGGCTTTCTGGGCTGTGAGTGCCCATGGCTGGGTCATGTCCAGCCTCTCACCCACCAGCACCCCCAAGTCCTTCTGGGCAGGGCTGCTCTCCATCTGTTCATCCCCCAGCCTGTGTAGATGCTGGAGGTTGCCCCAATCCACGTGCAGCACCTTGCACTTGGCCTTGTTGAACCTCATGAGGTTCCCATGGGGCCACTTTTTGATCTTGTCCAGATCCCTCTGGATGGCATCCTGTCCTTCAGTGTGTTAGCTTTACCGGTCAGCTTGGTGTCACCTGCAAATGTGTGAGGGTGCACTCAATAGTGACATCCTGGGGTGGGGATCTCTTTCTCTGTTGTCCAACCACAGTGCATTTCAGGCCATATTTTACAATCTTGGGTAAAATGAGAGGGTGTCATCAGTTTCCAAGAAAATCTTTAATCTGAAAATGTTTGGAAAGTTTCAGAAGACTATCATAATCCGACACTTCTTTTCATTTTTCATTTTTTTAAATTTATCCTCAGACATTATGTGAAAAGGTGATAAAAGTGCCTCCCCTCCCCTTGCTGAAATGAAAGGTATCCAGTTTCTCCAGCGCTGAAGTTCTGACAGGTCAAATAGTAAGAAAAAAGGATTTGAGGAGGTTTTGTTTGTTTGTTTGTCTGATTTTTTTTCCTGCCTGCATGAGGGCTGGGACTGCATTTAAAAAGACACCATCCACTTTAGACAGTAGAAATGCTCCAGAAGGAGCCACTGGTGAAGGGACTTCTTGCTGGGACCAGTCTGGCTCTTAAGTATGTGGGTCTTAAGTAACACAGGCAGATGGAAGATTTCTGTAGGAGAGAAAGATGCTGGCACAAGCATCTGCCACAAAACAGGAGTCAAGTGTCCTGTTTGTACAACCTCTGGCTTGTGTCCAGCCTTTAACCTCCCAAATTCCCGCAGATTCGGTGTGCAGAGATCAGCAGTGCCTGGCTCTGGCTGAGCCTTGGACAGCTTTTTGGACAACTTTGCTCAGCACCACTGATGCCAGCAAAAATCCCTGCCTCAAGGTTTTAAAATGAAACCACTCTACGCCAAAACAGATTTAAAGGAGTCCCAATATAAACAGGAACATTTTGCTGCTGTTTTCACTTGGCTGGACCAAACACAGCTGCCTGTTGCACTGGGTAAATAGGGACCAGGGCAGTATTACACTTCAGCTCTTTATCAGGGTTCAAGGCAAACCTTTCCCTCCTTTTTTTCCTATGTTGTGCATATTTTGGAGTTCTTTTTATAAGTCAATTTTATTTTAAGCTTCAGTTTGGGTTTCTGGAAGATGGACTAGCTGAAGCTGATTGTGAAATTACTCCCCAGCAAAAGGTAAACAGGAATCATGCAGAAATGCTGACAATGGGAAGAGGTTTACACACAAAATCTGTTATTTAAAAGATTATCCATTGGTTACTAATTATATACTTATATGTTTTAACGTCTGTGTGTTGCAAATAAACTGGAGTTGCAAATTTGCCATCCTGAACCAGATCTAAAGTTGGGATGACTCCCCTCCTGCTTACAGTTGTCTGGGAGGAGGGCCAAGCAGGGTGGTCAGGATTTCACAAAGGGGAGTGGTAAGAGGTCCGCCTTCACACAAGGCCCCCAGCCCCACTATGGGTTGGAGATTTTCTAAACATGGAGTGTGTTATGTCTTGCACAATGTTTATTCATCATGATGAACTTCTGATATTCACCTTGCATGTGCTCAGTGGTGTTTTAAATCTTGTTGAGATGCTGGGTGAGGCCACCTCTGTGCTTCCCACAGCTTGATTATACATAACAGGAAAACGCTTCTCTCGCTCACTTATGATTTTCCCACCTTATAATATCAGTGGATGTATTTACTGGATTTCCATACTCTGACATTACAGCACATCCTTTCAAAGGAAAAAGTGCTTATAGAATAGCATTAAATGCTCAGTTAAATCAATTTTCTCAGGCACTAGATACAAAGGGATGGTCCCTGGCTGTAACTGCTCCCAGTTTGGGTAGACAAGGTTAAAGACCATGGGCAACAAATATTATTTTTAAAAATTACAGATTGAGCCTCTCCATGCATGTCAGCTGCTCGAGTCCCATTATCCTCTCTCTGTTCCTTCCCAGGATTCAACCCAGTATGTCTGTGTCTCTCTAGTACCAGAGAGCCCCCACCTGAACCCAGCACTTCAGGTATGGTGTCACCAGTGCTGAGGAGAGAAAGGTCACCTGCCTCATCCTGCTGGGAATACTTTGTTCTAATACAGCATGGGATAGCATTGGCCTTTTTACCCCAAGGACACACTGTTGACTCGTACTCAGCTTGGTGTCCATCAGGATTCCCAGGTCCTTTTCTGTCATGCTTCTTTCCAGTTGGTCAGCTTCAAGCTCGTACTGGTGCAGGACTTTGCATTTCCTTTTTGAACTGGATGTTCCTGCCAGCCCATTTCTACAGTCCTCTGGACAGCAGCACAGTCCTCTGTGTATCAGCCACTCCTCCCTGCTTTGTATTTTCTGCACTCCAGGGGCAGAAATTCAACATCAAAGGGGGTGAGCAGCCCTCATCAGCTTGTACAGGAAGGCTGGGTAAAACCAGAAACTGGCTTTAATCACAAAGTATCCTTTTGGTGCAACAAACTTTCTCTTTAACACACCGCAAGTCTATTTCTTATCAGTTTGCAGGAGCACCACATACTTCCTTTCTGGATTATTTTCATTATCACTGCAACCCACAATGAGTTGCAGCAGGGCAAAACTACAAATCAGTTTTTCCTCTCTTGCAATTTTTATCTCACAAGGTAGCTTGGTGCAGAAGAAGACCCGTTTGCCCCTGGCATTTGCTGGAGTGAGGCTGCAGTCTCTGACCATCACATCTTCCCTCTGCCTCCTCCTGCTGAGCATCCCAGTGTCTCAGTCTCACCTGAGCCCTCTGAAATTTTCCTAACTCCTATTAACTCTGCCAGCCTCTGAACATTCATCCACCCCAAAAGGCCATGCTCCTGCTCTTCTTTCTTCCCTCTACGTGGTGCTATTCTAGTTGTTTAATGATCTCTAGCAATAAACAGGAAAGGCAGCAGAGTGCAGGAAATGCCCTCCCAGGTCAGATCAGATCAGATCAGTGTCTGTATGTCCTGGCTCTCTGGGGACAGCACACAAGTCTTGGTGCCACCCAAGGCCCACTGTCCTTGTAGTGCCCTACACAGCAATTGTAGGATTATGGAGGTTAGAGGGTACATCCTGGGTTCTTTTCTTTAGGATCTGTTTATCAACCTGTTGTTCATGATGTTTTTCTCCAGTCCCTTTGCATCTGGTGGTCCAGATGCAAACAACCTCCAGTGGAAACAAGTTCCCAAATTTCTCTAATTGCCATGTAAAATTTTTTCTTGCTACTCTCTGTTATAAATTCATTCATCTTTCACTGAGTGCCCACGCTTCTGCTATTGATGGATCAGGTGAACAATAGCTTTTTATTCCCCTTACTATCATCTTTGTGTTTTGTAAGCTTCTGTCATATCTTTCCTCAGCCTTCTCTTCTCCAAATTGAGGCGATCTGGCCTTTTCAGTTTCTCTTTATAAGCAGTTTGCTCCATTCTCCTCATCCTTTTAATTGCCATTCCCTGTATCTTTTTTCATTCTACTGTATCCTCCTTCAGATGTGGGGAACACACACATTCAGCTGCATGAGATCCAAGGGTGCACCAAGGTTTTACAGCATGGCTGTTTCCACCAGTGTGAGACGTAGGCTCTACCTATTAAAAACAAAACAACCAACCAAAAGAAAATAAAGATCCCCACCAAAACAAGTACAGAAAGCCTGAGAAGGTCATTAATTTTCTAAAAGATCCGTAAGTAAAAGCAATACTGAAGAAGAAATAGAAGAGCCACTGAAAAGTGAATTTACAGCCTAGTGAGCACAGGAAGAACATGGTGCTTAGAGCAATTAGAGATTTGATATTGAGGCCTTAGGGAATGCACTACCTGCTACAGTGCCATGTGGTAAAGAAATCCCAGGCAGCTCCGGGGGCAAGGAGCCAAGAGATAGGTAACAGGAGAAAGGGCTTGAGCAACTGCAGGATGCAGGAAGAGAGGTAAATTAACTCAAAACCTTCTCTTCTAGGTTTCATGGCTGTTAAAAGAAGCAAACAAACAAATCAAACAAACAAACAACAAAAAAAAAAAAAACAAAAAAACCCCAGAAACAAAAACAAACCAAGGGAAAGGCTAAAAAATTAATCCCCTTTTTTAGAGAATACTCCTTAATGGTCTTCAAAATAAAGAACTTAGAGGAAAACCCACCCTGAACCTGATTTTTCACAGTGAAAAGTAACTGATTGGAAGTAGTAAAAACAGACTCAGATTTTGTAACAACAAATTCAGATTACCACAGGGTAAATTCCTAGTGCAAATGCCTATGATTTTATGAAAGCAATCCAATTAGTCACTAGTGACTAGGACTAAGGATTAAAATCAACCAGTATGGGAGAAGGCTAAAAGATACAATCTGCAGTTTGTGACAGAAGATGATGCTCCTGGAAAAAAAGCACAAAGGCAATGAGACTTTACAAGGGAAGTGAGGTAAAAGAGGGAAACTGCATTAGCAACAAAAGAAGGGAGTCAAAGTGACAAGATAAAGAGAGTCAGGTAATTCTGATATAGAAAAGATAAGGGCAGAAGAATAGAAGAAAATAGGAAAAGGGTGTATAATATAAAACAAATCTTCAGGTATTAGGTAGAAGATCTTAAGGATTTATAGGACAACCTAGGCAAGAGTAAATATCTGTGCCATCTCTACTCCCATTCCCCGTTTCTGCTCCCCATGACTAGCTTCACAACGTCTTTGTAGGATGAACCAGCAGTATCAGGAGCTGGAAAAAGCCAGTTCTGCCTCTACTGTACAAGAAATAGTTATTTAGCCATCAGATACAGCTCTCAGTGAAAACTTTAATCTTGCTAGGTAGAAAATGAAGAAGTAATTTCTTTCAATAAACATGAACAGCAGCAAAAATGTAAGCAAGGCCTTAAAGCTGCAATTATTTTGGGTCACGTCCTAGGCAGGGCTAGAACTGTGGTCCTGTAGGTGTTTATAACCCTGGGATTGTCCTCCACAGGCACATATACATGTTTTAGTCCCAAGCTACCATCTGAAGAACTTGATGCTAGGCTGTTTTTTCTGGCTTTAAGACCTCTCTTAGTATTTAAGTATACAACTATTCTTACCACTTTACTACCTCGTAATCTTTGCTAAACGGTGTTTCAGATGAGGGCAGAGATCTGGCATCCATCTACACAACACTGCTGGAGAGGCAGAGTAAGAAGGGGAGGTAAGCATATTTAATCTCCTGCTGCAAGAAGATGCAAGGGGATACCCAAGGGGGGGGCAAGCAGAGCCTCCTCCTTGCCATCCTTCTGCAGCTTATAGCCGGATAACAGGGCACAAAGAGAGTGGAAAGATTCAGATTGGACTGCCAGCATGAGGGTAATAAAATATCTGCTTATTCAGAGCTGTGGTTTTGGATGTGAATATGCAGCAGAGAACACACACACGTGTGTTCAGGCTCCTCCCACCCCGCCAGGGCCGGTGCCTATTCCTGACTCCAGTCGGGTGTCCACACCCAGAACGGGGGAACGGAAGCACAGAGATTAAGTGGCTTCCCCACCAGTGGTGACAACCACGAAAGAAACCCAGATTTCCTGCTTTGCTCTGCAAACCTCTCCTCTGCTTGTCCCCCTGCTCCAAGCAAACAGCTCCACACCACAAGCAAACAGTGGCATCAGGACTGCTGGGGCTCAGGCAGGGCAATTTCCATCTGTTCTTCTCACTTCCCTTTCTCTTCCCACGGAGCTCGCTGACTTCTAGTGCCGGTGCCAAAAGCAGAAAGGGTCCCACTGGCAGAGTTCCAGAGTCCCTCCATCTTCTGCACAGGGACAAGGGACAGGCACAGGCCCACCTGTCTCCATCACCTGCAGGCTGTATCATACAGCCTATGGCACTGCAGACTGGAACAAGGATCGTGCCAGCTGTGTAGCTTGGAGGCTTACGGAAAGGTGACTCTGGTGTTTTCTAAATGAAGGGGGATTTGTTTGTTTGTGCCTGGCATGTGAACATCTGTAACACACTGTATTGATGTTTCTGACACAGATGGGCCTGTCTGAACTGTTATTACCTGAAACCTGAAAAGCCTTTATTCTTGCCTGTCATTTCTAACTCATGGCAGGATCCTTCACTCCGGAATGATGATTAGCTCCCCGTTAATTCCTCCTCTCTGTTTCATTGCTCAGTGAGTACCCTCTGATCTTGCTGCTCACTCCCCCTCCCCACCTCTCTTAAACCATGGAAGAAGAAGTGCCCCCCTATCTGCAGAAATACCTTTCCCTCCTTCCCTGTGTCCCTGCAGCCTCTGCACAGTCCCAGTCCCCATCGCCCAGGCCACAACCACCTCCTTTATCTGAGCTTGCCAGACTTTCCTCTGACTTTTCACTCTGCCATGAAGGTCTAGAGCAGCTTCCTGTCTTATTTTCTGGGCCACTTGTATCTTAATTTCTGCCTCAAGTAATCTCTGCCTCTGGTGAGCATTTTCCATGTCATGTCTTTCTGCAAACCCTATCTTTCCTTGCTCCTGTCCCTCACACTTCCTCTGATCCTACTGAATGTCTTCTTTACTGACTTGTGATTTTAGGGTTTCCTGTTCTCAGGAGCTGGGATCTACAGGCAACATGATACAATCTGCCAAACCAACTTGCTTTTGACCTTCTGATTAAAATATTTAAGTCAACCCTTGCTCTGTTGCACTCAAAGTGTACACTGCACATGTTGTTTTCTCCTACTTTCTTTCTCTGTCGCACTTTTTGGACCAAAACCTGCTTGTGATCATTGCTGCAGTTAAGACTTTTCACAAGGAATCAGTCACAGGCAACGTATTTAGCAGCTTGACTCTAAAATAACAATGTGTATATAGGAGAGTCATAAAGAAGTTGCAAATGTTCTCTATTATGTCTTGAAACTAGAAAGAATGGGCTTCGTATAAAAATGTGGATCTAAATTCACAGCACTGAATGTATTTCCATTTTGCATAGCAGAAACCAGGACAAAAAGTGAAGATTAAGCTTTATATATATGGACTATTAAAAAGTATGTTTTATAAAACAGATAAATGGAAAATAACTGTACCTGAGGATTTCCATGTTCTGTGCTCTTATAACACCAAGCAGCATCAATATCCAAGTTACACAATTTATTATGTAATTAGTCTCTTTTTCCTTTTAGGAGGGGATCAAAAATGCAGTGAACAGATTAGTTTTAACTGAGGTTAATGGGAGATTCTCTGAAAGTGTAAACACTGGCCAGTATACATATATAAAATTTTGCTTGTATTTTTAACACACCAAAATGCAGAAAGAATGATTTTTTTTTCCCACTGTTTTGTTAAAAACTCAATCTGCCAGCAGCTTTCTCTATGGAGAGAGCTGGATTGGGAGTTTTCTTCTAAGCACATTTGTTGGATTCAGCAATTGACCAGAACAATGTTATTTCTCTGTCTCCAGTTGCACCCAGAAAAAACTCAGATGTGATGGTACACTCTTAGAGGTTATTCCAAGATTGTGCCTCTGCTGAGAGACCAAACCTCAAACGAGCTGCAGCCTTTCACACGCCTGTGGGATGGAGGTCACGAGAACATACGTATGCACATGTCCCCTTCCTTTGAATTCACCTGCTGAATTTGAAATATATACATGCAGTAGGATTACTTGTATGCTGAACTGTGTGCATAAGTTTCTACAGCTTTGGGAACTCAATGGAAAAATAAACTATGAAAAAATCAGGTAGTCCCATGCTTCCCCTTCTGCCACTCCACCCACTTCAGTCACTTGCAACAGAGCTCTGAGCCAATTCTGGTTTCCACTTAGACAACACTTGTAGCAACTTTTCTAGACCAAGAACATAATGACTACAGAAAATACACCCAGGGTAAGTGTACTTGGGAAGCAAAAAACTTTCTGCTTCTGTAAATCTCAGTACCCAAACAGCACATTTTAAATCCACTGCATTTCTGCAACCATAAAATCAGCAAAATCAATCTCAGAAATGCTGGTGCTCGTCCATTCTCTTTTCTCAGAAGCGTGTACTTGCCCGGTAAGAAAATATGACTTCAGGGGATGGGAGAAATGATGCCTACTAAATCATGTAAAGTCATCTCTATTCAGGAATTTGGGGTTTGCACTGGCTGTTGAGCTTTTCAGATGGAGGAGACAGATGTATTTAGAGGGTCTCAGCCTCATTTTTGCTGTACAAAGTCACGTTGCTGTGGCTGCAGTCACTGTAAGCACCTGTTGAATGAGGAGCATGGAGCAGCAGGCTGCTCATGAGCTGGGCTCCAGGCTGGCACTTGCAGAGCTTAGGTCTCATGACATCCCAGACATGCTGAGAATGATATTGCTCAAAAACATCTGGGAAAGGTTGCAGCCTACACATTCTGTCCAGACAAACACAGACAGGAGTGTGTCTACGTACCTGGCTGGTTAAGTGCCCATCAAATTATTTTGCTTCTGCTGCGACTGTGGCATTTAAGAGTATTTCAGGCCATACTGGGATCTCTAGTTACTTAAAGCTATGCCAACCCAAACAAACCCAGTTTCCAGTTTGCAGATAGCTGTCTCCAAACTGGTGACCACTGTGGTGTCTGTGGGGGGAGATAAGCAATTCCACAGCACAGTTAATCTCTTCTGAAGCAATTTTCTTGACCTGATCAGAAGAGCGTTGCTCTGAGCACCAAGTCCTGTGCTCAGGCCTTTGGGCCTCAGGCACCTATTGGACTTCAGGTTAAGTACATGGTTACATTCCCATGAAGTCACTTGGTCTTAATCATATGCTGAAGAGCTTTGCAGAGTTGATCCAAAGTTTAATCATGTAGCAGGTGTTTGGAGGTAACTGCAAAGGCTTGCAATAGAGAGGTAGGAAAAAAATCAATTGCTCTCCACATAACACCCTTACATTATTTATCCCCCTAATTAATTTACAAATCTACCTGACAGGTGCAATTTTTATTTTCAGCTGTTTCACTTGTGATCTCTTTAGCTGTTTTCTTTCCTAAAGTTAGCCTGAGTAAATATTTGACTTTGTCCCCTAAGTCACTGCATACCGTTGTGTAACCTAATAAAACCTTTTATTTCATTAGCACCAGTTTATCTAATGTTCCGGACTAACTGAGAGTGGATTTCCAAGAAGAAAAAGGAAGAACATGTTCACAACCGCAGGCACCTCCTCACCTGTTTATGAAAGACAAGACAGACTCTGCAGGACAGAAAAAATACCAGTAAAAAATACCACCTCTCACCTTTCTGCAATTTTCTCAGCCCATATCAATTCCCTGAAGGAAAAGTAAAAAAAACACATCAGTCAGTGTTTACATAAAAATGTAAGCTTTAAAGTAAGGTCACTATTTTCCCCTGCCCAGTAGGGATTACTGGAACAGATTCTGCACTTCCCTGTGTGGAGATTGCCTCCCTCCCTGGGCTCTGCTTTTGCAATCATGGGGGTGGGAAGTATTACAAAGGTGGATGTCCTCCTTATGCTGGGGGCCTCAGGGCTGGACACAGTGCTCCAGGTGGGATTTCACAAGAGCAGATTAGAGGGGCAGAACCAACTCCCTCACCCTCCTGGCCATGCTGCTTTTGATGCAGCTCTGGGTGTGGTTGGCAGTTTTCAGTCCTTTTGTCATTCTGGATGTAGAAACATAAAACTCAAAGGACTTTCTAAACTGATCCCATTTAATTAGAAAGCTGACAGTTTTTTATCACTACTGTGATATTCCTGAGTGCTGCCACGAAGGCCTGGGGAAGGGGATCCATAGAAATTCGTGTATTTTATAAAATAACCGAATGGTGTATGAGCGTGTTCAAGTAGAAATTATTACTGAAACCAAAGAGAGCACAGCAAGGATACAACTTCCTCAGATTCAGAGCCCTTTCCCCATCAAAGTGCTGGCAAGCCGATCTTGGCAGTTGCTTGGGTCACTGTCCTGGAAGCCCATGGGGTACATCAGCTCTGCCTTGCAGTGTTAGCAGGGCTGCTGTAAGAAGACACCCAGTGTGTTCTGCTGATGTGGACTGGAGCACCAGAGCTAAGGCACAGGCTTCTCTCTGAGCTACAGGTGGGAATGGATCTTCACAGGGATAAAAGTTTGTTGTCCCCACAGTATTTAGGTATGAGGCAGCAGGGCCACCTGATCCAAAGGTAGAAGTGTTGGACTTGCCACTCAGATTTCTGACTGAATGCCTGCTGAAGGAGGTTTTATTTCGCCTACATGAATCAAGTAGCTTGTCTGGTAATTTGCCCGTTCTTTCTTTTCAGCTGAGAAGGAGATGGACAGCCCTATCCCAAGCTATGAGTTGTACTCCAGACAGTGGTAACAGAGGCAGCAGAGGACTAAGTAGGCAGGTGCCCTCAGAGCAAGGTGGGGAAGGGTTGGAGAGGGCAGATCTGCTCTACAGTCTCTCCAGTGGGGGCCTGGGAGCTGGAAGTGTGACCAAGGCTTCTTCTCACCTCTGTGTCCAGAAGATTTGAGGTCCTTTGAAACCACTGGATGCAGTAATTCTTGATCAAAAATGTTGCACTTGGACAGTTTCTACAATGGAGGGTACAAGGATAATCAAGAAACTGGGATGATCATGCAAAATTGCTAGAGACAAGGACAAGACCACTAAGGATTTCCCCATAACTTGGTCCTTCTGAGGAGCATTTTCTGAGACATTTCTAAGGGAGAAGACCTCCAAGAGCTTAGCCAGTCTTTTAAGTGTTATCCTCAGAAAATCATTCATAAATTCCTATTAAAAGTTCACGAGGCCGCCAGGCTACAAACAAGGACAACAAAAACACTAAGGAAAAAAAGAAGAAATTATGATAATAAAATATATGTCCTCTTCTGACTCTTACCCACTTCTGACTTTCTGATCTTTCAAGGTCAACTGCAGATCCAAAGAATGATCTCATGTCCTGCCTCTACAGCCTAGCACTGCTGCCAGGACCCCTCTCAGAGCCAAGACTCAACTGAGCTTCAGCCCCATGCTCTGCCCCAGTAGAACTTGCCCTCACCCAGTGAAAGGCGTGTGGCTGGCCAGGGACCGGCACAGGACGCACCCAGACAGCTCTATTTTCTTCCCTTTTCACTTTCTCTGTGACTCCTGGAATGTGTTTGCACATGGTGGAAAAAATGCAGAGAGCAGGGAGAAGCAGCCAGGAATGTCACCCTCCCTGCCGGCGCTCAGCTCTGGCGTTGGTAGCTTGTGCCAGCATTGGTAGCCAAAAAAGCTGGAGGAGACCCGGATGCCTGGAGCAGGTGAAACACCCAGAAATGAGATGAATTTTTGGGGTAATCCTCTATTTTTTTTAATTAAAAAAGGGAAATGTATCATCTGCACAAACTCAGTTAACACAGGCTTGCAGTGAGAGGCAAAATCCATTTTGATCAGAAAACTGGCTTGCAATGAGTACCAAGTATTTCACAAACTTTCAAACCTACCTTTTCCTCCCCTTTTTCATTAATGGGCATCTTTTATCCTGTCCTAAGCAACAGCAACAAGACTAATTAGTTTAACAAGTATAACAAATGGTTTTATTGACAAAAAAATAACCCTTTGAAATATACATTACATTCACAGAGGATTAAATTACACCCTATTATCCATTTTCCATAAAATAAAGATTACTTTGATAAATCACAACTAATGTTATCTTTGGCTGATAAGAACTCTGTACTTATTTGTGTGGCTTCTATAAATAGTGTGTTCTGATTCTTTTTCCTCCCTAAAATAGTCAATGATACAGTCTGCCAGGCATTTTCCTGCAATTTGACAATACCACATCTGTGAACGAGGCAGCAAGTGAAAGCTTCATTATCTGAATATGAAACATGCAACAGTCTCTTTCTTTTCCGTCAGCTCCTCTGCAGTAATCTATCAAACACCTTTCAGCCATATCTTGCTCCATCAAGGTTTCCTTGCCGCTAAAGCAAGGTAGTCAAAACAAACTTCTTTTGTAAGGAGCAAAGCCTTTGTGGTTCACCTTTCCATTGTATGCAAAGTCTGTGTGATGACTGTAGCATGAGGGAGTCGGACCCTCATTTAGGCCATAAGATATGTACAGTTATGTAAAAAAGTGTGTATTTTCAGGCGTAAAGGGTTCCTTTGTAGTTTGCCTTTCCTCAGCTTTGCACCAGAGAATTCTGCAGATTGCTGGAGATCTACCGGCACCATCTCCGGGCAGATGAACAGTTGGTTGAGGACCAAGCCAGAACCAATGTCTTGTGTTTCCTTCACACCTGCACTACCCCTGCACAAAGTGGCTCTTGACTAAAGCATAGAGATAGTTAGGATATTGGAAAAAGATCTTTGTGTGCCAAGAGGTTCACCCACCTTTTGAGCATTCGGTAATGATGTACACCAGGCATGGACGTCCCCACTGGATCACAGCTCGGCCGCCCCGCTGGACAGCCAACACCCAGCTCAGCACAGCAGCACATGAGCACCTTTAAAAAACCTCCAAGGAGTTTGATTCTGAAAAACTGAAGTTGGTTTCCTACTGTGTAGTGCACCACCAGAGAGACCTACCCCCATACCCCTCAGGACAAATATCCAAGTTCAAATTAAATTCATTTCCTATTTTTTGAAATTCTTTCAAGACACACATTTGCTCTGAGTTCAACCACTGCTTTGTGTTCACTGGGTGACTCAAAGCATCTCATTTTACTCTAAATATTCAAGGGTTAGAATTTGCGTAGCAGTTGCTGGATTGGCCAGAAATTAAGTTTGTGAAGTTCTTGAGACTGGTGGGCAAAAGATGTAGCAGTTCTGGAAATCTTTAACAAGTAAATTCAGTATGTTGAGTTATATGATTTTTGAGAATTCTCTGAACTACTCACACATAACATCAACGCACCATCCATTTGCAGCATCTAACCCTACCCAGGCCGTTTTGGATGGGTGCCCTCATCATAAGCAAATGTTTCTTTTCCTGCATTTTCCCTCAGAAGCAGGTGGCAGTGGATTTCAAATAAAACCACACCCATGTCTGTGTTCCTTTCTGGAGGGTGTGTTTTGCTCATGGAAATATGTCTGACCTCTTTGTTTAATTTTCAAAATTTTATAAGCGTCCCACCCCCTGGGTTGCCCGCAAAGTGACTCAGCAAGCCAAGCAAAGGGATCAAAGAACAGATAGAGTTTTTTACACAAATGGAAAAGTTTAGCAGTTCTGAAAGTATTTTCCCTCAACACTTATTTCAAAACATTAATAAAAATAATTACAGCAGAGTCTAACAGACAAAATGCAGGGCTAGAGCCATAAATCTTAGAGAACAGGGAGGAGCACTCTGAAATGCTGCAAAACAAATAGATTATCACCTTTCCAATCTCTGCAAGCTTCTCTTTTCCTGTAATACAAAACAAAAAATCACCAAGGCTGGGTTGCTGCTTGCTTGGTGTAATTAAAACAACTTTTATATTGTATTTCCTCAGTGGTGTGCACATTTATAAAGCAGGAAGGAGAAAATTGTACATGTAGGAGTGAACACATAGGAATTGCCACCAGCGCAGATGAACCACCTTGGGTCCAACCCAAGCCCAACTCTGTGTCTTGCTGCTCACTGGACATTCTGTGGGTCAAAAAGTCCTGGGAACCTGATTCTGTTTCAGGGACTCGTATTGGAACCAAAGATAAGGTTCTGATGTAACAAATGGAGGAAGATCTAGACCTTGGAGGCCTCAGAGACCCCTTATGTACATGCCACAGGGCTAAACTCCTCCTTGCTTATTCCATCTCCTGCCTCCCATATTTTGCACTGATTTATGCACAGCTGCTAAATTCAAAAGAGAAGAAACAGACCTGCCCCATCTCATACTACACAACAGTCAGAAGGCTGGGTGCTCGCCAGGAAGATGGGGTATGTCGATTCCAAACTCCTTTGGCCCAGAACCCAGCTCTCCCACTTCCCAGGAAAGTGCTCTTTGTACCAGACAACACATCTGTTCTCAGAACAGGGCTGTCAGGGTGTCACACACAGGGAGTGCTGCCTACTACGGGCAGTGTGCAAACCCCTCTCTTTTCCCACCTGCCCCAGTCGCTGCCCAGCACAGAGGGGGGAGTTGCTCTCTCCAGGAAAAGCCACGTCCCTCCAGGAAAAGTGGTAACGAGCAACACCAGAATAGCTGACTGACTCAGCCCAGTCATGGGAGCATCTCTTCAGGCATGGGATGCTCAAGACAGACATGCAGTAACTGGTGGTCTGAAAATGGGCCAGGTACTGACATCCGGAGAGATTTCATTTACTGCAATGCTTATGGATCCTCCAGCTAATCAGAGGACTGCAGCTTCAAGGTTCCTAGTGTGGAAATAATGGGAATTCATAAAATGAAAGGGTCAGAAATGCCAAGATGGAAAAGGCAGGTCATAATCTAATCATGCTTTCCTTTCTACTCCTAGGAAGACAATCAAGAGGAAATAACAACATGGAAGACAGAGTCAGTAAATCAAATGGTTTTATTGATGTCCTTTCTTATTGTGACCATTGGTCATCAACTTTAATTCACAGACCAAAATTAGCAATTGACTTTAATTTTCCTAAATTACAACTTCTATTGCTTTTGCATTTTTACCAAGAGAAGACAAAATCATGAGTAAGTCTCTACATGGAATCAAAGATAGGAAGTAACTTCTGACTAATCCTCATGCAAACTACTGAATTTGGAGACTGAGGTTGAGTGTTATTTCAGGAAAAAGTTCACTCTTATGAGTAGTCTCATCTCAAGCTAACTTATAGTCCTTTCACAACTGATGTAATTTTCATATATTAGTTAATAATTACAGGCATATTAAGCAATATTAACATTATTAAACAAGGAACAGCCGCCTGAATGTATACTATGGCAGTGCAAAATCTGAGTAATATTAAGAGCCTTACCTGGTAATTTTCCATTAGAGCTTTTTTCAGCTTCTAGAATTTTTTGTCTTACAGGTCTAGGGATTTTAAACAGAATAAATCTAACATTCATATTTACAGAAAGATTTATGCCTGGACCTAGAACTCCAGGGACACTTACACTTTCTATACCAACAAATTACTCCCATTCGGAAAAGGAGCTATTGCTTTACTGTGGCATTACCACAGAAGCTGCTTTCTGAGCGCACTGAATGCATTTTGTGCAATGAGTTTTCCAAGAGGCTAAAACGTATTGCTGCTGCTCTTTATGTCTTGCTCTTCTGCAAGCATACACTAAACTGCAGACTTGGCTGCCACCAAGTATGTATTTTATATGTGCACTATTACTACTAATAAAAGTAAAATGAGTTATTCAATATGAATGACTGCTCATCTCCCCCTTGATGTACATAAAATAAGCCACATATAATGTGAGAGTAAACTCAGGTGACTGTAATAACTCCGTGGCACTCCTACAGTAACAAAGAGAAGAAAAAAAGTGAAATGCTTCCAACAAAACAGTTCGCTTAAATTATCCTTTCAAAACAAACAAACAAAACCCTAGTCACAAATCCATTTTACTAACTTTTTGTTTCCTAAGGTTTCTCTTGAACAACACTTTCCTAAAAAATAACTATGTTTAAGGAATTTGCAGAAAATTATCACAAGGCCCAACAGAGAACAAGTGTCCTACTTCCCCC
>NW_008237436.1:629329-644406 GCF_000691975.1 Corvus brachyrhynchos
GCCCCCCGCCCTTTATTTTCCTCTTTTCCTGGAAGCAGAAGTCTCCTAAATCATAACTCTATATTATCAGGGCTTCTACACAGGGAACCTTCAGCTTGCACCAACGGAGGAGAGAAATGAAAGCTTCACTTATGGCTTTCTATGCATCAGACTGGGACATTGATGCACTCCAGCTCTCCCACATAAATCCCAAGTCATGCAAACCATGGAAATCTCTTGATGGATTATGAACTGAATGAATACTTGTACTGAAGCAGATGGACCTTTTCTGTACATAAAACCAAGCAAAACAAAGATCAGGTACATGTGAGGGAGGAATGGCCATACTGCTGTGCAAACCACTTTGCTAACCTACATTGTTACTGGTCCCAGCCTTAGGAGATCAGCAAATTTCAAGTGATACAAAGATTCCTACTGGAAACAACTGCACTAAACCAAAATCCTTCCAGTAAAACAGAATTATAAAAATAACTTAAAGCATTAAGTTCCAGGTTATGTACAAGCATGTAGTTCAAACAATTATTTTTCTGACAGAAAACACCAGATAATAGATTGCAAAAAAACCATACAAATTCTGCCTCAAAGATTTAATCAACAGGCTTTGCAAGAGCATCAAGTATTCTGAAATGATTTATGAGCTGCAAAAGTGATGCATGAGTCATTCAAAGTGTATCAGTTGTATTAATATTTCAGTTATCAGTGTTTACTGATGGCAGGCTGAGAAAAAGAGTGAGAGAACAGACTATAGAGCAAATAAAAATATTGGTGAGGTCGTAAGAGACACTGGTTAAGCCTGCAGCTGAAAGGATTATGTACAGCAAGGAAAAAAGCTTTTCTCCTTTTTCAAAGAGATTGCACATTGTCAAGGTCCATTTCCATCAGAGAAAAACATTAAAATAATTTTCAATCTATATTCTATTTTCTGACCTATTGAAAGTATTCAAAGACACGGGAAAGACTAGACTTCTGCCAAGCAGATTAAAGAAAACTGCATTCCTACATATTTTAACTATGCAATTACACATCCAAATTCAAAGCAGAAAAATAATTCAATGCAAATACTCAAGAAATACAGAATTATGGATTCTGATAAATCTGGGGTATGCAGGACTATGAAAGGAGTGCCTGAACTTGATGAGGAGATCTGTGTAGGATGGTTTCTGGATCCTTGTATTCATTTGAAGGATCCATCACAGCTGCATATAACTCGCTGTAAGCTCTGCAGACCAGTTCTGTTGACTGTTTTATTATCTGCTCTCTAAAAACCAAACCAAAACAACACAATTTGAAAATTTTAGGGAATATAACTGTACTACATACAAGGAATTAAAGATATACATTAAAAATACACATTAAAAATCAGTCTTAGTTACACTAAAAAGCCTTATACTTCAACTGTGAAAACAGATCAAAGTTTAAAAAAAAAAAGGCTTCTTTCTCTCGTTGTATCACACACAGACAAACTCACATACATGACCTGATACCCAAGACAGGAGCTTCTTTATTTCTACAATCAAGCAAAAAATAATAGAAGGATTTAATTTGTGTACATTAGTTTCCCACCTGCACTCCCCTGTATCTTTTAAAAAACGATAAACTTAGTGATCTACCTTCTACCTCCAGTGGATTCTCACTGTCCTTTGTAAATACACACTTTTTTTTTTTTCTACTAGCAAATATATTCTATTTGCTATATCTTGACAGCACCTGATTCCATAATCAGACAAAAACTAGTGATAGTGGTCAGAGATTTAAAACACAACAATGCTATGAAGTCTGTGTCCTGTTTTTTTTCTGGAGATAAATGAGTAACAATACACACAGACTGAATGCTAAATTTAACTGGAAAGTTTAAAAATTTTTTAAGACAACCTAGTAATTTTATTTTACATTACTCATTGAACCAGTTTAATCATCATGGTGATGGTGTTTACAGTTGCAGATGCATTTTTATCTATTAGAAACAGCAGTTACAACTATTTTACAGCCAAACCCATGCAAGAGGAACTCCAGCAGAAGCTGAGGAAACCAAGGTAACCACAAATCCAGATTCAGCCCTGCTGTAATATGCAGCAGAGAAACAAAGAAAACAAAACTGCATCCACTAAAATCACGGCTGAATTCACAGACTGCTGGGAATTGACAAGTTAAAGAAATTTCAAAGATCAAATACAAAAATCTTTGTCTTTACAGGAAACATTAAGGAACAGAAGATATGAGAAAGCAGATTAGAAGACCAAATCTGCATTTTATTCTGACACACAGTACCCAGTTTTTTCATATACAGCATCAACTGCCAGTATTACTAGGTTATTAGAATACCTGAAAAAAAGACTGCCCTTATAATGGCAAATCCAAACCCACTATTATAAGGGAAATATATTCAGAGTGTTCAGGTAAGAAAACTGTCTCTGACCTCAGCCTGGGATCACTAAGCTAGTGCAACATGATGATTTTTAATGAAAGCATTACACACTGAATTTGTGTAAAACTACTGAACCAAATACATAAATAAAAAAGTTTGTTAAAATATTCAGAGGACTGAACAGCATCACATGTGTTGTTCAATCAAATAATGTCAGTGTCATTAATCAGTACATTAGGATTTCAGTTGCCATAACAACATGATACATTTATCACTAACACAAATGGCAGCACTTGCTAAAAATAGTAATTCCAGCATTCAGTTTCTGTGATCCAACACGAATGAAAAGAGCTTTTCAAGACCAACAACCATATGAATACATAGCTTAAGACTTTTTAAATGAGTGAAGGAATTTGAAAGACAAAAGCATGCACTGGTAACGTTGGAAGGAATGTTCTTCACAATTGCAGAGGTTAAATGATATTGCCAATGAGTATGTAATACACTGGTCCTTTATCAAAAGGATGTGGTCTGATTCTGAGAACCAAAGACCTAATTTCAAGGAATATATCTTCAAAATTGAAAATTCCAACTACTATAGCCAGAGACTAAAATTATAGCACTGGTTAAATGTTTTGCTTCAATTTTGAGAAAATTTTGAATTTTCAAGGCTTATTTACCATCGAAAATATTGACTATCAAGACAGTGATTCTACAAGCATCTCTGTAAATGGGTATTTTAACTTTAGAAGGATTTCTTGGGTTTAAAGCTATGTGTTTGAAGGCTAATGGGTTAACTTATTTATTTATTTTGTTTTAACTGAGCAGAATCTGACCTATAGCACTGATTATAGCAGGTTAATAAACTTCTGCATGTTAACTGAGCTGTAGCAGCTATAGCCATCACCTTCACACAACGCTTCCCTCTTACCTCTCAACTGTCCACTGCTGCAAGATAATATGAATTTGGTTTAAAATGTGCTGAGAGGTTTAAAAAGCTTATCAATGGGATAAAGCTAAGACTGCCTACATCACCTTGGGTCACCTGACAGAAGGAATGATTTAGTTCAAGTAATTTCACAGTGACAGAGTCTTTATGGTAGCATGGCGTCTACCTCTTAAAATTGCCTCTGTGCTAGCAATGAAAAGTTGAGGCTTTCAAAATACCTTTACCGTTATTATGGTTTTTAAATAGACCTACATTCAAAAAATATATCAAGAGCTAAAATAGAGATTTAATGCCTTGACACCGAGAAGCAGAGGCTGTGATGTTTCACTGACATTACTGGTCAAGCTACCCTGTTTGATCTGCACAGAGAGTAGAGCTCCACCACAACAGGGTCAGCTCTGCCAGCTGAGCTGTGGGAATGGTAAATCTGGCAGACACCCCCAAAGCCAGCTGAAAAGCACCAGCATTCCCAGCCATGCTCCACCTGTATGGTGTAACACTAGAAGTCTTTGGATAAGGAGAACCTGAGAAATGAAGGATGAGAACCCGGCAGCTGGACTAGCTGATCACTGTAGGTCCCTTCCAACTGAACTGTTCTATTTGATTCCCAACAGTAATTATTTTTCCCTTGACATATGTCATTTTGTAAATGCAAGATGCTGTAGTACAATCCCACCGAGGAGAAGTGCTAGTAATGAATATACTATTGCATTATGTAACATGCGATGTGCTTGTCTTAGTTTCTGGTATATTCTGTAACCTGCATTCTTTGCAAAAGTGTGAAAAATAATGTCAAGGAGAGTTTTTGATCAGTCCAACATATAATTGTCTAAGTACTACAGAAAATCTTCATGTGGTTCACACTTAATTGGAAAGAAATTTGTGGCACTTTCCCTAGCTTTAGGGTTCAGTTATATCCAAAAAACAAGGTAAGAGATAAATAATAAAGTTCTGACTTTCATACTTCAAAGAAGAAATCTCTTAAAAAAAATATATTAGGTGAAAAGTAAAATAATCTCAGCACAATATTCAATGAGAAAGAATGCCAATATTCTACAGCAGAAGACAACAAAGGTGAAAATTCTAGAACTGACAAAGCAGTGGGGATAAAAGAAATCTTGAGAATTATGTATTTCACCTGTCTTTGACAAGCTCACAAAATAGTTCTAAAACAATATACAACCAAGTTGACAAAAAAATGCTGACACAGCAGAACATGTTCAAAATAGATTAATGTAATTCATTTTGATGGTGCCTCATAAATCAAGAGTAACTACTTCAGAAAGTTACAGAATTACATACTCCTCACTGCTTGTTCAAAAGAGGAGAGTCAGAACAAAACTGAACTGTGACCTAAAGGACAACACAAATATCATCACAGCTGATAACTTGAATTCTCATAATGATTCACTAAAACTTATCATATTCATCTTTGTGAGCATTATTCAGGTATAATAGAAATTCAGAGGTAAGGTACTTACTTCACAGTGGCACTCAGAAGGAAATTCAGCTGGGACATTAACAGACTATCTGGAGCAGACAGATAGCGATCAAACTGAGCCTACGAGAATATGAGATCAACATATTAACACCTTGCTGTTCTGCAAAAATAGGTAAAATCACAAATTTCTGAAAACATTTCTGATTACATTAAAAGACAGAACTTAATAATCCAAAACAAATGTCTGATTTCAGCACCTCTGCCTCCAAAATTTTGTTCCTGACTCTGAGGAATATGAGTGGAGGGCAAATAATGAGAATCCAGCTTTTATAATTATCCATCTAAGCTTCCTATCCAGCTGGTGCAGGTACTTATACATCACTGAAGATCACACTCAGTCTGTTCAATGCAGAGGGAATATAAGACAGCTCTGGAGAGATATCTACTCTGTCCAAGTTAGACATGTTGCCTGATTCTTTTTGCATGTTTCTTTTTACTTTTTGGCAGGGAGTCACTGCTTATGTTAAGAAAAACAAAGAGCAAATCACCCACTTCAGGCTTCTTGAACTGCTTCTAAGAGTACTTCTCCTCTCCCACAGAATATAGTGATAAAACGAGTAGTGCTTTGATTCTAAGAAGAAACATTACTCCTGTCTTCAACAATTGATCAGAAATATTGTGGCTGCCCCATCCCTGGCAGTGTTCAAGGCCAGGCTGGATAGGAGTTTGAGCAACCTGGTCTAGAGGAAAGTGTCCCTGCTCATGGCGGGAAGGCTGGAAGAAGATGGTCCTTAAGGTCCATTCCAACTCAAACCATTCTGTGACTCTGTGGTCAAATGGGCAACTACTGAGAAGATGAAACCAGGTCTTCTCACAGGTGAAAACACAAGGAATATTGAACACATATTACACTAAGGAGCATTTTGATTAGATAATGAGAAGAAAAATTCTCATCAGGAATGTCATCAAACATTGAACAGATTATCCAAAAAAACGGTATAATCTCCATCCTTGGAATTATTCACTAAGACAAGGCCCTAAGTAAGTTTATCCAATGATGGCAACCTTCCTATTCACTCATTCACTAAATGAATATATTCTCAAGCTGGTAAATCCTAAAATCCACATCCCTCCACCATATAAAACATAGGCAAAAATGAATAGTGAAGTCACAGCTCTCACAAATTAACTTTTTTTGGTTTTCTGCCCTTGTTTGGAAAGCAAGGGAGCTTTTGCTGTGAGGGGTATGGACCTAGTAAGCATCGCATTTGCAAGCGCATATGAACAGCTTAAAAGGCTGGGACCTGGAAAACTTTCAAGCATAAATGGGAGGCAGTGAATCTGCCTGCAAGTACTCCCCCTGGTTTAAATCCTGAGAAGCCAATAGATTAGGCTGATAGATTGGATTTATGTGGGTTTGATTTCAGCATACTTGGTTCCATTCTGGTTAAAGTGTGTTCACAGAAGCAGACGTTAAGTAAAGTAATGAACAAAATAAAACAGTTGGATTCTTCTCTTAACTATTCAAGGGAAATTATTATGTACTACTATAGATAACAGACTTGCATATATGTAATTCAAGGAGAAGGTCCCCAAGCTGCAGCCTTTAAATTCATTGTTAATCTACAAGACTATGATAAACAGAAGATATTTTAAATGTAAAATTCCTAAGTTTTAATAAGAACACATGCTGATCTCAGTAAACCACTGAGCGCTCTGTGCCAGAGCTCTGTTCATCCAACCAGCCTGGGAACTGCTGGTTTAAAACCTGAACAGAAAAAAATATGCTACACTACCGTAATTGGGATGCATTCTACATACAAGTTTTTTAAAAACCCTTTTAAAATCCCCTTTTTTTCCATGGGCGTGTACATATACTGCTGTATGAGCAGGCCTTTACAGTTAAACTTTTAGAATAAAGCTAAACTCAGCTAAGCAAGAAGAACGACAGATTATATATTATTGCCTACTGAACTGTGATATTGCTATCTCTATGCAAAATAGCCTTCACACACTCTAAGAAAAAATACCAGCTGATAATTTGCTTTAAAATATATTGTAGCTTTCAACTTAAAAAAACATAACTGTGACATACACCCAGAATTGAACTTCTGAGTAAAACTGAACCATTTGCATAAAATCAAAGCCTTAGGACAAAGATTATAAATGATGGCAGAACCTATATTTCAAAGCATAGAGGCAAAAAAAGAAACTTTGGTGACTAAAACTAATTAGAGCTAAGTATTTGCTTTTAGCAATTTAAGATGACTCATGGGACAGCATTCTTGTAAGTAAAGTTCTGCTTCTCAAGGCTTAGAAACTAATATTCTATTACTACCCCTTCAGAAATAATTTATGTATTTATTACTTCAAGTGGTCAAATTACTACAAATGAAGAAAGTATTCCCAGACATGTAATTCAGCTATTCTTAAAGAGTAGGACAGATTAGATTAATATCTTCTACTACAGATGAGTATCTTCTAATCACATAATTAACAGTATTCTTTACCATGTCACAGCATCACCACCATAATATGAAAGTTAAAAATGCTTACCATTGCAACCTTCAGGGACACGGAATCCATACTTGACAAATTTGAAAGAGGACCCTAAGAATCAGTAATCAAACAGAGGGATAAAAAAAGGTCATACTAGCATACAGAAAAAGATAAATAATAAAGTCTGTAATCAGTTCAGTAGTTACTTTTTATTCGGTCCTGCTACAGGATCTTAAGTGTTTGTAAACTGTATAACCATTTCAGTACTAAAGTGCTGTTAACAGTTCATTTGTATTCTACCACTCCCTCAAATGAAAAGCTGAGAATATGGAATTCTTAATATGTCCTTTCAAATCCTTTTTTTCCTTCTTCACTATTAAATAAAGCCAAAACTAGCCTTCTACAACGTCTAGAATAAAAACTGAACTGCAAACTGGCTACATCCCCTTGGCATTCCAGACTTAAGAGACAACAATGTTGCTCTATCTGTTCTTGGACTGTGAAGAATTCAGACCTGTTTCCCAGTAAGCCTTCTGTGCTGGTATGGCAATACCATGCACAAATGCTGCTTAGACCCCTAGAAAATTCTGCGACATCACCTCTGCAGCCAGGCAGCTGCACAGACAGAAATGAAAATTGCTACATTCCATTAACAACCTGCCCTAGACACTTGAAATTGATTTTAAAACAGGAGATAGGCTCATGAATAGAAAACTAAGTTGAGTTATTAACCAGATTATTTATACATTTATTTATTCATCTTTACACTTAAAAGTCTGTTGAGTTTGGGCACTTTATGCAAAATTATTAGCTGAAGAAACAACATAAAGCTCTCCAACAGAGTTCGCTTCCTCCAGAAAACACTGTTTTTCACTTCTACAAAAGATCACAAAAGGACACAGGCACAGCTGAAGGGAAGAAGGGCTGTATTAACACCTACCACATTGCAACTGTGCTTCACAAGAAAGGGAGAGCATGAGCTCTGAATTCCAGTTTT
The DNA here is from genome assembly GCF_000691975.1 of Corvus brachyrhynchos. Classification (NCBI taxonomy): domain Eukaryota; kingdom Metazoa; phylum Chordata; class Aves; order Passeriformes; family Corvidae; genus Corvus; species Corvus brachyrhynchos. The sequence goes on from NW_008237436.1 coordinate 637,581, forward strand.
CAGCTCCTCTAAGAAATCTCAAGTTTTCACTTTGAGAATCTCACTGTCTTGGTACTAGAATAGCTACAGCAACAAGTAAGGACGAAAGAAGAAACTCTCTCAAACTACTACTAAACTCATCTGCCAGTTTTCCACTAAAGAAAAAAGCAGCAATTACCAAATGCATGCAGTTATCTATGGACTCCATGCGGGTGCTACCAGAAGCAATGAAGAAGATGAATGCTGCGTACATACACAGCAGGTCTAGTATGTTCTAGGCACCATGGAAGTGCTGGTATGTACCAGACAAGCAGTACAGGACTGCTGCACACCAACATAGTCCTGGTCCCATGTGAAAAACCAACAGACATTACTGAATCTTTGCTTTCAGAGGGAGCCTAATTTGCAAAAACATTAGTGCCAAAATTCTACTAGTTGGCAAGTGTGTGGTACCCCCTCAACACTTAAATTCTGTAAGCTCACCTGCTCTGGCTTGTGCTGCTGCAGAGCGTTATAAATGTAACTCAGACCAGCTCTCGTTAGCACGTAGGAAGCTTGCTCATTTATGAGTGTATCTAAATGAGCTTCAATCTGAAATGTTAAGCATAAGGTATTTATAAAGAGTGTGTGAGAATATTAAATGTAACGAGTTCTGGGGTTAAAAGGTCTAGAAACACAAGAAGAAAAAAACACAAATAAGGAGAGTGATCAACAAACAAGGAAATATTACAAATATGTACAGCATAATTATTTTATCCATTCACATTTTTCATATTACAAGGAACCAATAATAAAAATGCAGAGAGTTCTTTCAGGTCTGACTAATAAAAGAACCTATTTTTTTTGTATTTGTAAATACAACACCACCAAAAATGAAGATTATAGCCTTGATCTTAAAAATTCCTACATAATTTTATTTTGCTATAATTCTTTGAAAATGTGTGATAAAAATCATTCACCACTTACTGAAAATACTGACAATAACATGGCAGTTTTACAATAAACAGGAGACAGTCTTTTGTAAGGAAAATAAAACAAACTAAATCATACTCAGAATTGATTTTAAATTCAATACTGATAAACATGCATTTGAAAAAAGTTAACTGAAAGAACAATAGACAATGAAATTACAGTTATCCATTTTGTTTTAATTATCTTCATACAAAAAAAGTTGTAAGAGTATTTTACATTCTTAATATAATCTTCACTTTGCAGGAAAACCTAATCCCTTAATCCAGTCACAGCAGCAGCAACCAGTTTTCAGTTTGAGCAGTCTCAGAAAGGCATTTGGGTATATATACACTATTACCTCATTTTTACAGATAACTACCTAACTTTTTTTTTCTTCCAATCCTAAAGAAAAGAAAAAAAAATGCAACATATAAAAGTCTCCTAAAATGTAAGACTTTTTCTGATACATAAAGAGTTCATCTTTTTGCTTCCTATAATTGTTTAGAAGAACACACTTTCCTTTTTAAATCAGGAGGGAAATCTTAATATTTCAATTTGGAGTTTTTAACTCTCTTAGTGAATTCTTTTTCTATGAAAAATGTTTCTCGCAATAAATATGCCATTCTAACTCCACTTGAATAACCTACTTATGTATAATCTTAAAGGGGTTTTTTTCAGTCTGTTCCTGTATTTGTAAAATGTTTGAAGAAAGTAAATGGTATTAAATGTGTAAGCTTCAGCTCTACTGCTTTTCTGAAGAGGAAATCAATTGCAGCATTTCCTATGAAAGGAACTCTGATAATAGAAATTAGAAATACCTCAGACAGTTTGGTGAGGTTGTCTGTTTGTTTCAGAGCTAAAAGGTGCTAGAAATTCTGATTAGGAGCAGAAAGTGAAAAATGGCTCACAGACAATCCTTGCTGATCCCTTAAAATAAGAAGCTGTGACCTTTTTCAAGTCCCCCAGCTCCAAAAGCTCTCCTGAGATACATTGCAGGCATATTCATGAAGTAAAATATAAATGGGAAGTGCCCAAGTTTTTGTAAGTCAACAGTTTCTGAATTTTCACTTCCATTTCAAAATTGTACCACATATGAATTACTAGTCTGGGATGTGAGGGGAAACCAAACAAATGAGAAAAGACAGGCAGAAAGCAGGACTGAAGCTGTAACTTCAACTACACTATATTCTAGTACAAAATAGATGATGATCTAGTGCTAATTATATGATGGAATACAGTCAGCCATTTGACTGAGCTTTCAATTTCCATTTGCTTCTTCTCATAGTTTGCAGATAAATATTAGAATGATTAGGATGATGAAATTGTTCACTGATCTGGGTTTATCTGCAACTGAACGAAACAAACCCAAGTCTTTTAATCATTTTTTGTCTGTTTAAAATGAAAGATGCTATCTGCTTATGGTCTCCAACAAGAAGCCCTCTTATCCCATCTTCCCGATTTTGATAATGTTGGCTTTGGGTTGATTTTAAGATAAATATGTGCACATCACAACTTACAGTGTGCAAAAATCAGTAAAAAGTTCATTTTCTTTCGGGGCTGCTAAAGCTTACCTGAAACTGCAACATTTCTAGACGTTTGTCAGTGAATTCAAAGAGCGCCAAAGTAGTCCTCATCATGTAAAGTGAATTTACCATGAAGGTTGCCATATCAGCTGTGCCCAAATTACTAGCAGACACAGTACACATCTGCAACAACGGATCTAGCACACAAGACAGAACCTAAAATAGCAAACAGAGAAGAGGGAGGAGAGGAAGGAAATCATGTCACACGAGGTTTCTAACCTCATTCTGTCTCTATCACGTATTTATTCCCCAAAGCACAATAAAGAGGAATGAGAGTTCCCAACTGTGAAAGCAGTTTTCTACTGGATTTGTCAGCAGGTGATCACCTACCACAGTGATGGGTAAAGTATAAAAACCTGAGAAGAACAGATTCCAGCCTAGCAGGAGGAAGAATAACCCAGATTAGATAATTGGTAATTGTGCAATCTTGAGGGTGTATTTACTTAATGGAGTAGTAATTGGATAACAGAATTTAGATACTGTGTTAAGAGTAGCACTCCATACTCAACTGTAATTATCCATTTTGTTAGTCACCCTCTTGTTCACATTACAAACTCTGGTTTGATAGAGAGCTCCAAAATGGGACCAGACAAAAAGATTAATGTTCCATCTATCTTTTGTGCACTGAAACTAACTTACACATTCTTTTTTTGCCCCTCTCCCTCCTCTTCACACACATAAAGCAGTCAAACATTCTTGTACCTGCACAAAGTCAGCCTGACGGGCATCCAGTGGAATAACAGATGAGTCATGAGATGCCAGAACCTCCCGTAGCAAGTTAAGTGTCTGATTTAGAGCAGAGCTTGGGCCAAGATCAGGAGGTGGGAGCTCAACCTGAAGAACAAGATTATCTGTTTGTGGGGTTTTTTATTAATTTCATTTACAGCAAACACCATACAGTCTGTTAGCACAAATGCAACCAGCTAATAACAAAATTACAGGCATGCAGAGAAGAACTTTAATCTGACACTGGACAAATCTAGCACATTTCAGACAGTAACTGCCTGCAACTTTCAGCATAACCATCTCATTCAGTGCAAAATAAGCAATTGAACATTGAATTTCTCCTTTCATTCAGACTATGCCTATTTTACCATCTGGAGAGTCCCAAACATTACCGGTTTTGGTACTGGAAAAAAGTACATTTACTAGATTAGGTGCCAAAGAATAGCCACCTTGTTGGCACCACTGAGTTCACTTTGAGCAGGACCTCCTGTAAACACTTCAGAATCTAGTGCATGCAGAGCTCTGGGAAATGAGAGCCTTACTGCAGCAGTTCATGACAAGGCTGCACAGCCCACGATGCTAAGTCTGAGAGCTGTAGTCACAAATGCAACAGTTTTAATCTCCAGCAATCTTGTACTTCAATTGCCAGTAAACAAATGAACTGGACACAAGCTAACTCAAGTAAACCTACATGAACTGCAATGAGACTGCACAAACTGAAATGCAGGCTTATGCCAAAGGTAAGAAGCTGGTAATGTAGATGTTTAAAAAACAAAGGAGGAAATTTTGTGTATATTAGAGAAAAAAAATGTAGTTTCCACATCAAATTATGAAAATTGGATCCTCTGAAATGGACTGAAATTCTATGCTATTTTTAACCCAGGCTCACAAACTCTATTTAGCCCTTTCTTTGTAACAGGCAAATACTCATTAAACACTTTATAAAATGTTTATAGAAAAATCTAGCACTTCTTTTTCCCAACACACATTTCTTAGGTTCCACTCCACGCACAGCTGCATCTTTTTGTCTCCAATGCTGCCTCAAACTGTCTCCCTGTGGCCTCCAAGCCCTTACTACAACCTCAATTCCTTCTGCCAAAAATCTACTTCCCACCTTCCTCTCTTCTGCCCATCCAAGGGCAAAGACAGATGTGGCTGGATCGTGTGGGAGTCAGGAGACCCTCAGCAATACACAGTAAGTTAAGACTTAAAGGCATAATGTCTCCAGAAGGAGGTAGGGAGCAGTAAGTTTGGATGGGACCGGCCCATGTGTCTCAGTCAGGGTACCTGGCCACAGCAGAGCAATGCAGCATGCACTTCTGCAGTGCCCTTAAGACTCCAGCTCAAAAGAAAAGGCAGCAGCTTTGGGTGGCTCCAAGTCATGGGCAACTGTTCCATAGCTTCCCAAATGAGAAATACTGATAAATAGCATAGTAATAAGGATGTCTGAATCTTTAAGATAAAAAAAAATAAAAATCCAAGGGGCACAGGCTGATGGCCAAAGAAACCAAGGAGAGCACAACAAACATATCCAGAGCATAACATTACAGAGCTTCCTGGAAATGAATCTATACCTGATGAACATGCCAGCAAAGAAAGAAAAAAACCCCATCTCTCCCTCTTTGAAACCAGGCCGAACTTTCATACTTCGTGTTTCGAAACATTTGAGATACCATACATGGCCCCGCACTGTAACCAAGACAGATTTAATGAAAACCTTTTTCATCCTTCTGAATATAAAGTGTTCCTCTATTCTCACTTTCCAAGAGAGAGTATACTGAACTCAAGCAACTAAGGGAAAACTAAATCTAATAGGTTCAGAGAAAAGTTGTTCAGCCCATGTGGTCTTGAAAGCATGAAACAAACATTCTAGCGATGAAGTAACAGAAATTCGAAAAGAGGCACTGAGTGCTGATCAGTAGTAAAGTTTACTGGTGTTTACAGCACTGAATGACTTTCTTCTTGTTTCTTGTTATTATTAGGGGTATTGATTGTGTCCTGAACACACTGTTCTCAGACTTGAACTGAACCATGTTCAGGGATATTTTGGGGTTACTTTGAGACTAGAGTTTGATGGAGTTTTTACTTCCAGCACACACACAGATCATGGCAATGACAATTTCAGGCTGCTTTGCACAGAATTTTTGTCTCCTGAAGTAGCTAGTGCTCAGAAGCTCTTAAATTAGCTTCATCTTGCACTTAGTCTGTTCCTTTACAGTCCACTGTCTCCTAGTAAGACCAACGGAAGAAGAAAATACGGCAAGAAAAAAAGATTTAGATCACTAGATTTTATTTGGGTTATTCTGAAATTCCTGACTATTGCAATAGAGACAAAATTATCAGTAAGTGGAACGAGAATCAAAGTAGTGCTATATTAATTTGGAAAATTCAAACTTTTGACACATGAATACAAAGTGAGGGCTTTTTTTTTCAGAATTGGAAAAGAAAATTTAAAAACACACACTTCAAATTTATAGAGGAACCTAGAGACTCCAACTCATGAACAATAATCACTATTCTAATAAAAAAATAATTGATTCCCTGAATGTTTTACATGCACTAAGAGATCATTATAATTGATCCTATTTCCAGAAAAATAGGTTTCAAATACATGCTGAGCTCTACTTTTGAAGTACCTCTTTCAGATGCAAGCTAGACAGCAGCTAACTAAAACATCATTAGGGAAGTTCTGCAGCAGTGAGTTCAACTGCATTAAAACATACTCTATCACAGTATTAAGTATCTAATTGGTTTTAACTACCAGTTCAGTCATACAGAAATGATGTCAAACAGTTCTTCAGCCTTTCAAAAAAACCCAAGAAACTACCCATTTTTAAAATCCAATATATAAAATTGAAATGAATTATGAAATGGATACTGAAAGTTGTACATAAGCTTTAGTACAAAAATCTTTATCTTGTTTTCTGCATAATTATCAGTGGGGAACAGATACTAAGCCAGCAATCTCCCTCCAAACATATAATCTAGAGCAAGTTTCTCTGTCTACGACAGCAAGTAGCTCAAAGGATGTTTTATAGAATTTTACAAACAGCAAAGGAAAACACAGAAAAAACAAAAGGCAGTATCAACAATCAAGAAGCATGTACATGTATGTTGTTTCCCTTTCTCATTTACAAAAAAGGTTACATTTTAAAAAAGGGCAGATTTTCTTCTGAAAATACTGTACAGTCGATCAGAACTTTATATACTATGCTACTTGAACATTAGACAGTTAACAGTTACAATGTTCATGAAGGGAATGGAATACCTCCTACACAAGGAGAGGCTGTGTTCTTCCTGGAGAAGGCTCAGGGGGGCTGTTATAAATATGTGAAGTGAGGGATGAAGACAGAGACAGACTCTTCTCAGTGGTGTCCAGTAACAGGTCAAGAGGCAATGGGCACAGATTAAGGCACAAGAAAACAATTTTAACTGTGAGGTTAGTCAAGCACTGGAGACAGTTGCACAGTGAGGTTTTGGAGTCTCTGTCCTAGGTGGCATTGAAACCCCAGCTGGAGCAAGTCCTGGGCAACCTACTCTAGCTGACACTGTATCATGAGCAAGATGGTTGGACTAGATGGTCTCTA
>NW_008237436.1:644497-683754 GCF_000691975.1 Corvus brachyrhynchos
TCATCCATTCTTTAATTCCGTGATACTACTACCAAATAAAACAAGATGGTAATTTAAAACACAGAATTCCACAGAGAAAGCCCTACTTATGAGTAACAAGTGGAAGGCTAGTGGCTTTTATAAGAACCTAATCAGCTTTAAATATAGCCTCTTAAAAACCCCCACCGGCAGGGGCGAGATCCAAAGTACTACAGAGTGGAACCTTGTAAAAATGTTACGAATTTTTTATGCTGTCAATTAACACTGAGCAGCATCAACTGAAGAAGCCCATTCTCCTCAGATGAGACAATATTCACCAGCACTCCAAGGAACCTGAGTGCATGTCTACCAGAGAAGCTGTTTCAAGATTTTCTGGTCCTATTAGGATCCTACAGTGGTCAACAAAGTAGAATGCCTAACGGCATGCTTATCTTTTCAGCTATCAAGTTCGTCTTGGAAGAAAAGATAACTAGTTTTGCTTTGTTCCCATGGATCCATCTAAAAGCACAACAGCATTCAGATCACGACAACAATAATCAGTCTTATTCAATCTGCCCCACATCTGATTTCCCAGAAACCTAATAAGTTTCATTCTGGCAGGAATCAAATTATGCAGGACAAGTTTACAATTATTCCCATGCAACATTTCAATATCTCTCTTACAGACAAACTTAAAATAAAATGCAATCACAGCATTTAATTTGCATACATCTACTCTAAAAAGAACAGCATTAAGGAATAATAATCCCAAAACTTAATTTGGGATACTCTACTAATAGTCTTCTAACAGCTCAGACAGCAGATGACTGGAGTTTGGCGCAATCTTTCTCTAGTGCCCTTATGATAACTCTCATACCATTTTATTAAATGTTCACAATTATTCTTTCCTTTAGTAATTGTTCTGGAACACTAGTGAAGCCAGAGGAAGGACATGTGGGTTTGAAAATTCCCACTCTCCTAATTTAACAGCTGGTCCAATAAAACATGCTGACATCTAACACACTCGTTAAATGCCTCACCAATGCACTCATGATATTAAACAACTTCCATATTGAGATGGCTGAAAGAGCAGTCCATCCACTCTGGTCCATTAAGTACTTTGAACTTTACTCCCAGTTTCATTGGAACCGTTTCTGCTGTTCTGACAATTATTTTCATTCACTATTTTCTCCTGGATTTATAATCATCTGTAAAATGGTCATCTGTAACGGGCAGACAATGAGTAACACAAGCAGAATCCTGAATTCCTAAATATTTGATTTTTAAGCACACAGTGAAAAGAAACATGTAAAAGGATACATAAGGATTGTAACAATAATTCTGATCCATTTTACTAGCACGATTGGTAGACCCATGGCTGGGTCCAAAAAAGCTAAAAAGCAACAAATACAAACACATTTTTTTCAGCATAAGGACACCAATCCTGGTCAACAAGCATTGGTTCAACCAAGAACCAGAACACATCAATTCCTACCAGAGCTAGAAAGTGCTGGCAAGACTGCCCAACACTGCCTCTGAAGGGTAAGAACCAACAAGGCAAAGGAGAGACAGTGTCTGCAGTAAGAACTGATGCACCAAACCTTCAGCGACACAGGAGGTGGCTGGTGATGCACAGCTTCTGTAGGATGACAACATTGAGCCCTACAGCAGCCCAAGAATCTCAAAGTCATGAATGGCATTCTAAACCCTAAAAACAAACTGGCTTTGCAACAACTCTGCTACCAAGCTTCTTGACAGGTTTCAAGAAGTGTCAGAGCCAAAGAGACTCCCTGGTGTACTGCATTTCTTTGATAACAATGGACTTGCTTTCCAGCAGTCTGCTGAACATTTCTGTCACTTGGATTTCAGCTCAAACAGAGCTACCTGAGAAGTCTAAGTGAGAACACCATAAAAAAAGCTTTCTCAGAACAAACAGCTTGAAGTTGAGAGCTGCTGACTATTTTACAACCAGGATGCTTGAGGTTTTCTTATGTAATGAAAAAAAAGTTCAGAGCAAAGTGCTTCTGGGCAAAGCAGTAAGTATTCTGAAGTAACCAGGGATTTCCCTCTATCATTTACACCGATGGCTTGACAATCAAGAGGGAAAATCCTGATCTAAGACTGCCTAAAAGCTTCCATACACCTCCACACTTGTGACACTCCTTATGTAATGTGGGACTCTTCTCAAAAATAGATATGAAGAGGAAGCTATTTTCTTGTCCTAGAAAGAACAGACTGAAGTCTCAGTTTCCCATTGTGCCTTCAAAATTAAATCCCAGGCAGATTGAAGACAATGCTCAACTCAGGATAATCAATAATCTAGGGAATGAAATTGTCTATGGTGATGAGGACATCAAATTACCATCCTGTCATTTGTCTACATCCTAAGGATGGATCTTGAGGAGTTAGCGTATTTAATGAAACCTGCTTTGTCTAAAATATGTTCCCAACTAGCTATATTTAAGTGAAAGATTTGCTTAAATCATATTCTGGTCTATCAACTACTACATAGAATGTAGATATTAAAAAAGCAAATTATCAGCAACAAGAGATGATACTGAGGAAGTAACGATCATTAAAACTGTCGACCTGACAGGCCATTCACCACTTTCCAATAATCTAAACAGAAGAGGCATTTAAATCTATAGAAATAAAAGTATTTTTACTTAAGAACATCCATTTGCATTTTAATCGATTTCCAAAGTTATTCAAATTGCCTTAAGAATCATATTTTAATCAAAGTATTGGACAGTTGATATTCTTTGAAACAGGCTTATCAATGCCTTAAGATGCATAATCTAAACTGAAATGAGAAACCACTATTTCCAGATTGTTCAAGTGAAAAGTAATTTACTAAATTTCCCAGTGAATATTCTCTATCTGCACAACAGGAACAGCGATGAAGCCTTTGCAATTGCCTATGTAAGCACAAAGGGTCCATCTTCCAGGGGTTTAATCTTCTCTGAAAATAAAAAAAAAATCTGGAAGCAGTTGCAGTGCATACATAGCTGGCAAAAAGCTGGTAAAAAGGCTGAGATGTGAAGAAAATCCTACTATTACATATACACAGTTTTGGTCTGAACGCACATTAAAAAAAAGGATGGTAAAAAGCAACCTTCAGTTTCTTCAAAATGTAAATGCATTGTGGCATTCACTACTAAATTTACAAAGACAAATGAAAAGGCATAAAACCTGCTTATCTGTATACTAACACGCAAAAAACTAAGTAACAAGAGAATTAAATTTATGATTAAAAAAAGGTCTTTATCAGATGGAAACTAATGTCTCTCTGAGGGTAATCAGCCTATAAATTTTGTAATTTTTTATGAAGCAAAACTAATTTCAGTCATGAAGAGATAAGACATCATTCTATCAATTCAGTAATCCACTCACAAAGGGTAATAATATAAGGTGCTACAGAGGACTACCTAAAACTCAGCTACAAAAACTACACATTAGAACAGTAAGATTTCTTCTCAGATATAGAGTTATCTCACTGTTAACTCCTGAAGCAGATTAATAAATAATTGTGGAAGCCTTTGTTACCCATACATCTAACAGTCCTCTAAATCTCTTAAAGCTTTTGACCTCAATTATATTCTGAGGAAAAAGCTTCATAGGGCACATAGGCAATGTAATATTGTCAACGTTTCAGACTTAATTTATAAATGTGTTTATGAGAAAGAGCAATATTATGATCTTTTCCCATTACATAGTAGGCTCGGTATGCCATTCATTACTTGTAATAAAACACCACTGAAGGTGGCAGCGCAATCACTGCCTTCATTTAAGGCCAGTAAAAGAAAATTTGACTACTTTATAAAACAATGACAGCATCAAGAACTGGTTACATCCAGACTGGGGGCTGAGGGAAGGGGAACTAAGGGGGCAAAGAGAACTACACAACCTTCCCATAGTGACAATAGAAAGAACACACACTATGAACTAGGGGACCATAATTCCTTTATCATTCTTCTTCTGAATTCTACACATTTCCAAACTGAAAACAGTGTATCACCCAAAACAAAACCGCAAAGACAGTGAGTTACAACTGATTTTCCTGTGAGTAGGGAAATCATGATGGATCCTGTTTGAGTACAGATGTAATACCCAACAGGATAAATAAACAGAAAAGAAATGAATACGGAGATGTTTTCAAGCCAAGAAAATGTCTTTCCTTGAGCACTTTGTAAGCAAAGAGCAGTCATACATTTTTGCTAAGGTACATCACTGATTTCTTTTCACGTTAGGAAAACGTACACAGATATTTCATTTTAGCTTACATACTAGTAAATAAAACGTTTTTTTGGCAAAATTAACGTTGTCCTTGCCTGTTGCATGTTTGAGGAACTCAGCTTTAGCTGATCCTTGAAGAAGCATTAATAGCAAAGGAACTATTATTGATACGACACCGCATTCAAATGGAAGTACCCCACAGGAACAATGCATTAAGTGAACTTCAGAAGTATAGACTGTGTGTGGTAGCAGCTAAGGAGCAACCCAGTGAACAAACAAAACCACTGAAATGAATCACTGGGATATCTGGGAGAGAACAGGAGGAACACCTGCTTCTTTGAGAAAGGCATTCCCCAGCCCCTGCAGAAAGACAGGAAATTAGGTCCGGACAGGCTGTGCTGAATGAGACAACTCATTCAGGACCACAGAACAATACTGACAAAACTCAGAGAACCTGACTGAGTGGCCAGCAAATTATAAGTCTTTGCACAAAGAATAGTTTCTGGAAAATAACATATTTTTTCAGGGAGGTTTTTTTTTTTTGGTGAAGGTTAAATAATTTAGAAATGCATTTACAAATGTTACAGCAATGTTCATGTGGTAAAACTATTTTTATAATAGACAGAAAAGCCCGAATTTTGTTTTTACTTAGCTTACCATTTTGGGATATACATTGCAACTTCAAAAAAGGAACGATGCACAATTAACTACTGATCTGATGATGCATTAATACAAACTATACAGCTCAATTGCCTGACTTTGCTCTATTACACTTAAGAAAATTTCCTATTTTGTTGCTTCTTGTAGATTTTAAAAATATGTAAACTGCTCTGCAGAAAAATACTGCTAACAGCAGGATTTTAGCCATGTATCCACAAACCTCCCACTATCAATAGAATTAAAATATAAACAGCAAGTTTGTAATGTAGGTCCGTAACTAAAATACAGAAAACACAAGACTTCAGCTTCAGGAAAAGCTGACATATAAAAAAGCTATTTACCTGGTAGTCTTACTAGACAAAGGGAAAAAGAAACATGTCTTGAAACATGAAAGCTGTACAATTTTGAAACAAACCTTGTCCATTAGTTTACTTGCGTGAAGACTCAGGCTATTAAAGAATATTTTCTTGCTCAACAAATGCATTTCTTCTATTGTTGTCAACAGTGTGGCTGCACTGTTTCCTACAATACCACTGAAAGCAAAATTAAGATTATTTAACAAATCTAAAGGGGGAACAACATGCTAGTCAGATATTTAAATATCATTTCAAATAAGATTATTTTCAAAGTTGAAAATTTATAGCAAACAATTACAGGGAACAGTTCTCCATAATGGCTGAGCGATAAGTTGACTGTAAGAACAAGCACCATCAAGTATTTCATTAAGCAGATATTAAATACAGGCTATCAAACTTGCACCAACTTTTTTGTAGAGTACTGGGTTTTTGCTTTATTATGCTATAAATCTACTTCTGTTATAGAAAAGAAATTATGTAACAAAAAGAGTTAACAATATTCTATCATACTGCCTGCTAGGGATAGCATTACCTCTCTCCTTTCTTCACTGGGATACTAGGCATCTCCAAAAATGCAAGAATTCATGCCTTGCTGTTCCAAGGGTTAAACTATCACTCAGCACAGACACCACATGCCCCTTAAATGGCACTACAGGACCATGCTCCTCTCACAGATACATCCTCCCTCTGTCTATAGGAATTGCACTTTTAAGCTACAAACTGGCAGTGAAAATTCATTGTGTCATAACAGGACTAAACCTGTATCTCGATTTTCAGATTGTAATCTTGCATTTAAGAGATCATGTCTCAAACTGCTTTTTCCCTTCATTAGTGAGGTGCACCTTCTCTATACAAAGGAAACTACTCAGCTGGTAGAAGGTACTTCACTGGTCTTTAAACATTGTGTTGTTAACAGGACAGAGACCAACAGATAAGACTGACTAAGACTTTTCATTTTAACATCACATTTTCAATTGCATCAAGCTTTATAACCACAGGGAAAATCTAACTTTGGAGACAGAAAAATGACACCAAAATCTTTTAGGATTTTTGGACAATAAAATTAGGAATAGCTCTTATATGTGTTCTACTATAGACCTGCCATCACAATTGAGGATTTTAAATAAGGTGGGAGGTGCCCAAGAACCACTTATCCCAGTCTGCCTGACATCTAAAATATTTTAGACGGAGAAGCTCAAGTAGTAATATTAATGTTTCCAATTCTCAGCAGTTCAGTCCAGGGCTGTGGAGGAAGATTTTTCTGCTGCTGCTCTTTCTAACCAACATGAACTACAACATATGCCACAATATATAAATTATATATAAATTAGCAGCTCTGGCTTCTCTTCCGTTCCTTTATTCCTGGTGGCATCTGGAAGCTTGGAAGGTGATCAGTGCATCTTCAACACTGAGATATGGAAGTGCATAATTAGGAAAAAAAAGTTATCAAAAAGTTATCAAAACACAATTGTTCAAACAAAACAAAAACAAACAAACAAACAAAAAAAACCCAGAAGTAATTTCCTTTAATAACATTTCCTCAAAGGGAACTTGACTTTGTTATCTTAAATGCTTTGTAGAGTTTTTCTGTATACTATTTGAATGTACACAGAACAATAAAGAAATAGTTATTGTGGCAAATTGATGCTATACTCCAAAGCAGTTTTGATATGAACTGAGAAATGGCAATGGGTAAATGGTTTCTGCTTGTTATCACATGTGTTTCTTCCTGATGTTATAGTGCAGAGCAACAACTAAGCAACAGAAGTACTCTTCTTAGCAGATTGTTACATATACAACTAGGGAAAAAAGGCATTTTTAACATACCTTGTCATTTTGCATACCTGATTGTATGGTGGTAGAACTTGAGCAAATTAGAAATCTTGTACAGTAAAACTGCTCCTGGCTCAGCAACAATCACCTGCTCAATTCTAACCTGCATCATGAACAAATACAAACATCCTTCAGGTCATAAATTTCGAAAGCCAGCCTCCTATGACTTTATATGCAATGTATCTCTGATTTTTAAAAAATAAATTCAACCAGAAATAAATTTTAAAAAGAGAACGTCCAGTTAACTACAACGTTCCAATTGAACCAAAGTGCTTCTGGGCTGCCAAGCATCTGGGCAGAAAACATGAAGGTATATGTATTCTTAAAAAAAGAAAAACTACAAACCCAAAAAGCTTTCCAAAAATCCTACAGTCCCTACAGACTTCTGCTGTTATTGGAAATTTAAAAATAATGAGATCATTTGATGGATTAATACTGGTACATACCGGAATCCTCCCCAGCACTGAATAGCAAGAACAGCTGCAATGCTGCAGAATCACACATCTACAGCAGTAGATTTCTAACATCATGCAGCAATTCAGAACGTCAAAGTATTAGGTATTTTGCCCAACAAGCAAATTTCACCTGGACAAATATATTCCTTACTTAAATGAGAGCATATATATCTCCTACCAGTATCTAGTTAGATATATTTATAACTAATAACCAGCTATGTTGACTGTTTATCTCAATCAGGAGATACTGGCTACACAACAAAATGGTGCTGACTGTCTTTACAGTTGGACAGCTGATGTCTTGTCTCCATGGTATACACAAGTCTCCACTCAAAAAAGCTACCCCAGGGTCAATCTTTATGTACTTATGAAGCAGAATAGACAGTGACTTATCACTGCACCATTACTGCACGTGCCTATGTGTGAAAGGGCTACACACAAATCAGCAGCCACTACCCACTCTCCCAAGTTATTTGCTGTTCAAAGGAACACAATGTGCTGCAGTGCCTTCAGCTCAGAGCCAGCTGCAGGGAGAACCAACTAAGATTAGGCTTCCTCAATCCTTTCAGTTTGCATCTAATTCACAGACGAAAACCAAATAATACTTTTTAACTCTTATTCACAATACTTAATGTATAAAGTTTATTTCAACACAAAGGTGAATTTGCTCTTCAGTGTGTTTGTATATTCAAAGGTCTATATACCAATATCTGTCTCCAGTGTTACCTAGGTCATGCAGGCATGAATACTGAGCATATTCTAGTTGTACAGCAAAAGAGAATAGGGCAGGCAGGGGAAAAAGAGGGAAAAAAAATATTGACCAAAAAAAATGGGAATAACTAAAAGAAAATAATTAAGAAACTGAAAAAGACAGAACAGGCAGAAGGAGAGGGGAAAAAAGAGATTTTTAGGGTCATGAAAGAAAAATAAGAATTAAAAAACAAAGCAGGAAAAGAAGAAGTGCTGCTTCCCATACAGAAGTCTTCACTGCACTGGAGAACCAAAATTTGCAAGCGACTCAACCTAACCTGTTCAGGGAAGCTCTGGACTTAGAACTCTTCACTATTTTTGAGTCCTGTAGCCCTGTTGTTAGCTGACCATAAAAGACTACCTGGAGTCCACATAGGGCATCAAGGACATTTTGTTTTGAACTCATCTTAAATGCTACGGAGAATAGGAATAGTTTAATTTAAACGTTTTTTAGGATTCCCCTGTCTCCATCTGAAATGAGAGGCCTGTGGTAATATCTACTACTAGGGAGTATTCAAGAGTCACTTGAATGCCTAAAACACAAACCACCTATGAGTAAGAAATGTGGGCAATTTAGACTGCATGTAAGCGTAACTCTTCTACAATGTATTCCTCCAAACTGAGTCTGTTTCTGTTGTTCCTCTGAACATGGTGGCTTGCAACTATCTAATTACCTATTCTGCATTGTATGAAGGCTCTTCTGCTTGGGGGTTTCTCAGGGGGATTCTTTCTACCTTTTTTTTCCTTCCCCAGGGGAAAGAATAAAACTTCCATACTTTTTACTGTAAAGTCTAGACTGGCAGTGAATTACCATAAGCTGCATTCTATTAAAATACAGAATACAACAGGATTGTATTAATTGTTCTTTTAAGATTTTTTTTTTCATTTTTACTTGCACAGTAACTAACTAACAACAATATTTCAGGGGTATTTCTAAAGAGACTAGCAGCATGCAAGTGTAAAGATTTTGGCAATCAAAATGAAAGGTGCTCTGTACTTAACTATAAAAATCTCAAGTACTAATATGTCTAAGACCAAAACTCCCTCTGACTAACAGAGGAGTTTGATTTTATTCCAAATTATTTTGTTGGGATGCACAGAAATATTGAACTCAAACATCAGCATTCAGTATTAACAGAACTGATTCAAGAACACAAAAAGTTTGGAAAATATCTTCCAAAAAACAATGCTGTGGTATCTGTCTGTTAGGGTAGCATCATGGTGTTTTCCAAAAGATCAAAAACTAAAAGGTTGTGAAGGTTGAGCATAATTCTGTGGCAACAGGAACAAAACTGAAATACAAGAGATTCTGTCTGAACATCAGGGAACACTTTTTTCTTTACTGTGCAGGTGGCTGAGCACTGGCATACGTTGTCCAGAGAAGCTGTGGAGCTTCCACCCTTGGAAGTATTTAAAAGTCATCTGGACACAGTCCTGGGCAAGCAACTCTAGGTGCCCCAGCCTGAGCTGGAAGTTCGGACCAAGTGATATCCAGACGTCCTTGCCAACATCAACCCTTCTGTAATTCTGTGACATTATAAATGGCACCTTTTTGAACTTTACCTCTCTCAAGACCTTATGCTTTTCTTATCAGTAACTTATGTATAGTATCCAGAAAGTAGCTGTTCACATTTGAGACTGAGTATTTGTCAACTGGATATGGTTGTTATAGTTACAGCATCCTAAGAGAAATTTATTATAATAGTATTTAGCACAGTAGATTTTACTTTAAAAACACTTGGATTTATACACTGCACAGTTGGGCAATAATGGGTATCAGCTTCATCACCTTGATTACTTCAGTGCTTATGTGAAGCACATTCAATAGACCAGTCACTCAATCATTTGATGGATCGTCATTAATTATTTCTATCAAATGCGTCCCCTAAACTTACTAAGGCTGTAGCTTGAAAAAAAGACAAGTATGGAAGGATGTGACAGAAATACAAAAAACTGGGGTAGCAGAAAGATGGTAATTAGGAAACAAATTTTCATGGTGTCTTTCAAATACTAGAGCTAGAGTTATTAAACAAAACAAACCAAAAAAACCCAAAACACCAAAACCAATAAAACCCCACAAACCACAAAAGGAACCGGCTTTTCACACAACAGAGTTGAAATGTTCATTTCCCTCCTGAAGGATATGTTGTGAATACCAACATTTTATATAAATTATAACAATTTGACATATTCATGCAAGAAAACATCCATTGAGATCTATTATATACAAAGAAGTTATGGCTCAGTAAGTCCTTAGTATATTCACAAACAGGCAAGGAAACTATCCTACAGAAATATGACACAGCTGCATAACCTGTATACTCTTCCCTAAGCATAATGATCACTATGAAAAACAGGTTAGTAAATTACATTGATTTTTCATTTGATTCACTACAGCTATTCCCATATACTTATCACAAAGCTGTATTTTTGTACATCAGCACTCAACCTAGGAAAAGTAAAACAAAATCAAGACTCAAATTTAGCATCCTAGTTCCTCTCACTATATGACTATTATAAACTACATATCTACAAAGGAATCTTTAATTTGAGAAAAACCCTTCAGAAGTTGACAATCTAATTCTTAACGAAGGGCAATGAAAATACATTGAAAAGATGGGAGCACAAGTTCTAAAAAAACATGACAGAGCAGTTTTTGTATTTAGAGTGCTAAGGAAAACAAAATACTTCACCTTCAGAGGCCTGCAGACACCTTCTGTGATGTGCCCAACTACTTCTTGAATATTTTCTTCCACACCTATAGTTAAAGCAAACACATTCTAAGATTATGGAAATGTAATTCTCTTTTCTTCAAGACAATAAAACAAATAAACAAATGTAGGAGGTACTCCTCCCATAAAAAGCATTATGAACTGTATGTTCTTTTCTCCACATGACTAGTTCACACCTCCACTGTACTTCCAATCTAGCCATTAAGAAATAGCTGCATGGCAAAACAGTCCCGGAGTCATTACCTTTTGCTATGCAATTGCTTCCTAGTGCAACACAGTGCGTGGGGATTTGAAGCAGAATCAGCAAGGGGAAGAATAAATCACCTAGCAAGAAGCTGTCACAGTAAGGCTCAATATTAGCACTTCATGAAATTAAACTAGAAAAACACCAAAAAAACAACCAGGCCAGTGAGACGCTCAAGGAGCAGCAGTACACACCCTTTTGAAAGGCCTGACTGGCAAATACACGTGTCTGTCAGTGCTGGATACTGACGAGCTCACGGCATTGTTACAAATGAAGCGACATGTGTACCTCCACACTACTGCGGGCTGCAGCACTGGCAAACGCTTCCTCCCCAGCAGCAATTGAAACTCATCTTTCACAGAACGATGTACAAAAGAGAATATTGCCCTATCTTACCACGAAACACAAATGAATTGTTGCATGGCAACCAGTGCTGTCATAAATCAATCAAACTGAAAGCAACAGATCCTCAAGCTCTCACTTCAGTAACAACTCAGAACAGATTTATGGAGAAAGCAATACTTTAATTCTAATTTAAAACTTGTCAACAGGAGTTCATCTTCAGATGGGACCCATGCAATTAAAGTAAATAAACTGACTGTGACATGTGACAGAAATCAGGTGACCTGAAGCTATATTTTGCTTAGTTCAGACTAAGAGAGATTACCTCAGAGAGTAAAAATAATGAAAGATCAGAGGTCTGTGCCAATGCCTCTTTACACCAAGTTACATGAAAAGCCACATAAGCAGTAACAACTGAATTCAGTGCGGTGGCTGTAGGAATTTCAACATACTGAATTAGTAAGGTAATAAAAATATGCTTATATACTTAAGTACTGATATCAAGGCAGAAAGCAAGATTACAAACTACACCGTGCATGCTCTTTTACGTAATGGCTAGCTCCCAGACAAACCTTAGCAATTTACACATTTTTTAGTAGGAACAGTCACACTTGTACCGTTCATCAATGTAACAAGCACCTAGCACATATTTGCAATAGTGTATCTAGACCAGATTGACTTAAAAACAAGTTGTTTGGTATGAAAATTTTAGCTCAAAAAATATACAAGTTTGAATACCAAAGGACATGGAATAAAAATTTTGATATACCACATGCTTGTGCCTTCGCATGTATTTTCATGTCCAATTAGAATATCTGGATTCCAAAAGCAGTGAAATCTTCCAGCAGAATGGGTTATATAAGTGTGCAAGTTTGACATAAAAGAATTACAGAATAAACAATTCTTAGAGGTCCAAAATAACTTTTAGAATACAGCTCATAACTGAAGATACGCTTCCAACTCCTTTGTAAACCATATATAATTTTTCTCTGTGTATCCTTCTATAAAAGGAGAGAGCTTTTTTTTGGACTTAGTTTAGCTTCTGTTCTCCATCTGGGTTCCTGTAACTCCACGAAAAATTGGTTTCTACTGCATCTCTTAAAATGCCTGCAATTCTCCATTCCTTTCAAGTAGAAGATCTCTGTATGACTGCAAGGCTCCTGCTAGCAGAATACCTAAACTCTGAAGAGGAAAACCAGATGCTTTAGCTTGTCCAGCAAAAGAGTTAAAACTTTTCTGACTGTGTTTTCAGTGCTTAAAATTTTAATAGCATTTTTGATCAGGTTAATTTTAAACAGCTAATTTTTTCAAGCTTAACGCTTTAAAACTTTTAAAAAGCCATTTTTGCGTACTCTGCTTATGGGCTACATAGTTAAAAGTAAAAACTGGGATGGAAATGTTTCTCAAAAAAAGTGTCATTCATACAACTTTTCATCCAGTGAGACCAAATCCACCTGTATCATACCAACAGGTATGGCTTTTCTTGTTGTTGTTTTTGAGAAGGGAAATTTTTGTATAGCTGTGATTTGCCACACTCTTCACAGCCCTGAAATTACACAGGGCTTATAGGAGAATTTAAACAGAAATCTGAACTCAGAACAGATACACCTGAATGAAAATAATAGAAGCAGTTCCATCTGCAAAAAACTACTCAAGTTGAAGTGAAAACATCTGACTGACCTAGCTTCAGACTGCCAGATAGGTGTTTTATCTATGACAGTTGCTTGGGCTCCCTCTATAGGGGAATGGAAAAAAATCCCAGTTTGTGATGAAAGTCTCCAGAAATGCTTACATTAGATCTCAAATTTTGTTGGGAAGATCTGCACTCTGAAGATGCAAATCTCTGTCCTTATCTTTAACTGCAAATAAACAAGATGTCCACTTGTTAAACGGCTACATTAAATTAACTCAATTTTTACTGTAGCCTGCACAGCCAGACACCTAAGACTGCACAAAAGCACAGAAAATTCAACTTGAGTTTCTCAGTACCACAGATGCTTTCCTCATTACCAATTCAGGATCTAAATTTATAAAGAACATATAATGTCAAGGTACTTCAGGGCTTCACTGCCCATAAATGTTTCTTGCTAAATCCAGTGGTATCCTATTAAGTACTGTTTTGTCTTACAGACCTTATCACATCACCACCCTTGCCATCAAAAAAATTACCCCGAAGACACAGAGGAATAGCTACAGACAGCACGTCCCAAGCTTTGTTGCTCCCAGTATGAGAGTAAGAATTCCTCTTTACATTTCTTAAAAACTACAACAGTGATAGCAGATCCACTCCTGGAGAGCTTAGGAAAACATATTTTTCCTTCAGACTGAAACACTGAATCTCTTGTTTATACCAGTCTCTCCACAAAAAGGTTTTGGCCTGATGATTTTTTGTTGGAAACTTCTCCCCCAAATATTTATATTCTCTGTATTATCAAGTATCTTTCTCTGTGGCTGAAAAGCTCTAAATATATCTCATTTCATGGTCATATCATCTCAGCCCGACGTCCTGTCAGAAGGCCAAAGAACTTCATAGTTAAGCAAAGCACTAGACAAAGAAGTGGGAGAATTTCAGAACAAAGTGAAGTAGCAGAAGTCCAGCCCACAGCAGAACCAGACACATTTACATGCTCCATGGGGCCAGCTTTCCAGCAGAAGCAACAGTCAGTCATCTACAAAGAACTGCCATGTCTTTTTCTCTACACTAAAACCATCATGAGGCCTGCTTTCCTGTCTCCCTGAAATAGTGTCAGCAAACAATATTAAATTCACTACTATAGTACACTGTAATTGTAGTTAAAACACAACAGCATTCCTCCAGTTTGATTTACAACAGGTCCTAAACAGCCTCCTTTCCCATATACCATTAATAAGGAAAGCCAATTAATACTTACAGCATTAAGGAAAATCAGAATACATATTCACTTTAAAACACAGAGTAGGACTGAGACATACAATCTGAAGAGCTCACCAGATACAGATCAAATGTAAGTTCTTACAATGAGTTTGTTACAATTGAGTACACATGCTTAATTTCTAAAAAATACCTTTCTCTGAAGCTATGGTGGCAAACCATTCTAAAGCTTCTACAGGATAAAAGTCTTTAAAGTATAGGTTCAATCTACTGAAAACAAAGCAAAGGGGCTAAAGACCAAGCATGAGAATCTGCAGTTCTGAAATGAAGGAGAGCTTTGATATTAAAAAGCTTCATCTATCTGTGAGCAGCCTACTTCAACCTCTATAAACCTGGAATAATGTTAAATGACAGATGAAAATTCCATTTTCCTTGGAGCATAGAATGAAGAGACTTACAGGAACAAGGAATGATATTTTTAAAAAATTACTAAACAAAAGAGCAAAGGCATAATGGAAATTATCAACGTAATAAACAATAACAATGTTTTCAAGGAAATTACAATATTTGTAATACATTACGAACAATTTTTGAACTCTCAGCTACACTCTAAAGTGCCACTTTGTAAATTTAGTGTAAATCTATTATAAGTACAGTAAAATAAACAAGTACATTTTTAAATTCTGTTTTGTTATGGGCCTTCTTTTGGCAGAATGGAACCACCAGCTATTCCGAGAATATTTCGAGGATAAATTTAAACTCAGACTTTTAACTGAAGCCCAGCCTAAGAAACCAATCGCACTTGCTTACTTATCACAGACTTACTAACACTTCATAATTTATGTTTTAAAACCAGTACTACCTTGAATAGTTACAAGCTTTAACATAGCTTCTAAGTGTTCTTTCTCAGAAGCTGTAGCTTGATGCAACCAGGCCAGCATGTCTCCTACATACCTACACAAAGACAGAAATTTCAGTGTAAATCAATGGTTTATGGAGTCAGGAATTCAAAAAGCCAACCAAAAAAAAAGATTATTTCATATACATTCTTGTTAGTACTGTACCTCAGAGGATCATGAGAGTGCATTTCAATAGGGCGGGGAGTACCTCCCAGGCCTCCTCTAGTAAGAGCATCTATAAAGCCACGGACTACAGCACTCCTTCTAGCTGTCCCAAACTCATCCAGTGTGTATCTGTTATTGAAACATGAAAACAGGTTAAAAAAACCAGTTTCCCTCACCACAGTTGATTAGTTCAACTTCACAGCTAATACAACTACCTATTTTTATGGTTCTAGAAATCTTGCATCAATGTTTCTACTATAAAGCATTCAAAATCATCTGATGATGTCAGAATTTCCATCATCCTGCCCTGCCTACAGTACATCTGACAAACAGGAGATAAGAAGAGAAATTTCATGTTGTCACCTGTCTGTTCTAGAGCAAATGTGTAAGATGAGACAAGACTTCTGATATTGCAGACAGGCGCTGGAATATATAGTCTTATATATATATATATATATATATATATATATACATACACACATACACATAGACACAGTCCTTTTCTCCTTTCTTCATTGGACAGCTCTTAAGTTTCCAGGCAAAATTAATTACCTGTCACATTTGTGGGGTTTTTCTACTGGATTTGAACATTTTTTCTAGTGTTCCTCCTCTGACACCATTGCAAAATAGACTGAAGTAAGTACTTGGCACTGTGTTTCCTACACAGGAGCACTGGCAGAAGCTGTAGTCTTTCCAGGATCAGGTTACTACTATTGAAAAAAAAGAAGGGTGGGGGTGAGGGTAGAAAATCAAGTGACTGCTTCTGCAGAGTGTCCTGGGGTGCATCAGGCACAGCACTGTCAGCTGGACAAGGGAGGGGATAGTCCCGCTCTGCTCTGCACTGGGGAGGCCTCGCTATATATATATATATATATACATACATACACACACACACATAGACACAGACTTTTTCTCCTTTCTTCATTGGACAGCTCTTAAGTTTCCAGGCAAAATTAATTACCTGTCACATTTGTGGGGTTTTTCTACTGGATTTGAACATTTTTTCTAGTGTTCCTCCTCTGACACCACTGCAAAATAGACTGAAGTAAGTACTTGGCACTGTGTTTCCTACACAGGAGCACTGGCAGAAGCTGTAGTCTTTCCAGGATCAGGTTACTACTATTGAAAAAAAAGAAGGGTGGGGGTGAGGGTAGAAAATCAAGTGACTGCTTCTGCAGAGTGTCCTGGGGTGCATCAGGCACAGCACTGTCAGCTGGACAAGGGAGGGGATAGTCCCGCTCTGCTCTGCACTGGGGAGGCCTCGCCTTAAGCCATGTGTGAGTTTTGGGTGATACAATATAAGAAAGACATTGAGCTACTAGTGATTGTCCAAAGGAGGACCACGAGGATGGTGAAAGGCCTCGAGGGGAAGCCATATGAGGAGCAGCTGAGGTCACTTGGTCTGTTCAGCCTGGAGGAGACTGAGGGGAGACCTCATTGCAGTTACAACTTCCTTGTGAGGGGAAAAGGAGGGGCAGGCACTGATCTCTTCTCTGTGGTGACCAGTGACAGGAACTGAGGGAATGGCCTGCAGCTGCGTCAGGGGAGGTTTGGTTGGGATACTAAAAAAAAAATTCTTCACCCAGAAGGTGGCTGGGCACTGGAAGAGGCTCCCCAGGGAAGTGGTCACAGCACCATCCTGACAGAGTTCAGGAAGTGTTTGGACAATGCTCTCAGGCACAGGGTGTGACTCTTGGGGATGGTCCTGTGCAGGGCCAGGAGATGGACTCAGTGATCCTTGTGGGTTTCTTCCAACTCAGCACATTCTGTGATTTTCTTGACCCCTCTAAACATATACTAAAGAGAACTTTTCCTTGACCCTCCCATTCCCTTACCCCACAGAAATAAATAAATGAAAACTCAGCTTTTCAATTTTTGTACACATAAGCATCTTTGACAGGTTTGGGACTCTTGTTTGCATATGGTCCAGCTGATTGACAGAAGCAGCAATTTATTGTACTGCAACAAAAGGCTTCTTCCTTCTTCTAGGCTACCACATGACTAGTAGGAACAAGCTTACATTCGTTTGATAGTTGTTCACTGATTTTAATCAAAGAAGTCTGAGCTAGATATTTAATGGATGAACAATTACAGCCCAGAGTGCTGCATCTTAAGTGGCTTGCTGGTGGTAGAGGAGGTGCCAATAACTTACACATGGCTCATTTCTTGAGCAGGCTACCTTTCTGTTTGCATTGAAGCATGAAAGCAAGTGAAGGATGGGAAATGAACACTGGTAACATCCCTGTTATACTTGCAAGCCACAGAACATTTCTATTTTTTTTAAACTGATTTAAGCATTTTGAACAATGCACAAACTACAAAGGGAAAAAGAAAATACACATTACAGTTTATTTTTACAATATAACTGAAAAAATGTCAAAGAGTAAGCACGGTGTCACCTACCCATGACACCCAGCAGAGGAATAAGTATAAAATAATAAAAAGAATATTATTCACTGACTTACTTAAGTCTGCATTTAGTAAGTACTGCACTCATTTAACAGAGGTGGAGAACAAAACTTAAAAGAAAATAATATATGGTTTCAAAAATGTTTGACATTAATTTCAATTAGATTTCTACTCTGCCATAAAAAGTCTGAGGGAACCTTCAGTTTTGCTCCTTTTAATTATTATTTGAAAGGGGTGGGGAAAGAGCACACTGAAGAATCTGGAAATTTCTGTTTAAGCCTTTTTCTTTATACACTGTACTTGTTAACTCAGAGAGTAAATATCTGCAATTAAAAAAAGTCTAACAAAATAATTCTAATAAATTACTATTTACAAAAATGATGCAATTAAAAGTGGAAGAGATCTAGGATCTGACAACTGCCCACTGTCTAGAATGAGCAATATTGGAATGAAAAATTTCAAGTGTCTATAGAAACCAGTTAGCTTTTTTTCCTCTCCAATAAGCAGCTATACAATAGATCGTTAAATATACAGCAGTGAAACGGATCTTAACATTATTAGATTTGAAAATAGCATTTAATAATGATAACTTTGCTTTAAAAAGAAAACTACTAATTTTCTTTTTGCTCTCAGTAGAACAGGGTATATAGCATTACAAAATCCTGCATCTTAAAAAATTCAGCAATAACTGTTATTTACACTAGAACACAGTATTTACTGCTATGTTATTACACATACTCATGATCGGAGAAGAAAACAACATTTGGATTCTTTTCAACCCAGTCTTAATGTTTAAAATATACAGTAATGATCACTGGGGAAAGAGGAAGGAGGTAGAAAAAAAACTTTGGAAACCTGAGTGGATGTTGGAAGAGGTACACTGCTTTGAGCTATGTCTCCATGCATTTTCTAGGAAACAGTTTTCAATTCTTCTGTTAGAGCCAGGAAGTGAAAACCAATCTGAAATGTTTATTTTACATCCCTACTGACTGCAGTTCCCCAAAGTCTATCCATGGTGCAATCCTTCTGACACTTTTAACAAAATATAAGTCAATATAAGGAAACAAGAATTTGTAGATTTGTTTCTAAACTCTTGTCCTTCTCCATCTTATTCACTTTCAGTCAATCAAATCACAATCTTTATCAGATGCAAGAGCACTGATTTGGAGGGAAAGTGTTTAGTTCACACGGCAGTGCTTATACACATAAAGCAAAAAACAAAATTATTTTCTTTTGTGACTTAACTTCTATATTATGAACTCAGCACTTTGTTACTTAAAGGTATACAAATTTTTTTTGAAGGAAATAAACTAAATCTTGAGATTTAAAATGTAAAGCATCAGTACTGCAATTTTGATAATACTGCTGTAGCAAGTAATTAAGCCTGATAATCTGTATGAGAGACACGTGCCTGCATCTTCTACAGTCATGTTTATTTTTTGCCCTTTTGGTAGAGGAAAGGTCTTACCTATCAATCTCTTTGCTAATACTATTACTATTGTTTGTGAGAGAAGTGTCAGAAAAAAAAATTTCTCTTTTGCAGATTCATTTTAGACTGGCCAGCAGTGGATTTATACACAAGATGGGCTTTTTTCCCTGAACTAAGAAAGCAAAACAATGATTTTATGAAGTTTTATAGTATCATATTTCAACAAAGTATTCATTACAGAAAATAAAACTGTATCTAAAAAGAACCCCATAAAATGTTGTAAACAGAGTAGTGCCCAATCTTTTGCAGTTTTAAAAGAGGGTGTAGAAGACAGAATGCAAGAAAGGACTGCAATCCCCAGCTATGGCCCGAAATACTGCAACGCACCACATCCAACAGCTGGGGAGGTCAAGTGACACCACTTCTCCCTCACATTAACCAGCAGAGCTGACTGATCATGTCAAGATCTGAGCATTCTCTCACACTGACAGCATTTTTAAGGTGAATGTGCACTATTCATTTTTCCTGTGAAGGGCTGCATGGAGCTTTACAGTGTCATGTACCTACAACTTTGCACACCTGACACTCTTAAAGACAAGGGTAGCCTTTGAAAGGCTGCCTGTTACTCTGCTGTCCTGGATACCTGTAGCTGAAAGTAATTTGCAATGGTTGCAAATTAAAAAAAAAAAAAAAAACCCAACGAAAACAAAAATCCCAAAAACCAAAGAAGGGTAAATACCACCTCTTTGGGTATGGTCACCCCAATAAACAGTTCTTAGAGTGCCACCTCGTGGCTGGCTCTCCTAAGTACCATTTAATTTACTTCAACAACCCTTCAGCAAATTCTGAGTAAGAACAGTAGTATTTTACACATAGATATAGATATATAAATATCTCTAAACTTTAGAGGTCTATATGTAGAAGTTTTTAATAGATTACTGTATAACTCATAATGGAAGACATTCTTACTACCACAGGCATTTCAGTAAAAGCTAATTAGCCTTTACCAATTTTTTACTTTGGGGATTTAAATGACACAATCACATGTTTTGGACAGGATTTTTTACTTCAGAAAAATCCTAGAATGAGAGCGCAGAAATTAACAATTCATTTAAATTAAAACAGTCTGACATTTTAATTTAATTAGAAACCTGTGAGTTAGAAAAAGTCCAATGACATTTCCTGTACCATAATTACATCAAAAAGACTTCTGAAATTTAAAGTAGTTGAAATATCATTTTTTTTAACTTAAGTTTCTGTGTTGTTTTAGATTTGACAGAGGACCAAAGTGCCACCAGCCTTGGCACTGTAATTCATACCCATCTTTAAGTTTTATAAGCTCAAAATACTAGTTTCTGTTAGAGGTAATAGCAAACATTTACTTACTTGTACAGGACAGGTCTATCTTGTAAGGCTTCCATGGCTTGAGCGAGAACTGGAGAAATGTCACATGATTCTTGTGTCAATGTCCTGCATTCATCTATAAAATATCAACCCAAATAAAAGCACATTCTTTACACTGTAATACATTTTATACAGGTTGTCAAACAAGAAAATGAGTTAAAAACTCAAAGGCTTTTGATTTTGAAGACTTCAGAATATGCTACCTGGGCTAGTTAGTGTTAAAACAATTAAATTCCCCTGCAAGCAGTACTGTAAAATGCATGTCCATCACAAACTTCAACAATAAAAAAGATTAAAGGAAGCTTAGTATTTGTTTGCGCCCACATACAAATGTTGACTCATTCAACCTTCAGAATGTTGTTGGGCTCCTTTGTAACTGTTTACCACACTTAGGTAAACTATTAAGAAAAAATGGAGCAAGTACTTAAGCAAGCTACTTGTTTTGCTATTTGGTTCTGTTATTTTTTTTCTTTCATCAAAATAACTACATAAACTTGTATAGTCCAAGCAAGAATGTGAAAATCATATAAACTAAATCAATCATTGGCAGAAAAATTATGACTTTTCATTAGGGTGAACCACAACTATTATCTGAGGTTTCAGCATCCACTGAAGAACAACTAATGAATATAAAAATCACAATGCACCATTTTTTTCCCCCATGAATCTTACTGTCAATGAGACAGTCTCTTGCTTGGGAGAAGAGGGAAGTAATAAAAAATGCATCTATATTTTACATTATCAAGGTGTTACACTGAACCTGGATGGTTACATCAGGAGTACATATGGAAAAAAAAAAAACCAAACCCAAAAGCCTACTCTCATTCTAAAGAGCATCCTGACAAAAGGAGGTGGCTTTTTTTTTTCATTTTCTAAAAGTAATCCACCACTAAACTGGATTTTACTATCAAATCATTAAAGCCAACAACTTCCCTGTAACTCGCAAGGAGATGAAATTCAATATAATTAAAAATTTGTTTGGACTACCAAAATGTAATAGTTGTCTTTGTGGAAAACCATCTACTAAAAACACAAATAAATAATCCACTTCTATAATGATGAAATTGGCCCAAAAAATTAGAGAATCACCAATTAACTATTTGGTTCAGAACACATCTTTCTCTAAGAAGGAAAGCAAAATGTTAATATATCTTGGAAAGGGTTTTTGCTAAGTTCAATCCACATGAAAGAATTAAAAGAATCATTATAATAATATTCATAAACATAAAAACATTCTTAGTCCTACTTTGAGTCCATCTGTAAAGTCGTTCATAAGATGTCTCTTGCAGTAAAGCCATCTGTTCCATAATTTCCAAGCTACAAGACAAATACAAAGTTTATTTGCAAATACTATTTTAGGCAGTACTAGCAAAGGCATGTACAAGTAAAATAAAACATACCATTATTAAATTTTTGAGCATTTTAAATTGTTGTTTGGGTTTTTTTTGCAAAATATTCTGTATAGTCATATGAAGCAAAAAATGAGACCTTGCTTTAACTTCTGCTTTTAAATGTAAATGGTTCTCTTGCGCTCATTTAAGTAAGACTCACCCTGCCCTTTGCTGATTTGTTCGGAGGAGAATCTTGACATCATCATGAATCTGTTTCACTCGTCCCAAAGCCTTGAAAAAATCCTAAATCAATTTAAAAATAAAACACAAGCAGTGTGTAAAAGCAGTAATTTCTATTCAAATCTCTAGCACTCTATACTCCCTCTTTCAATTCCATTCTTAAGTTTCCTGCAGGTCTGTGTTCCAAATGCTGCTTTTAAAATTCACACTCCGCCTCTGCCACTTCTTATCTTTCATTCCACCCTAAGAGCCTTAGGATTTTTTAAGTTTCCCATTGCATCAAACTCTTCTTCCACCAAAAAAAAAAAAAAAAAAAAAAAAGTAAAGATGTGTTTTTAATCTGTCTTGGTAGTATGTGTGTTTAACATTCATTAGGTAACACTCTAGGGAGATTTTTGAGGACACTGCTATGCATGACATCACTGTCTCCCATTACTGTTAGCCACTAAAGAGCAAAATAAAACTTTGTAAAGTACAAGGATTTCAGGTTGATATTTTTATATTCATAAAATGGGGTAACTATTTCTAAAAATATATATATATTAAAAAACTCCATTTGCAATAGATTAGACTAAGGTTTTCCAAAACAACCTTTCTCTGGGGAGTAACTCAGCAGCAGTGAAGAAAAAAACCCAAATGCTAGAAGACACGGACAAATGACTAAAAAGGTTACTTTGTTACTGTTTCAGAGTGCAAATGGAAACCAGTAACAGTTTCAAACATGCCTTCTTATGAAGACACATTTCAAATGCCTAGGAGGAGACCAGCTAATTCGGATGCAACTGTTTGTTACATCCTTTGTCATTTGAATACAGTTTGCTCAGGAAAGCAGTTTCATTCTGGTTCAAGTCACATAAAAATAGACATATTCCAAGTAAAACAGGCCAGCAATTTAATCTACTGCCTTGCATCAATTGTGTTGAAGACCATGTTTATAAAAAACCCAAAGTACTCTTCCTTCAGGAAAAAAGAATTTCCAAACCAGAAGTCTGGCTAAAGGTGTTTTAAGCACACTGGTTGACTCTATCAGAGTGGAAATGCACACACATGATGTTATTGAAGTCTGCCAACTAAAGCAGCACAGCTGTTTCATCTCAGTCACTTCTGCACATTTTTCAGACAAAGTATCAAACAGACCAATCACGAAGTAACTGGCACAGCCCTGCTGTCATTGTTCCCTGCAATACGTGCTTTCTAGAAACCTGAATGTTATTTCATGGCAATAGTGGTACAAAAGCATACAGCAATTACTCAAGTGCACAATTATTTAGCACAATCCATTTATGCTTTCATTAGCACTGTTTATGGTTATCAGTTCCATGTTTTGAATAGTGCTTTAACTGCGAACAGGATGCCTGTGAAAATGAGATAAATCTGGACTACCTGCTGAGACATAGTATGGGAAGCTTTCCATGCAACTACAATAATAAAAAAGTCTATTAAGTATACTCAATTCTTTCATTATTCAGTTTGCTTTTACTGTAGAGCAAGTTTCCTTTTACTGTGTCTTCTTATTCAAACCATAAACATATTCCAAAACTTGTTTTGGAAGGTAGCTAAAGCAAATCAGTATCTAGTATCTTCAGCAACCAAATAACATTGAGGGAAAGCCCCAGCTTATACTGTTTCAAGTCACTGAATACCTATAGACATGAATACGCAAAATGTACACACATATGCACAAAGGCAGTAGTAGAGAGCTTCAAGCTTCTCATTTGCTTTGAGTGTCATGAAGTTTTAAAATGTCTTCACTGAAAATTCACACTTCATAAAGGTCTTTTTGAAGTGTAGAACCCCATGAGAGCTCATTTGCCTCAAACTCATTACATCACTACACAAACTAGAATTTAATGTTGATTTTCTTTCTCTTTACCTGAATCTTTCATCACACATTTCAAACTCATCAGAAATTCACCATTCTGTTAAAAGGTACATTCCTCCATAAAAAATTCAACTGCAAACTGAAAATAAGATCTCGTGTACAATTCAGTGAAGGCATTTCTACATTTTAGTTCAGGGCAAAGATTTTAATGTTCATTGAGCTACCTCAGTAATTGGCTCATCTTTTGTGCCTCGAAGCAGATTCATTTCATCTGGCGTCAGCTGGAATTTTGCTATGAATGCATCTGCAACTTGTGCTTTCATTTCTAATCTCTGACTGTAATAAAACAAAGAGAAGAGATTATTAGCTTTTTATGCTTATCCCAAAGACTTCTTTTTCACATTCGTACTTTTGGAAATACAACCAGCAGCAGAAATTGGTATTATTAAATTACAATAGCACATTCTTGCCATCAAACACTTGAGTTGCTTTTTCACATACAATTTTCTATTAAGCTTACACAGATTATTCAGTAAAGACAATATAAAGGTATGTTAACACATTCGAAAATTACTAAGTTCTTTAAAATAATATTCCTTTAGCATTTGTATCATAAGTTATCTAATCCAGATACTTTGTGCTTGTACACTTGTAATGCTTGCAGCTATTTCCTTTCAAATTCACCAAGGAAAGGAAAAGCCTATAGTACCCAAAATGACAAAATTAACCTTAGATTAATCTACTTTTCTGCAGAGCAGATCCATTTCTTTGTAACACCATACAGTTGGGATACCAATTTACTAATCTCACAAGCAATCAAAATGCAATGGCTAATTCTCTTGTTGACTACCCCTCCTGAAACAAACAGAGCTGGGATGCAATATGCAAACACCATCTCCATGGGCAGCATTTTCCTGCACGTTTTGTCGCACACTTCACAGCCACAGAAGGACCCAAATGGAATGGACTGGGACTCCTATAACAACAGAAAATTTCCTCAAACTGTGGTTTGAGCACACAGTATTCCAGGAAATAAAGACTACTTTTTCAGGACATTGAGATGGCACTAATTAGTTATTTGCAGAAGAATAAGGCTCAATTCCTTTAAGATCATTTCAGCGTCCAATGTGATATAATTACTGCAAGATAAATACACAGTTACTACAGGGTGGTAAGACAGGCAAGTGCACTTCTATGTACTGTATAATTAAATTTCCTTGCAAGATCAAAGCCTGGAAAGTAAGCTTTCATTTATTTACCCCTTCTTTACTATCCAGCTAGTATGTGAACTTCATTCAGCTAAGAAGTGTGGAAAACTGGCTTCCCTTCTGTAGACATGGATGACTTTCCTACCCTGCAGTTCCACAAACTCTTTTAGAGATCAGATTAAATGTTCTGCAATTGTCAATGCTCTAGCATACTGAACAGCAGGAGGGAGAGTAATATAAAATCCAACAGTGCTTTAAGAGTAAAATTTATGAAAATCAAAGGGGAAAACAAGCCAGTACTTCTAAGTTACACAGAAGAGACCTAATCAAAAAAGAAAACCAAAAACTCGTATGCTTTAATACCACATCTTGAATTGATAATTCAGGTTTCACTGGGGTCCTAGGCAAATCTAATGATTTTATCTTTACACTGACAGTTTTGCAATGCTTAAAATCAATCTATCTATTTAATTTTCTCTAAGTAAACTCTACAATTTCAAATTTTGGGTCTCCATGAAGCCAAATGTTTCTCAGAAAAGGAACAAGAGTGATGGAGGATGATTTTGACCAACTATACAGGCAGATGCATCCATGAAAAATCATGGCACTTTCCAACACAGTGGAAGGGGAATGGAACAACACCATTTTGAACACATTCACAGAAGATTTATGTGGTAAAACCTGAAAAGAGCAAGTCATGGTATAAGAAGCAAAAATACCAAGACAAGTGATCTACAAAACATACAAGACATAGACAAGAAGATATTAATGAAAGAGTATTTTTAAATCAATATTAGGCCTATAAGAGATGTTCTGCGATTAACTATGCAATTGCCCAACATGGATGAAAGATGGGTCAGGTCTGCTCTGCAGTAACATAATGCAGCTTAGGCTGCCTCAGCCAATCCTGCTCATCCCTGCCCTGTATGGACCTTCCCACCGTGCCAGGGACACTGTTTATAGCATCATGTAGTGAATCAGATCAGGGCACAAATCTGGCAGGAAAAAATCCAGAAGTTTTTACTTCTCAGGGGTGGAGATTACATGTATTTTCTAATTCAGTTTACCACAGCCTGCACTAAGGGACTGGGGTGTGCCAGCACCAGGAGCTGTCAGAGGAAAGAGGGCATTGACTTCACTGCTGCTATGAAACTCTGATGAAAACTACACTTCAGAACTCCTCTGGGGTATAAGAAGAGGTCATTTAAATTATAAGTTACAACTACTACCACTAATAATCAAAATTTTAAATATTAGGACTCAAAAAAACCCTAGAGGCATCATGATGGCTAGTCAAGCTGAAAATCAGCCAAGGATACTTAAAATCTAACACAGTGATGCTGCTTTCAACAAAGCACTCCTGTTTCACACAGTTTGCTGAGCAAGTCTAATGCCTCAACATCATCATCACTGTATTTGGTTGAAACAACAGAAAATGTAATTTAGTGGATTAACTTTAATAGTTGCTTCAAGTCTCTCCTCTTGTGATGAAAGGTCTCAATCCACAAAGCTGAAAATAGACTGGATTATCCTTCCCTTTAAGTAAGAGAAGGAAGATAGCAAAGAGATGAGAGAAGGCAAATGCAAGGCCTACTTTGGTTTCAACTGAAACAAAGCTTCCATAAACAGAGAAGCAGATGGGATGCTGAGAAACTTCTGCTCTTCAAGCCTGTGTACCTCCTGAGTGCATAAACTTTTAGGTGCTCTTACAGAAGATCTCCACTTATTATCTTGTGTTCTTCAGATTTTTTGAATGTATACTTCCACCAAACTGGGGGTAGGAGGAAGTCTGATTTTAAGAAATGCCGTATACTGGGTATAGCAGTTTTCAGCTGGAATTAGGGTTGTGGCAGAACAAGGAACAGAGTCAGGAACTGTACAAACAGCATGATAGTGAGTCTGTCCTGGAACTCTGTGCCCCATTTTACTCCTCTTTTATAAAAAAAGAACAATCTTGCTAATGAATCTCTCTCCTTCTGCAAGTCCTCACTCTTCACCGTCCTCCCTCCATATGGAGAACCAGGTTTGATCAAACACCATACTTTAAAGTCATTCCCATCCCTGGCTGTGTCTTGGGCTAACACCTGCCATGACTGCACACTGATGGACTCTGTGCACTCCCAATAATTAACTTTTATAAAATAGAGTCAATGCATTAAACTCAAGCACACTGGGCAAGCTAAGTTTCACAAAGTACTCACAAGACAACAGCCTCAAGGTGGCAGCAATGTTTCACTCAGCTTTCTCAAGATAGGGATTGGGAATTGGTGACAAGCATCTCTCCTAAACAAAAGCACGTCTCTGAATTGTGATAAACCTGTTTCTTTTGAGCTCTTAACAAAGCACACAGGATTTCAAGAAGCTACTCAGTTTCAGAATCCAGGTTAGCCAGTTCTCCTTGAGATGGCTGTGAAAGTTGCCTTGGTTATCAATCTACACAAGAAAGAGACCCTATATCCCAGATGACAATGTAAATTATACATGCCTTTGATTTTTGCCTGGCAGTGTACAGGATTACTGAGATCAATACACTCACATCTGTTTTCAACTTTTTTATCTCTATATATTTATTTTTGTATTTATTTCCTCACACACAAGCTAACAGATATTTAAGTAGAATTTAATCTATTTTATTAAGGCAGGGCAATGGATTAAAATGCCACTCAAGGTTGCTATAATCATTTCACTGCAGTAAGTGCCATACAAAACACAATGCAGGTAACAACAAAAGCCATTGTAAGGCTGTCTTACATATAACCCACAGCAGTCAGTACCTGTGTGCAGACACCTTCAAGATCCACTGGCCTTTCTGTAGATAAAATAATTTCTAAATTCTAAGCAGTGCAGTACAGCTGAGGAAAGGCCATACCATGTTGTTATCCCAAATTTTATGCTTTTTCTTTTAACAAAGTTACTCCTGTATAAAGGAACAAAACTAACAGCTTATGGGAATCCTGCATTAATGCAAAGAGGGAAGTGCCAAGTGTTGGTAGAATTTAGAGCTTGGGCAAAGGACAGGATTCCAACAAAGAGCAATTTCCCCAGTTTTAATCGTTACCAGGGAGACAGAATTCTTTTGCAAGAGAACTCAAAAGGCTGGGAAAACTATGCACTTCATGCACTTTTCCCTTGAAAGAAATACAAATGTGCACTGTTTGTTAGGATTATCACCTAGACAGCTCAAAAGTGAGGTGGAGGAGAAGTAGACTTTTCCAAAGCTTAATTTTATCTTGCCATCACATACATCTTCCACCTAGGATGAATCAAAGCAGAGCATTCTGAAATTACTTTTGATTTGTGGTACTGAGGATTCAATATATTTTTAAAGCCTCAGGACACTGGAGTATTTCTAACTCGTAAGTAAATAACAACCATCTTTAACAGACTTGTATAAAGCTGCAAGAATTGTTTTCCTGTCATGTGAAAGGCAAATATACAAGACCATGTAACAAAACATTTACACACAGGCATTACACAAAATTTACACAAAACCATTCTTAAGAGTAAGTACAAGTGCAAAAATGCATTTGTAAATGCTGAGAACAAATTTTTTATACTGCATTTTATCTGTCAAACATATCTTATTGAAGTAGAACTGAAATACTGTGAGGAGGTATTCAGTGACTCATTTCATCACAGAATATAATTATGTGATTTTCTCCTTAATTAAAAAATAGGAAGACATAAAAACCCCAGTGGATTGTCTAATGTTTCCAGGATACAAGAAAAAAGCAGTAATAGTTAAGAAGGCTTTAGTGAGACCTCATCTGGAAAATAGATCACAATCCTGATCATCTGTGTGCAAGAACAATGCATTACTAGAGCAAAGCTAGCAGAATGATCATGGGAATGGAAAAACTAATTTATCACAGGAGATGAAGGAAGCTCTTAAGACAAAGGAGAAGATGAGAAAACAGACAATTTATATCCAATAATTAGGTTGGAAATCAGGGAAAGGCTTTTACTGGAAAGAACGAGCTTTTGGGTAAGTGTTCCACGAATAGCAACACACACAAAATGCAAAAATAACGCACTAGTTATGTGTTGAACAATTGATGAGTTTACCAAAGGCATCATGCAAATAATAGGTGGCAGCAGGGGAGTGGACTTAAACTTAGAAGGTTTCTCCTGTAATTCCTATCTGAAGACAGCCTGCAATGCTGCAGCCCTGCCATCTCACACATTCTGTGAAAAAAATAAATGGGGAAAATTTGAAAAGGCTAAATCAAAAGTCAAGCAACACATCTGCACTGAAATGATTAAAATCTTACCAAACAGATTGCCAAACACTAGAATAAAAAAATCTTACATGTTGTAAAAAAATTAAAGAAATTCAGTAATTTTCTACTTTCATACTGATTAGGCTTCCTCTAAATATGATGGGTATATATTCTTGACAAAATTTTCACACGTGAAACTTTGCAGCAATCATGCGATATATATAGATATGCATACACTAGGTAAATCAGTGTTTAGCAATGTTTAAGATCCATGATCCATGGTTTCTAAGTTGTGCACAGAGATTAAATTTAAAAGTGTGTTTCCAATGAACGTGTTCTTTTCCATCTTGTAAAGATGAGCTATTTGATATTTCCAAACCAAACAGACTGGTATATTCAGTTTATCTTTTATAAAATCTGATATAAAGCCACTTGAAAGGGGCCTGCTCAGTCTAGCTTCAAATTTGCCATCAAATTCAAAAATGTTGCCAAAGGCATGAAAATTACACACTGTTCTCTACATCCACCTGGAATAAGATCAAAACAAATGGGCTTAAGCTGCAGCAAAAGGAGAACTAAATCAGATAGTAAGAAAACAATAAAGAACCAAAATCAATTTCCAGTGAAGACCACAGGCTCTCTGTTCCTGGGTTTTTCTTCTCAAAGCAGATTAGACAAACATCAGTCAGAAATGGTACCATATAACTGATTCTGCACTTCTGGTGAATGTTTCTCAAGCTCTAAAACCATACCTCATTTCATACTGACCAAGAGTACTTCATGTCTCAACAAAGTACATGATTGCCAGGCAGAAATGCTGGCAAGAAATAAGGCCTTGCATGTTCTCTGCTGGTTATGGCTAGAATGTGACAAAATAGTTTTTTCTTTCTTTCAGATCCATTTTAGCTGGTTTTATTCCTGTACTGCACCTTGTTACCTATGCTGTACTTTGGTACAAGTCAGGATAGAAAATGAGCCTCAGAATTTCAAGCCTTCACCCTCCCCCACATGGAATTGTAATTAAGTGTAGGCAAACACTGCTTTTTCTCATGAAGCACATTCATGGGAATAAATGCAAATACAAATTTCAAAGGTCAACGCATGAAATACATCTCATCAACGCAAACCACCAGATCACCACTTTTCTTAGCACAGGCTGATAAAAGCAAACCTGCTACAAATAGTGCTGAACTTCCTGCATAATTTCTAAAATGACTACAACAAAAAAGTTGTTTGTTAGAAAAGGAAAAAGGCACCACCAAGAGACAAGGATGAGAGATCAGTAGTATAGCACTACTGAAGCAGATGCTCACTTTGAAACACTTCCTAAGACTTCTGAGCTTGTATTGAACACAGACATGACAGTCAAATCATTGACTTAATTCCAAGAATGGTGTTTGTTATTCTTTATTTAAAGAACAAGTCTGAATGTAACTCAATTAAAACAAATTGAAGTACACACTGTTACATTCCTGTCTGGGAATCATATTTAACTGTATTTTAAAAAGTGAAACAATCCCAGGGCTATGTGAACCGTTTTTTGTGGAATTGATATAACTAACAATGATTCTGACATCAAAACACATATTTCGCTCTGTTTAAGAACACAACAGAGAGTACCAAAATAAGACAGTTTCCAAAGGTGTTCAAGTGCATAATCTCCACAAAAGCTCTGAACCATTAGCCTGACTCAAAAAGTACCTGAGCCATTTCCATTCCCATTCTTTCCTAGTTTTCAGAGTATTGTGGTTTTTAGTTCTAAAACACTAGTTCTAGCTCTCAACAGCTTTTGTATTTCTGCAGACTTATTTTCAGTGAAGCCCGTGAGCACATACATACACTCACATAACTGCTCTTACTTAATTTTATAAAAATTAATATTGTAACTATTACCTTCTAGTTTCTCTTCTCAATTGTTACATTGACAACTGTAACTTGTGGTTAACCTCAAAAACAACATCTTGCACATCATCTTACTATTAAGTGCCTGGTAGAATTACTATGAAACCAGGTTTCTGGCATTCTGCACACAGTATTTGGATCTAAACAAGTTATTTCTCTGGTGTGGGAATTACTGAACTCTGGGATGCTTGTTCCCGATGCAAGGTGAAGTAGTTTAGTATTCCAATTAAGTTTTTAGTTTCTCACAAAAAAACCCCAACAAAAAACCAAAAAAAATGGAGTCAGGTATAAGAGAAACAACAAGTCAGAGAAAGCTATTATTAAAATCTCACTTCAAAGAGCAAGATTCTTTTTCTGTCAGCCTACTAGCAATAGCAATTAAACAAACCCACAACTTTTAAAGCACAACAGATGTTCATTGTTTGAAAACAAAGTAATCTCCTTGTTACTATTCATAAAAAACCTAATACAACCTGAAAACAATATTAGTGTGCTCAAGTAAAAGCATACAAATCTACTGAAGATAACTGAAATGAAAGCAAATTTTTAACAATTACCAGAAATTGTCTAAATTAACTACCTCAGTTTTTCTTCATTACAGAAGTTTGTTATGAAATATATTAAAATGAACACCCTATTCAAGAGTGTGTTACTGAGAAGCAGTATCTTAACCTTATGTTATGAAGAGATGGGTTGGATGGCTTGGACTACTTTATTTCACACTACACGGTTCTATTAAGTTATGGTAAGTCTCAGTTTTAAGGAAAAAAAGAAAAAAAAAACCATCCTAGTTCCTATGTTAAGCAGATACCATAATTTAAATAGTGTGAAGGAAAACTGTTCTGTTTCTAATGTACAGTAGTTTTAACTGGACTTCACACAGGAAATAAATTCAGAATAAGCAACCTAATTGACCAAAGAAACGCACCAACTCTGACATATTCACAAATACAAAAATGCAATTGTATTAATTACTTTTTAAATTTGTTATCTAAGTAACACCCTATATCTGGCATTTATGCCAAAGCAGGTCTAAAGCTCACAACCTAAATAACAAGAAAAAAAATGCTGCAAAGCAAAAACCCAAGAATGCAGAAGTATTAACCTAAATCTGAGACAAACATATAATTTTCTACCCCAAATACCCCAGGTGTCTTAAAATCACACATTTCACCAATATAGGAAGTCCCAAAGTGCTCATCAGGATTACCTACAGGAAACTCCAGGTGGGCAGCTCTGCCTTCAAACCACAAATCTGAGGATAACCAACAGAGAGGTGAGACTAGGATAACCAACAAGAGCTCAGGTAAGAAGCTTTGGAAACTGAAAATCATCTTGAACTACAACTAATTATATAGATGATAATACAATGCCAAAACTACTTAGTATAAAAAACTTAGTACCCACACAGAGCCACTCAGCCACCCATTCCTTTTCAAGTACAGAAAAAGAAAAAAAATCTAAATCCCTAGTAAATATAAATGCAGGAAATGGATCTGGAAGTTTATAGTCCCCCTTCAGTTTTAGATCACTGAATGAAATCCTAACATTTTTTCAGCTACATTTTTCAGCTAAAGTAAATCACACAAATGCTAAGCCTAACAGAAGAACGCACTAGAACAGGTCCAGTTTTCATCTCTGCATTTTAAACAGACAGCATTTTAGGACAACCCCCAGAGGAGAGAGAAGCCATGTCCTTCCAGTTTCACCATTTACTCATTTGTTGGCTAAAAAAATGTCACATTAAGTTGAAGGCATCAGCAATTTAAGGCCTGTATATTTTCAGAGGCAAGACTTCAGGTCTTCAAAGACCCTCTAATATCTGGCAGCAGATGCCTCTTCCTGTGCTTGATGTAAACCAAAGGAATGCATCAGAACAGTAATTTAATGAGTTAAAAGAACAAATGACTAAAATGTCCCAAATAGAACCAAACAATCTTCACAATTTTTCGTAGGTTTAGGCAGGGAAAAAATTAATTTCGCTAATAAATGGTAATACGAACCTGCCATAACTATCAGACTTACTGTAAAAGTCACAGGTACTTTTTGGCTTCTGCTCATGGGTACTTCATGGTATACTTCAAAAATAAACTTCCAAACTTCTTCCTACATGTGCACTCTGAGGTCACACAGACCCTGAGAAGGACAGACTACTTCCTAAACTTTTTCCTCTTCACACTAGGGGGATGTTCTGTCTTTTAAAGGAATTAGCAGAAGGTCTTTGAAGTAAACAACAGTGCAAAGACTATCTTGTGGAAGTACTGATGTACAGTCTCCATAATCTCTTTTAATGGAATTTAAGGCCAATTAGAGATAAACCACTTGGGACTGGTCTTGGTATCTCCCATTCTGCTTCAGAACAAGGAATCAAAGCAGCTTTCCTTTTCTTGAGACTACAAAAATCTATGACCACTTCTTTGTCCTACTACTTCACAGACTCATATTAAAATGACGTATTTTCTAAGACTTCTGCTCACTTACTGAAAGTGTGTCTTTACCAAATCCTTCACTTTATATGAACCAGCACTGCATTTTATGCAGTTATTCTACATTTAACTTTTAAAATATGTACAGATTAAACTCCAGCTTCATACTCGGACATAATCCACTTCCTACTGAAGTTCATATCATAAACCTACTGATTTTGAAAGCTGAGAGCTATCCAAAATCATAATTTCTACTAGAAACTTACTACTGCAAAATAACTGTTTCTAACCTCCAGTGAACTGTATATAATTTTCCGAAGAAAGCTCATAAAGCAAGCAGATTCATTCTTCTACATGGAGAAAACCTGAAGCTATAAAACCATACATCCTAACCATAAAAACAATAAAGACTGCTTGAATCTGTCATTAGCTATTATCCCCTTCTCAGGAATAAAAATACTGAAAAGAGAAA
The DNA here is from genome assembly GCF_000691975.1 of Corvus brachyrhynchos. Lineage (NCBI taxonomy): Eukaryota > Metazoa > Chordata > Aves > Passeriformes > Corvidae > Corvus > Corvus brachyrhynchos. The sequence continues at coordinate 678,842 of NW_008237436.1, forward strand.
ACTACAAATCTTTTCTTCCACAGGAGGCTGGAGAACCAAGGGAAAAAGTGGTCTGTGTTAGGCTCATTAAACAGCACTCCTGTATTTTACAGTTAGCTTTAAATAAGGCAGAGCAAGTTAGAATCCAACTTTGCACTCCCTCATCCAGTCCCTGAAAAAGAGAGAGATTTCACCTGGATACAAGGCATTAATAACAAGAAGCCTGTCAAACTGATGAGAAACTGAGTTGGTCCGTAACTGTTATGACACAATATAACTTACATTTTCAACAGACTTTAGGTAAAGCGTGTCCATATTTGGCATGCTGTACCACTGTAACTGATTCTCTTCCCTATAAAGCAAATTTTTATTGAAACAAATACTAACACATATTCTCACCTTTTTGGATGATTTAGCAATAAGCTAAGAGTGCAATTAAGCTACAAACACATATAGTGTTGAAAAAAACACTAAAGTCATAAATCAAAGTGGCAGAGTCACATCTAGAAGAAAATTCCATCAAATAAATAAGGTGGTATACGTACTTTTCTGCCTGCAGTTTCGTGGTTTTTACAATCAAGTCCTGGGTTTGTTCCTTTGCTGCCTAGAATACAATTAGAATTGTTAAGCATGTGAAAACCACAAACATATCAAATGTATTAAACAATCTTTAAAATAGCTAATACTTTTGAAGCTTTCTGAGTACAAGCAATTTGAAGAATGTACTCTTTGAAACAAAAGGCCTTCTTGAAACAAGTATTCATTAACTCTCCCTATGTCCGGGCATTAAAAAAAATACTTTTTTTAATCCTTATTAATTTCTGTTTCCATATTTATATACATTTATAATCACACTGTTTATTTTTAGTTTATATTTAATACAGAAACACTATAAATATTAGAAATAGTTCTGATTATTTTGTTTGCCCATCAACTGTAAATTGTTTGCTGTCACAAAACAAAAAATGAAACAAATTCCTTTGGATGATAAACTGCTCAGTACCAGTGTCCACCCAAACTTTTTAGAGAAGATGATGAACACAGCTCTGCTAGTCTAAGCAAGCCTAGCTCTACAGTCCAACAGCTTACAGAGCTGTATGGACCAAGGACAATTATTAGGAAAAATTTCTTCACTGAAAGGGTGGTCAGGCATTGGAACAAGCTGCCCAGGGAAGTGGTTGAGTCACCATCCCTGGAGGTATTTAAAAGATGTGCAGGTACAGCATTGAGGGACATGGATTAGTGGTGGATTTGGCAGTGCTGGGTTGGACTCGATGATCTCAGAAGTCTTTCCCAACCTTAATGACTCTACCATTCTAAGGGCAATGCACTTAGGAAGTTCATTACAGTTCATCACTATTGAGTGATGGCAGTGCAAGAGAATCCATGCAGAAACAATTCTGCATCAGACAGCAACTGCATGATTAAAAGGATTGCTGCAACTGAAGTTAAAGTGTTCTGAAACTTACTGCTCAGTGAAAAGCTGAAAGACATCTGGAATTTTTGGCTTCACACTGGATGCCACCAGTGATCCCTTACACAGAAAAATGAGATGGTCTAACAAAAAAAATCCTGAAATCAAAATGCATTCAGTATAGAATAATACTGCAAAAGAAGTGCTGGAAATGGCAATAAAGATATTCTATGTGAATGATTTCAATACTGTTTAAGGGCCAAATTACAGCATTTGCCAAATTGAAGACGCTAGTCTTGAGATTCCCGAGAGGTCTAACAAAAGTATGTACACACCCTGACTCATTTCAGCCTGACACTGCATTCGTTACAACAGAAAAGCAGTCAAAGTACAGAAATGCTTTGAAAGGTGAAAGTAGGACTGTAACCATTCATGCCCAACTTAATTCCAAATTTTAATAAACAAAAAAGAAGAAATTTGCTTCCTTTCCAGTACTTTCTGGGCAGAAGTACTGATTACCACGAAAAATGCTAACAATAAGACAGCAGAAAGGAAGTAAAAGCATTTTTTCTGAATCCAGCTAGGTATACCAGGAAGCCAGTTTTTCCATATATGCACTCAAATACGTGCCAGATATTGTCATCATTTTATGTACGAAATGAAAGAGCTTACATCTAACCAAACGAGGTAACTGTCACAAATGAGCCAGACATGCCAGGAAAATCAGAAAGCTGGTATTTGATGTTTCTTGTATATCCCAAACAGAAACATTTTTCTCTTCCTCTCCACCTCAGTATATTAGTTAAAGCTTTCATTATACTTCAACCCCACTTAATTCCATTTCAGCACTTGCTCCTTCTCTCCCTTTCAGCCACTGCATTTATCAAGTCACTGTCCTAAAATCAAATGTGACAGTATATGGTTATTTGGATCAGATGGTATTAGAAACTTACAAAATAACAAAGCTAAAAAGCTTTTTGGCTTATCCAAATGTATTCCCTTTCATGTCCTCTATTTGCTCTGCTTTCTTAATATACTGCTCTCTTTGCACAGTTTTCTGCATTATATGCCCCAAATCCTCCTCTTTGTATCTTCTATTTGCTCTACCTAGTGCATTTTTGTCTTCTCATTCAGCTTGAGCACATGCCTGCAAGTCTTCATGTCCTACTACAGATAAAGTACCAAAGTCTCTCACAATTGAGTGCTAGTTCAGGAGCTTATTAACTTTACATTCATACACAGAAAATATGGATTGAATTGAACAAGTTACGAGTTCTACAGGGCTCTAGAGGAAACTTTCTGTGGGGCACAGAACAAAACTACCTACTGACTTCAATAGAAAAAGAAATCTCTGCAGGGTGGCTCTACTCTGGGAAAAGAAAAAAAAAATCACAGACGGTAGTTATATTTCATGATCTAAAGACAGAAAAGAGCAAAAATCTGCATGGACACTTGACTCATTTCCACATCTAAGAGCTTAGTCTAACAGTTCCTGAACTGCACTACGGAATATATCCACATTAACAGTGTTCAAAGAGATCTGAGACCTCTGAGGTGCATTACCCAGCTCCTTCCAAAACTGAAAATTAAGTACTGCAGTTGGCTACGCTGTACTCTCATTTTTTTTGGTACAAGTTCATCAAGCTACAAGCACTTGTACAATGACTGTGAAACCTATTTATTTAAGCAGGAGGACATCTAATATCCACACACACATATGGAGAGTAAAACAACTGTTTTCACAGGATTTTTTAGTGAAGGATTATTATTCACATACTATAACTTACGTGCTGTGTTCAGAACAGGTTTGGTTTGGCCAAACATCTACACTTCAGCATCCATAAGCTGTTTATACTCACTGCATTGAATATCGAACTTGTACCCTAAAACCAAGCCAGATTTGGTAACACACCATAAAACACAAATTTCCTACGCTTCCCAGCCCCACCAAGAATATTATGGATTCAGAATTAAGGTGAAACAGAATTGGTTTTGTTGCATATCAGCATTCTGAGACCATGTTATGAAACAAAACCAATAAACTGAAGATGCATACCAGATTGGTCTCCCTCTCTGAATTCTCTCTGAATTACAAGATACTTTCCTATGGACATACTTGAGGTATTTATATGAACACATAACTGAACAGACACAGTCAATGCAAAAGCCATTTTAAACGGAAATACGCAAATTAGCCCTCAAATCTCACATTCAATCTAATAAAATATTTTCTCTCCACTTATATACACCTGGATATCACATTGCTATTCTCAAAATAAGTATATTGCTGCTTTTTGAACTACAATTTGTAAGTAATTAAAATTACTTTCTTGATACGCTTTCTAAACAAGTTAAAAGAAGCATATTAATATCCTAAAGTAACATTGTGTGCATACTATGGAAACATCTTGGTGCTGCTGTTAATCCTCAAAAATAACTGTTTGTCCTTTTAAAAGAAAGTAGTCACACCTCAAAAGGGAAAATATTCAAAGCATTTCCATTTATGTATTACCTTCAAGCGACTGGACATGTCTTCACAGCAGCTGCTCATTGCTTGCACATCTTCATTTATACTCTCAAGTTCCTGCATAAATTCAAGTAACAGTAACTGTGCTTTTAATCAGAAATGCTGTGTCCAAGCCCAGCTTCCCACTGCAATTAGATGCCCCAGTTACAAGGAACATTGTTGCTCTAGGCTCTCTCTGTTAGTCAGAACAGAGTAATAATGCACCTCTAAAGATCAACATTCACTCAGGACTCTTATCTGTTTGAAACATCCAATGCAACATTTTCAACAAATGAAACAGTTTTACTGTAAAGTAAAACTGGAAAGTTAAAAATCTCTCTTAGCCCTTTTTTAAACTTTCAATTACATAGCAGTACTCTTGTAAGATAGCTAGTCATGCTGCAAAAATGTCACCTCTTTAACTTGCTTGAATATGTGCACAAATTCTTCGTTTATGGCCAAGCTTCGTCGTTCAATGTCTCCACGCAGGTTTCTTCGGGTGCGCAAACTGTTTTCCACAAAAAAGGTCGAGAGAGCCTTGAGTGCTTCCAGCATTTCCTAGAGAAAAACAAAAGACCTTCAGTTTGCATGCAGTTACAAAGAAGCAGGTTAAATAGCCTGTACTCACCCCAAGTTCACGGTCTTATTAAAAATAAACCAAACCTAATAAACTGTTTCAGAGGAAAAACTACCTTAACACACTCCACATCAGTTGGCAAACAACTAAAATAATTGCTGAGCTTTTTTTCTTCTCTTATAACAGAAGACTTTGTCTACAATTTTACAGTAGCTTTAATCAGTAAGACTACTTTCTGTAAATGAATGACCTATCCGCAGCCAGAAAACATTTAAATTACAAAAAGCTTGAGAAGCGCCTTCTCAAGAGGCAAGCGACACAAACCTCTCTACGACCTGAAGGGATAAAACAGGAGCGTGGCATGCTGCTGGAGAAGAGAAAACTAATTTTATTTGTAATTAAGGCTGCAAAGGGCCGCCCGCAGCTCCGCAGCGGAA